>NC_036866.1:15026652-15182179 GCF_002910315.2 Salvelinus sp. IW2-2015
CATAGTGAATAGATTAATGAGGGAAAAGCAATTATTGAATACATTTTAGAATAAGGCTGTAACCTACAACAAATGTGGACAAGTCAAGGGGTCTGAAAACTTTCAAAGGCACTGTATCACAGGAGGTTGTGGCACCTTAATCCACTGTGTTTTATGCCATTACATTTACTCCTTCCTGCCATTATTTGAGCCATCCTTCCTCAGCAGCCTCCACTGTGTTTCTCCCACTACAGTCATCTTCCAATGGTGTGTTTTTCATGTGTAGTTCTAATGAAGGTCGGTGCAAGTTTCATGTCGTTTACTGGACGATGGCCTACTATCAGCTGAAGGATCGCATCATCCACGGCACGCCGTGTGGCCCGACACCCAACAGAAGAGCTTGCACCGATCCTTTAATTGCAAAACTGTTTTTTGCTTCTTCATTATGGGTATTGTGTGTAGATTGTGCGGCGAAAAAAACACAATTTAATCCATTTTAGAATAAGGCTGTATGGAACATAATGTGGTGAAAGTCAAGGGTCTGAATACTTTCAGAATGACTGTACATACAAACACATGACACCACTTCTACACAGCCTCTCTAATACTTTCTCCACTACTTCTACACAGGCTCTCTTAATAACTGTCTCCAACTACTTCTACACTCTCTCAATAATCCTCCTCCACTACTTCTACACTTCTCTAATAATCCTCTCCACTACTTCTACACTCTCTAATAATCCTCTCCACTACTTCTACCCCAGGCTGTCCTTCATGACTTGTACAAGTTTCAAAAGTGTGCTTACAGCTATTGCACGCCGCTCTGAATTTAGGCCTACAACTTAGATGTGGTTTCCTTGACAACCTCCTGACCCACGGAGTGCTTATTAATGGAAACAGGATGTTATAGTAATGGAATGAAATCAACTGTGCTGCTTATATCAGCCAACTGCCATATCTGATAGTGTCAACTTATTTCTTTATTTTAACAATTGGGCATAACTTTAACCTGTCTTTAGCCTTTCTCTGAGCAATTGGTCTCTGAAACAATATAGTGAGTCAGAGTTCTCCACTCACGCTGGTGGACAGAGAGGCAGTCAGACAGCTGTGCTGAGGCTGGACTGAGGCTAGGTTGGGGCTGAGGCTAGACTGGGCTGAGGCTAGAGCTAGAGCTGGGGCTGAGGCTAGAGCTGGGGCTGAGGCTAGGCTGGAGCTGAGGCTAGAGCTGGGGCTGAGGCTAGAGCTGCGGCGGCTGAGGCTAGAACTGAGGCTGAGGCTAGAACTGGGGGCACTGGGGCTGAGGCTAGAGCTGGGGCTGAGGCTAGAGCTGAGGTGATGCTGATGTTGAGACTAGGGCTTACTGGAGCTGAGACTGGGGCTGAGGCTGGGGCTGAGGCTGGGGCTGATGCTAAGGCTGGTGCTGATGCTAAGGCTGGGGCTGAGGCTGAGACTGGGGCGGAGGCTGAGGCTGGGGCTGAGGCTGAGGCTGAGGATGGGGCTGTGGCAGTCTTCACTTTTGACCCTGTGTGATAGCTGAGTTGGTTCCTGGCCAAGGTTTGCAGGTTCATTCTACACATTGCAGATGTTTACACACGGCCAGGGGATTGTGCTGGAGCGTTGTGCCGCTTGTCTCTTGCCAAGTCATGCATCAAGGAAAAATTAAAATGCTCGGGTGACAGCCAGTTCACCAGTCAAATATTAATGCTAATCAGAAGAGAGAACTGGACTCCAACCACACAGGAACAATAATAGAGAATATAAATAAAGATAGATGTTCTTGTTTTCAGCAAGGCCCCCCAGTGTTGAGCTCATACTCACACCTTAACAAGCATCTTCATGAGTTTTTCCTGCTGTTTATTTATTGGAACGCTTGCAGCGTTTTGTTGTTGAGCACTTTCATTTTTTGACCTATTTACAAGAACTATGTAAAGTCTACTTTAGACTCTTCTTCAGTTATAGGCTACATCTGCAGTACCAGTCAAAAGTTTGAACAGAAGAGCTTATTACAGGKTTTTTTATTATTTTGTACTATTTTMTGCATTGTAGAATAATACTGATGACATCAAAACTATGAAATAACACATATGGAATCATGTAGTAAGGAAAAAAGTGTTAAACAAATCAAATATATTATATATTTGAGATTCTTCAAATTCACCCTTTGCCTTGATGACAGCTTTGTACACTCTTGGCATTCTCTCAACCAGCTTCACCTGGAATGCTTTTCCAACAGTCTTGAAGTTGTTCCCACATATGCTGAACACTTGTTGGCTGCTTTTCCTTCACTCTGCTGTCCAACTCATCCCAAACCATCTCAATTGGGTTGAGGTTGGGTGATTGTGGAGGCCAGGTCATCTGATGCAGCACTCCATCACTCTCCTTCTTGGTCAAACAGCCCTTACACAGCCTGGAGGTGTGTTGGGTCATTGTCCTGTGCAAACCAGATGGGATGGTGTATCGCTGCAGAATGCTGTGGTAGCCATGTTGGTTAAGTGTGCCTTGAATTCTAAATAAATCACAGATAGTGTCACCAGCAAAGCTCCCCCACAGTAATTGGAGAAGCCTATTGGGAGGGATGTGCAACCTGAAAACTAGCTGTTATTGGCAGAGAGGAGGGCACACTCTCTTTGATATTGGTCAATTGACTTACAATATGTTATTGGTCAATTGACTGACAATATATCGCCTAGTGATGTCTCCCCAACCCAGCCAAACAAGCTGAAATTTCAGGTGGTCTTTTCAAACAGCTCTTACACTAAAAGTGCATTATCATAATTTTCCCAATTTCACAGTGTTATTTGAACCTCATAGTGTATATATATATATATATATATATATATACAGTTGGAAGTTTACATATAAAAAAAAAAATATTGTACCTTTATTTAACTAGGCAAGTCAGTTAAGAACAAATTATTTTTTTCAATGACGGCCTAGGAACAGTGGGTTAACTACCTTGTTCAGGGGCAGAACGGCAGATTTTTACCTTGTCAGGTCAGGGATTTGTTTTGCAACATTTCGGTTACTAATCCAACGCTCTAACCACTAAACTACCTGCTGCCCCGGCGGCATACACCTTAGCCAAATACATTTAAGCTACATATTTCACAATTCCTGACATTTAATCAGAGTAAAAATTCCCTGTCTTATGTCAGTTAGGAGCACCACTTTATTTTAAGAATGTGAAATGTCAATATAATAGTAGAGAGAATGATTTATTTCAGCTTTTATTTCTTTCATCACATTCCCAGTGGGTCAGAAGTTTACATACATTCAATTAGTATTTGGTAGCATTGCCTTTAAATTGTTTAACTTGGGTCAAACGTTTCGGGTAGCCTTCGACAAGCTTCCCACAATAAGTTGGGTGAATTTTGGCCCATTCCTCCTGACAGAGCTGGTGTAACTGAGTCAGGTTTGTAGGCTTCCTTGCTCGCACACGCTTTTTCAGTTCTGCCCACAAATCTTCTATAGGATTGAGGTCAGAGCTTTGTGCTGGCCACTCCTATACCTTGACTTGTTGTCCTTAAGCCATTTTGCCACAACTTTGGAAGTATGCTTGGGGTCACTGTCCATTTGAAAGACCCATTTGCGAACAAGCTTTAACTTCCTGACTGATGTCTTGAGATGCTGCTTCAATACATCCACATAATTTTCCTGCCTCAGGATGCCATCTATTTTGTGAAGTGCACCAGTCCCTCCTGCAGCAAAGCACCCCCACAACATGATGCTGCCACCCCCGTGCTTCACAGTTGGGATGGTGTTCTTCGGCTTGCAACATCCCCCTTTTTCCTCCAAACATAACGATGGTCATTATGGCCAAACAGTTCTATTTGTGTTTCATCAGACCAGAGAACATTTCTCCAAGAAGTACAATCTTTGTCCACATGTGCAGTTGCAAACCGTAGTCTGGCTTTTTTATGGCGGTTTTGGAGCAGTGGCTTCTTCCTTGCTGAGCGGCCTTTGAGGTTATGTTGATATAGGACTCGTTTTACTGTGGATATAGATACTTTTGTACCTGTTTCCTCCAGCATCTTCACAAGGTCCTTTGCTGTTGTTCTGGGATTGATTTGCACTTTTCACACTAAAGTACGTTAATCTCTAGGAGACAGAACGCGTCTCCTTCCTCAGCGGTATGACGGCTGCGTGGTCCCATGGTGTTTATACTTGCGTACTATTGTTTGTACAGATGAACGTGGTACCTTCAGGCGCTCCCAAGGATGAACCAGACTTGTGGAGGTCTTGTGGAGGTCTACAATGAAGTCTTGGCTGATTTCTTTTGATTTTCCCATAATGTCAAGCAAAGAAGCAATGAGTTTGAAGGTAGGCCTTAAAATACATCCACAGGTACACCTCCAATTGACTCATATGATGTCAATTAGCCTATCAGAAGCTTCTAAAGCCATTACATAATTTTCTGGAATTCACAGACATACACAGTCATTTTTCCAGCCAAAGACAGGAGTCACAAAAAGCAGAAATAGAGATAAAATGAATCACTAACCTTTGATGATCTTCATCAGATGACACTCATAGGACTTTATGTTACACAATACATATATGTTTTGTTCGATTAAGTTCATATTTATATCCAAAAACCTCAGTTTACATTGGCGCCATGTACAGAAATGCCTCCAAAATATCCAGAGAAATTGCAGAGAGCCACGTCAAATAACATAAATACTCATCATAAACTTTGATGAAAGATACATGTTTTACATAGAATTAAAGATAAATTGTTCTTAATGCAACCGCTATGTCAGATTTCAAAAAGTTTTACGGCAAAAGCACAATATTCAATAATCTGAGAACAGGGTTCAGCCACAAAAGGAAGCCATACAGTTACCCGCCAAATTGTGCAGTCAACAAAACTCATAAAAAGCAGTATAAATCTTCACTTACCTTTGCTGATCTTCGTCGGAATGCACTCCCAGGACTCACACTTCCACAAGAAATGTTTGTTTTGTTCAGTAATGTCCATCATTTATGTCTAAATAGCTATTTTAGTTAGCGTGTTTGGTAAACAAATCAAAGTCAGGAAGCGCGTTCACTAAAAGCAGACGTAACAGTCAGTAGAAACATGTCAAACGATGTATTGAATCAATCTTTAGAATGTTTTTAACATAAATCTTCAGTAACGTTCCAACCGGAGAATTACACTGACTTCAGATGTGCGATGGAACAGAGCTCCCTCTCATGTGAACGCGCATGGTCAGAGCATGGTCAGGTCATGATAGACCTTACTCAATCCCCTCTCATTCGGCCCCCCTTCACAGTAGAGGCATCAAACAAGGTTCTACAGACTGTTGACATCTAGTGGAAGCCGTAGGAAGTTCAAACTTATCCATATCCCACTGTGTATTCAATAGGGTCTTGGTTGAAAATCGACCAACCTCAGATTTCCCACTTCCTGTTTGGATTTTTTCTTAGGTTTTTGCCTGCCATATGAGTTCTGTTATACTCACAGACATCATTCAAACAGTTTTAGAAACTTCAGAGTGTTTTCTATCCAATATGAGTAATAATATGCATATATTAGCAACTGGGACTGAGGAGCAGACAGTTAACTATGGGCACCTCTGTGCACCTTTCATCCAAGCTACTCAATACTGCCCCTGCAGCCATAAGAAGTTAAAAGAATCAAGACTTTTACTGAAAAAACATGATGGTAGATCATGTACATTTGCGATGTAAAGTATATTGTTATGTTGAAATTGACCTACATACCATCCTATAAAACTGTAACACTAAGGACTGGATTCAATCGTTTTTGCAGAAGTATCACAGAAGATCCTCATTAAAATGTGAAGGTAATTTCCGATTGAGCCGACGACATAAGCAGCGCYTACCGTGAATGCAGGAACATTGCCTTTAGATTTCAAACGAGCTATAGCGCTGAACTTCCACGATGCTTTGGTGATACGGATTGAATCCAGCCCTAAAGGTGCTCCGTCTTATTTCTGATTTTAGGTCAGTTGTTGACATCCTGCAGAGAGGTCCAGATGATACAGGGGGTGAGGATGGATGGGGAGTACTAYCTGAAAGTCAAGTCCAGGATACTACAGGTGTGTGCTCTCTGTCAGAATCACTGACTATCACTTCATCATTAATAATTTCCAGGCCAGGATTCAGCAATTGTTGTCTCAATGTGTTTCTTCCTAGATCTACTGTGCTGAGATGCAGACTGATTTCCCTAAGGAATATGTTACGCTGCGGAGTGGTCAGACAGACAACTACTCAGAGGTCTATGGATACAGGTGTGCTCATTGAAACCGGATTACCCTGTGCTGAATTCATTTTCTGTTTATGGACAGAATACACTATAATACTGTATATGATTCTATATGAACATTCATTCAAAAAGTCATTACATGTAAGCAATGTATTGTAACGTATATGCTAGGAGTCAGGAAGCAGGTGCAGAAGGTGAGTTTTATAATGATAATAAGCAGATAAACAAAACAGAAGAAGCGTACTGAACATGAGCAAAACCAGAGGGGGAATGAGAGGTTCCTGGTGGAGAGCCAGACGCGATCACCAGGATGGAACACGGGAGCCTCACTGCGATGCCGGTCCGCCTGATCCTTCTGACTGAGKACAGGAGCCTTACATGGGCGGCATTCCACACGTCCTCTGCACATCGGAACCACTCGTCCACTGCAGGGGCCTCAGTCTGGCTCGGAGTCCACAGAGCCAAGGTCAGCTGATATCCCAGAATGCACTGGAAGGGAGTGGAGGAGTGACGAAGTGAGTTCTGGGTGTATTCTGCCCAGGGAAGGAACCGGGCCCACTACCCCTGCCTGTCCTGGCAGTGACTCCTTAGGAAACTCCCCACCTGCCCGTTGGACTGAGGCTGGAACCTGAATGTGAGGCTGATCGTGGCACCAAGCTTATCCATGAAGGCTTTCCAGAACCGCGATGTGAAATGGGGACCACGGTCGGAAACTATGTCCTCTGGAAGGCCATAGTGCCGGAAGACCTGCTGGAATAGTGCCTCAGCGACCTGGAGAGCAGTAGGTAGACCAGAGAGGGATAAAACAGTAGGATGTAGAGAATCTGTCAACAACGGCCATAATAGTGGTATAACCATCAGAAAGGAAGACATCACTTACAAAGTCTATGGACAGATTTGACCAAGGCCGCTGAGGCACGGGAAGGGGAAGTAGTTTACCTGCTGGAGCGTGCCGGAGAGATTTGGATTGGATTCATACGGTGCATGAGTTGACATAGTGTGCGACGTCCTGCGCCAAGGTGGGCCACCAGTATTTATCAAAGAGAGGGATTGGATGGTGTGGGTGATACCTGGGTGTCCAGTGGCGAGGGATGTGTTTGCCCAGGTCAACATCCGATCTCCCACCCCTGTGGAGATGTAGATGCGTTCTGGAGGGCAGGTAGCAGGAGCGGGTTCCCTCTCCAGAGCCTGGCGGATGTCCACATCTATGTCCCAACACAAGGGGCCAATTATTCGGGAGGACAGATTGATAGGCTGGAAGCCACTCACAGGACCCTCTACCAAAGTGGAACCACAGGGTGCAGGAAAGCAGGTCCTCTGGCATCCTGGTCCCCAGGCAGTGATTCTCACCCTCGACCAGAAAATGGTGGGGTTATGAAGTTGGAGCAACAGGAGGCCAAGGAAGACTTTGTGTACAGGTGCGRTGGTGATGAGGAAGAAAAGGCTTCCCTGGTGCATGGGTCCCACGGTCAGGGTGAGGGGGGCTGTGATGTGGCGGCAGGGTAGCCTAGTGGTTAGAGCGTTGGACTAGTAACTGAAAGGTTGCAAGTTCAAATCCCTGAGCTGACAAGGTACAAATCTGTCGTTCTGCCCCTGAACAGGCAGTTAACCCACTGTTCCTAGGCCGTCATTGAAAAAAATAATTTGTTCTTAACTGACTTGCCTAGTTAAATAGTTAAAAATTGTGCGTAATTGGGCTGGATCCCAATGGTCGCTTGGACAGGAAAAGGAGAGGAGAGCGGGTATGAAGTTAAGTTCAGGGAGGAGGCAAGGGCCTGGTCGATGAAATTCCCAGCGGCACCTTGAGGGTCAGCCAGCCAGTGAAATGGGAACCAGAAAGGGTTTGGCGGAAGAAAATGATAATGGAATACTTATGCCTACCCTGGGAGATGGAAGGTCACAGGGCCGCCCCTCTGCTCTAGTGGACCCCGGGTTGGGACGCACCAGACACCGCTAAAGCTGGTGCCCCTCCTGGCTTCAAAAGGGACAGARGCCCAGATGTCTACGGCGACGCCGCTCTGCCGCAGAGAGGTGTGAGGCCCCTACCTCCATGGGTTCAGGCTCTGCCTCAGCACAGCCAAAGGAGGGAGGCGAGGTGGACACCACTGCTCCCGAAGAAGGTTATCCAGACGGATGGCCATCGCRATGAGAGCGTCCAAGGATATGTTGTCATCCCGACATGCCAACTCCTGGACTTCTAGACCTCCTCGCACAGTCCACTGTGGAATAGAGTGTGGAGCACTGGCTCATCCCGTCCGCTGGAAGCTGCCACAGTCCAAAGGTCCAAGGATATGTTGTCATCCCGACATGCCAACTCCGTCTGGACCTCCTCGCACAGTCCACTGTGGAATAGAGTGTGGAGCACCGGCTCATCCCGTCCTCGTACTCCGCAGCAGTCTGAGCACCCTGCTGGAGTTGGAAAAGTCGCTCACATGCCTCTCTGCTCTTTGGAGGATGGTCGAAGACCGCCCTGAACAGAGCCATGAACCTCTCATAGGGACCCAGCTCCCCCTCTCTCCCAGATGGCCGTAGCCCACTACAACGCCTGTCCGGTCAGCAGGGAAATGACTGTGGTCACCTTGGTCTTCTCGATGGTGGGGGCTCCCGTCTGATAGGCGAAATAGAGGGAGCACTGGAGAAGATAGCCACGGCATCTCGATGGAGTACCGTCATACATCTGCGGAAGGGACCGTCGGGCAGGGCGGAAGGCTGGGGGACTGGCTCACTGTGACGACCCGTGGTAGGAGGCCCTCCATCAGAGGTATGGAGAACCTCTGTGGTGGTGTTGATTCGGTGAAGAACGGGGAGGACCTCCTTCATGGTTGTACCCAGTAGAGCCAGTTGGTCGTGGTGTTGGTGGAGTAGTTCCTCGACCATCATGAAGATGGGGTTATCTTCTGCTGCTTCCATTTTTTTCAGAGGCAGTATTCTGTAACGCATATGCTAGGAGTCATGAAGCAAATGCAGAAGGTGAGTTTAATAATGAGAATAAGCAGATAAACAGAACAGAAGAAGCGTACTGAACGTGAACAAAACCAATACTTCCTGAAGACTGAGGCTACTGACGGCTAAATAAAGGGAAAGTAATCAAGGTAATGAAGTCCAGGTGTGCATAATGATGGTTGCCAGGTGTGCGTAATGTGGGTTGCCAGRACCGGTGGTTAGTAGACCGGCGACGTTGAACGCTGGAGAGAGGGAACGGGAGTAGGCGTGACATGAAACCAAATTTTTTATGTCTAGGTTGCTGAATCCTTTTGATTGCCCCTACAACGACAGCAGAAGGCAGGACTGTGACTGCAGGAACGATTACTCTGCAGCGGGATACACTCTCTTCCATAAGGTCCGTCTGGACATCAGCTCACTGAGGATAATGAGTGAGTAATGACCATGTGATTGACTGACCACTCCACTACAATGAGACCACACATCCATGTTGTTTTACCCCTGCACACAGCCCGATCCTTTCGCCCACCTCATAAAAAAACGGATTCGCTCACCGAATACAATTTTCACCGCCTTTCGCCACACCCTCAGACTCAGCACAGAAATCATGATAATGCTTTTCAACAGGCCTTGTTCAGATCACTGGCATAGAGTTGACAACGCATGGGCACCTTGAGACACACACTTACACAGACACATGGTAACACACAGGCATACTCATATACACACAAATGCTTGTAAACACACAAAATATCTTGTGTTCTCTGACACACACATGCATACTCCCTCGCTCATACTCTCTCGCACACACACACACACATGCAACATCTCCAGCGATATTCCTCTGCCCATTACGACATCCAGCCACACCTCTCCAGTTGTCCCTGAGCATGTCTTAGATTAGTGCATATGTGGCATGGTCCGGATTAGTGGTATTTATATCTGTGTGCAGCTAGGAGGAGGGAGCCCACTGCCCTCCACTACACTACTCCACAGAACACATGTAGTCATCTTCCCACCCCATCCCCTGTCTACTCTGGTCCTGACAGCACATGTTCCCAGCACACAAGGCCCTCCCCTCCCACTGCATGGAACTCATTTAGATTTGGGGCGGCTTGACTATAATAATGGTTTCAAGATGAAGAGAAGGTTATGAGCTGCTCTAGCTGTGTAATGCGTTTCTCATKAACTTTACCGCCTTTTCAGATAGAGACAAAAAGAGAGAGAGAGGAAGAGAGAGACAGCGAGAGAGTGAGTGAGACAGAGAGAGAGAGACAGAGGCAGATAAAGTGAGGAGCACTGGTCATGGTCATCATGTCTGACAATAAAGTAGAAATACCCAGAGTAACTAAGCTCATCTTAAACGTCATGTGGTTTAACCTCTGATGTGCTTTAGGCCAGGGCAGTTGCTTAGAGCGCCTTGTCTCTTACTGGAACTCATGTCTCTGTGTATTGATTGTAACCTGCATATGCTCTTTGTCTGTCTATTGATCGTGTATTGATTTAACCATATGCTCTGTGTCTCGGTGTTATGTATCAGCCACAGACCTGAAGTTTTCTCAGACCCTGTTTGGTCGTCCCGTCCCCTTCGCCACAGCAGGAGACTGCTACAGTGCTGCCAAGTGTCCTCAGGTAGGAAACAGAGACCATTTTTGAGTCTGTAATTTATAGACTGTAATCTGTATGTCTGTATGTTTTGATGGGGGCCTTGAGCCAACCTTTCCTGGGCAAGTATTGAAATACAGTTCTGTCTGAATGGGTTTTATTGACCTGACATGTCCAGTCTGTTAACTGGAGTAAAATCGTACGTGTTCCCAGTTTCCACCAGTGGAGTAACCACATAATCACATTGAACCGTCCAGTGTAGCTCAGTGTGTCTGTCCACTGAACCGTGGTACTGCTTTCGTTGTCAGCCCCTGGAATAGAAATGAGATACAGACTAATTGAATGTATTTGAATCCTGATCAGGTCCACTTTAAAACAATTTCAGTTTGTTCAAGAGAAGTTGGTTTGAGGTCTATTGTAATCACTGTGGTGTTCTTCCACAGGGCCAGTTTAGCATCAACCTCATAGGGACTGGTCTGAAGGTGGCTGAGGCAACCAAGTGGACCTCACAGGGCAACTATGTCTCTGTCAAAGTCCACAGATCAGAGGTAAGGAGAACTCTAGGATTCTGGTGTTCTGAATAACTGTACTCTAAACCCTCCTATTAATCTGAATTGTCCCCTGTTATGATTCTAGTCTAGGAATTTCTAGTAGCATTAATAAAATCTTATTTCTTTATGGAAAGTTATTCGTCCTGTCCCACTCCATTTCATTCTTATTTCTCCCTCTGTCTGTAGGATGGGGCAAGAATCTATGGTCGTTGTGGTGGGTTCTGTGGGAAGTGCATTCCCCAGCCTCACAACAGCCTGCTGGTTTATGTCCAGTGATGGTCAGGTACCAAACCTCAACCCAACCATCTCCCAATGGTCTCCCAACGGTCTCTCAACGTTCTCCTAAAATCAGACCAGGAAGTGAAACCAGAGCGTCTGGGGATCCAATGCACTTAATTTGTGAAGGTTGCCATCCCTTTCCTCCCTTCATCACTAGGGTTTAATGACAGGAACCTAGTTACCAAGATTTACCGCCCAAAACCACTCCCTTTTCCCGGGAAAAATAACTGCGAGAAACCGGTAAATTATAATAAAAATTATTTATATCAACAGCATGGCGTGAAATGGAACTGTTAAATKATATGCGATGTCTAAATCTGGTTTCTCTACGGCCTTCTCTCTGCTCTCTGCGTGATCAATCATCAATGCTCATGGTGGGGACAAACAGCCCATCTCAGTATGGAGCACAGTTCACAATGCGTGTAGACCTATCATCTCATCACGATAACTTTTTTTCTTGTGATAGGTAGGCCTACATTTTCTGCAGCATAGCCTATTCTACAGTAATATAAGGATCGAATGCGCATCTAATTTACATATCACCATTGTGCTTTCGGGCATCACCATATTTGTTTTTATTGTTTTTATTATTGCAGCTGCAGAGTTTTAAAACAGCCTATCACTCGAATATTGTTGATTTAAATCCAAGCATGTGCAAACAGTCTCTCTCTCCTTCAATTCCATTCAAATTGCAAAATAAATAATAATCTTCAAGATAGATATATATAGCTATAAAGGGTCCTTCAGCAGAACCAATAACTCTGAAGATGAGCTACGTCTGTTACGTCTGACCTCACTAGTGTTTGTAATTGTAATGGTAACCAAATACCTCTGTGCATTGGAATATCGAAAGCAGACTGTCAGACAATCTCACATATTCCAGCATTGTAGAGTCGCATAAAGGGACACAATCATATTTTGGGGCCGGAAGAATCCTCTCATGGTTTCAAGAGCTTACTCATCTCATAAGGGTAAAATGTTCTTATGGAACTCTGAAAGGAAACATGAATAAGTCATTATAGAACTGGTACAACTATTTACATTTTTATACAAAAAAGACAACTTTTTGTTGGGTAAATGGAACATCTCAATAAATATTTGAATTGTATTAACTTATAGTGTTATGGAAAAAGGGTAATTGTGAATTCCTGCAAAAATGTTCTGATAAATTATGTTTTTGTTGTGATTTGATTAGTAATAACCCAAAATGATATAAGCTTAAAAATGTTACAAAGATCAAGGAAGGAGAATTCTCCAGATCAGAAGATACGTCCAGACAGGGCTGCAACTTTCACTGGGGATGGGGGGACATGTCCCTCCCACATTCTGAAATTGCATTTTGTCCAGTTTTATTATTGGAATGTGATACAAAACGAGGCAACAGTGTGCTTTAGGACCATGCAGATGCCTCCGAGTGATTGGGTAGGCTGTTTGGAGTGTTTATCCGACAGGATAAAAAAATGTATGATGTTCCCACCACTTCTAAAACCAAAGTTGCGCCAGACATGGGTTTTTCGGGAAAGAATCTGTCAGGACCCGGTGCGAGAAACAKTCRCTAATAATCGTCAGAACCCAGAAGATGAGGCAGACACAGCAGTACTAGAGATGGTGGTTTAATTAAAGAACAAAATCTTCAGGCAAAGAAACTAAATCCACAATGTCCAAAAATAAAGCCAAGAGGCACAAAATGGAAATCCTCCACAATACAAAAGAAACTCCACAAAGTGGTAAAAAACAGCAGGGAAAAAACAAACCTCAAAAGACTACTCAAAATATACACAAGAACTAAACCAGAGAACCTCTGGAAAATCCAATAAAAGAAATATCTGTAAAGAACAAGGCTTGGGCTGAGGCTGGGTGCTAACTTACAAACACTGAGCAAGGAACTGAGGAACACACAGGGTTTAAATACTAACAAGGGAATGACCTACAGGTGCAAACAATAATTAGAGCAAGAAAAACAAAAGGTACAAAAAAAGTGCAATGGGGACATCTAGTGACCAAAACCCGAACAGTCTTGGCCAAAACCTGACAGAATCGTTTGCCAATCAGTTAGCTAGGCTTTGTGTACAACTGTTGTTGTGTATTCTTCTACTAATGGTCACACAGACTTGCCTTATCTCAAACGTCAAAGGTCGTAGGTGAGGAGTCCTGCATCACAGATTAATCCTCGCTGTTCTGTTGTGTAATAGTACTGAAAACTTTTCAGAGCCCAATGACTTACTGACTACTGTCTGACTGACATGTAATTAGAATGATTTATCTAGCAGGTCATAGAGAGACAACCAAATAGACACTAAATCATTGGCGTTGTGACCTGGAAAACAGTTATTTATATATATATATAGTTCATTAATATGGTGGCAACTGTTGTCTACATCATGTAAGAGGTGCTAAGTCAAGGTCAAGCTCTCATCTCCAGTCAGTAGCTAGTTTGTCTCAGTACATTTGTGATATTGTTTTCCAGATCATGTCTCTTCTAGGTCCTATAGGTGCATGTGACCCTACCTCTCACAAGAATCAATTCTCATGAGAAGAATTTCATTATATTGTAAAATATTTACGTTTGACCATATTTATTCTGTAATGATATGTAATGATACATTAGAATACTAACAGCCGAGAAGCCACTGTTTGGTTTACTGTTTGATGCTGAAAAGGTATTACAGATTGTAGTGTGTGTAAGTAACCACCAACTTGAAAGAGGATCATTGAATGGTGCTTTTATAACTACTGAAATTACCTCTAATCTTGAGAAGGAACATAATAGTGCCATTGGAACTGACATTAGCTGTAGCACAACCTCGACACCCTTTGAATGAATACGTTCGGCCTTCATGCCTGTAAATGTAAATGTACTACTTATTACAGCATAATGCCCAAAATGCTTTGCAGAAAATATCATGGTCCTCTTATTAATGTAGCTGACGACCAAGCTGGAGGGTTGCTAGATATATGCCGAACTACATAAGGAAACCTGCCTGAAGGAACCCTATCATCATTTAGGTGAAATTATGTCACTGTGACCACTGTAACTGGGTTTTGGCAACCCTGCCATGCTGGTACTCCGATGTTAAGCTTTAACCAAAGTTTCATAGATGCAGAATATAACTTTTGTCAGATAATGCAGCTAGAAAACCATTGGCTATCATTCTTGTTTGATAGGCAATTGTACTATGATGAGGTCTGTATCAGAAATGTTAAGAATACTTGATGCACTATGTGCCATAAATTCTGTAGAAGGGTAATCCTGTTTATTTCTTTTTTTTAATAACAGTTAAGATTTGTAACTTATGATATGTGTGTATTTTTTTATATTCATACTTGAAGTGTAAACTGTGTCTCGAATACATGGGCATTGGTACTGAATTGAACAAGGTGCTTGTTTGCTATGTATTATCCAAAGATGTTTTTAAGAATCATATGTACCTACAGTATGAAAATGAATGATTCTGGTGCTATGGTCATTCATTTTAATTGTATCAACATCATAGGTTTTGCTACTATACTAACACTGTATAATAAGCAGTAATTAAATATTGTAATGCTTTTCAATTGATTGGTGTGAGTTTGAATGCTTCCATATTACAGTCAATGTTGTGAGTAAAAATCGCTCTTCATTTTGCTATAGTGTGAATGGTTGGAAAGGGTAAAGGAACACATCAATGCTGGTGCGTGCTTCAACAGAGGAGGCCTTTGGTTAGACGTGAATGGCAGAGAGTCAGAGCTGGTTAGGTGGCTGTGCTAGCTGGCTTGTGGGTCCATGTGGATTCACTTATTGGCGCAGATTGCATTTCCACAACATGACTTGTTCAATTTCACTCGGACGCATAAACACAGCAAATACTTTGGCTGTAGTTCCTCACTACACCAGGCAGGCACACAGTGTGGACTCTGCATCTGGGGCTGTCAACCTACCAATGACTCACCAAAATACTATGTCAAATCAGAAAGTGAGGTCCGTTTTCCAATTCTCTTTGAAAACCTGACAAAAAAAACTAAATTCCCAAAAATGATGTCACTGAAAAGGACTTGATAATGGTACTTTAGCAAGGCGAGCTGTTAATGGGTGAGGAACTTTTGCAAGGCTCATTGCACCAGGGATAGCTTTGTACATTAAATTAAACCAGATACCGTAATCCCTGAATAACTACTTTGATTCTGTCTCAGCAGAGTGGAGAGGGTAATGAAAAAAACTAACTTGGTTCCCCAAAAAGTTAATCTCATGATTTGGAAGAGTGCGGGTTGTATCACAACAACAACTCCCCAAAAGCAGTTTACCAGGGAAGCCAAGCTGTGCTGAAGTCCACATGGAGTCTTCTGGCTAGAGAGAGAGAGAAGGCAGATGAGATGTGCTGGGCTCCTCTGCTCTTTGCTCAGAGAAACCAGACATCCCTAAAAAACAGACCAGCACTGATGAATGATCCCCATAAAAGCAACTAATGATTGAAGTCAGCCATGAAAAACATAATACTTAAAGGAGCGGCCTGGCTTGTTGTTCACTCTGCATTCCATTACCCCATCACTTTTAACGCGCAGCAATCGATTTTACTGTGGGTCTGTTCTTCAAACCCATGATCAATGCTTGGATGGGTTTTTAAAGTGTAAACAAATACATTGCAAATGTTTCCACTGAGTATTTGTACTGTAAACAATGGAAAGATCTTCCCCTGCATTCATAATTTAGTGCAGTGGTTAAATAACAAAATGCAGTACTGTAGGGCTACATGCAGTAACAGTCAAAGTTGTTGTTACAGTTATAGGTCACATATCCATATCCGGTCCGTTGGGGAGTTAAATCTCTGGTTGTATGATGTGAAAATGGTTCCCATATGGCTCTGCATAGCGGTCAATAATGTCCCTCAGTGCTGTAGGTAGAGCTCTATACTGTACAACCGACAGTGGGCATTGAACCTGAGATTCGTGCCCTTTACTACAGTATGTCATTGTGTGGGGTTCGTGCGCCTCCTGTGAGTATTTCTTGCTATCTACATGGATGCTAGCTGTAGCCCAAGATAGCCTACAGGTTAATATAACGCTACAGCAAAACCACAACATTATCATAAAACGAGGCATGTATAAGAACTTCTAATCTGATCAAATCACATTAGCCAAATCTGTCATGAACCAGGGGCCAAACACTGCCCTCTGTTGGTGGTTCAGTGTCACTGGCGTCTTTTTTTGTGCAGTAATTTCTTTTGACAGAACAACATGTAGTTGTTAACAAGTACATAAAACAAAGGGTAAAGGGTTTAGATATGGGTGTAGGTCGAAAACAGACATGGCAGCTCCACTTCTATCTCCTAAGCAACTTTGCAGTATTATTTTTTTTTTTAATGTTATTTCTTACATTATTAGCCCACAATGTTTTTTGTGCTATTACATACAGCCGGAAATAGCTTTTGGATATCAGAGTGGCGGTAACTCACCAGCATTACGACCAGAAATACAACTTTCCCGAATTGGATCCCTTGTTCGTACCCCCCAGGGCATTTTACTTATCCCAGAGGCTGCTTCAAGATGCCGCCGGCGGAGAAGAGGTATTCGGAGTGGACTTCTAGTTTGACTAGAAGTAACATACTCTATTTCACAGAATCATGGCTCTCTCCAGATATACTGTCCCCTTCCATACAGCCATCTGGGTTCTCAGTACATCGCGCAGACAGGAATAAAGAACTCTCTGGGAAGAAGAAAGGCGGTGGTGTATGTTTCATGATTAAATACTCATGGTGTGATTGTGATAACGTACAGGAACTCAAGTTATTTTGTTCACCCGACCTAGAATATCTCACAATCAAATGCAGACCGTATTACCTCCTAAGAGATTTCTCTTCGGTTATAGTCACAGCCGTGTATATTACCCTTCAAGCCAATACCACGATGGCCCTCAAGGAACTACACTGGACTTTGTGCAAACTGGAAACCACATATCCTGAGGCTGCATTTATTGTAGCTGGGATTTTTAACCAAGCAAATTTGAAGAAAACGCTACCAAAGTCCTATCAACACATTGCCTGTAGTACCCGCGCATCAAAAACTCTCAACCATTGTTACTCCACCTTACAGGATGGCTAAAAGGCCCTCCCCCGCCCTCCCTTCGGCAAATCAGATCACGTCTCCATTCTGCTCCTCCCTTCCTATAGGCAGAAACTCAAACAGGAAGTACCTGTGCTAAGGTCTATTCAACGCTATTCTGACGACTCGGAATCGATGCTTCAAGATTGTTTTGATCACGCAGACTGGGATATATTCCGGGTTGCCTCTGAGAATAACATTGACATATACACAGACACGGTGACTAGTTAATCAGGAAGTGTATAGGGGATGTTGTTCCCACTGTGACTATTAAAACCTACCAAAACCAAAAAMTGTGGATAGATAGCATCATTCGCGCAAAACTGAATGCACGAACCACTGCATTTCACCACGGCAAGTGGACTGGGAATATGGTTGAATACAAACAGTGTAGTTATTCCCTCCATAATGCAATCAAACAGGCAAAATATCAGTACAGAGACAAAGTGGAGTMGCAATTCAACTGCTCAGACATGAGACGTATGTTCATTGACTATAGCTCAGCCTTCAACACCATAGTTCCCTCTAAGCTCATCCACAACACAAAAAATATAACTCATAGAATCACCATGACTGCCTATATTCTATCACACTTTATAATGTGCTAGACATACAGAAGCATACTAAGTGACTGTCGGTTGTGAGCACTCAGAGCAACATCAAAAGACATGTTAAGATCATTATCTTAGCCATTTTAATCATTGATCACAATACTCAGAGCCATTTCCTGTAGAATTTCTCCAATAATACATGTTTAAAGAAAACATACATATTTACACTGCACATATGGCTACTATTTTATCATATAATGAACATATCAACAATATCAGTTGGGAAACAAATAATCATCATCTTTATCAGACAATTCTTTGAGGTAAAATTCAACCTCAAAATATCAATCTTCAATATTCTAAGTAGTGGATCAGTTGTTCAAAGTCTTCTGGGTATTCTGAAATTCAGTGACCTCAACCTTTGGAACCCTATGGTTCAAATCGGATATGCCAATGAGTGGTCAATCTCACCTCTGTCAATGATGTTTAATATAGTAGTCTATGACATTGTAATAACATTTCACAGTTGGTTTACTACTTTAGACATACCTTTAATAAGTGTATACCAGCCATTCCTCCCTGATTTGTAAAACCTGTCAAGATAGTCAGGAACATCTCTTGTGCCATCTGAAAGTCATGAAATACAATATACAGTGCCTTCGGAAAGTATTCACACCCCTTGACTTTTACACATTTTGTTGTGTTACAGCCTGAATTTAAAATGGATTAAATTGAGATATTGTGTCACTGGCCTACATACAATAGCCTGTAATGTCAAAGTGTAATTATGKTTTTTTTAATGAAAAGCATGTCTCACAAAAAAAGGTTACCGATTGGTAGATAAAAAAAGCAGACACTGAAATCCCTTTGAGCATGGTGAAGTTATTAAATTACACTTTGGATGGTGTATCAATACACCCAATCACTACAAAGATACAGGCATCCTTCCTAACTCAGTTGCCAGAGAGGAAGGAAACCGCTCAGGGATTTCACCATGAGGCCAATGGTGACTTTAAAACATTTACAGAGTTTAATGGCTGTGATAGGATAAAAATCTGAGGATGGATCAACAACATTGTAGTTACTCAAGAATACTAGCCTAAATGACAGAGTGAAAAAAAGGAAGCTTGTACAGAATACAAATATTCCAAAACATGCATCCTGTTTGCAATAAGGCACTAAAGTAAACTGCAAAAAATGTGGCAAAGAAATTACATTTTTGTCCTGAATAAAATGCATTATGTTTGGGGCAAATCCAACACAACACATCACTGAGTACCACTCATATTTTCAAGCATGGTGGTGGCTGCATCATATTATGGGTATGCTTGTCATCAGCAAGGACTAGGGAGTTCTTGGGGATAAAAGGAAACAGAATAGAACTAACTGGAGTTGCTTACCAAGACGACATTGAATGTTTCTGAGTGGCCTAGTTAAGGTTTTGTCTTACATCGGCTTGAAAATCTATGGCAAGCCTTGAAAATGGCTGTCTAGCAATAATCAACAACTAACTTGACAGAGCTTGCAGAATTAAAAAAATAATAATGTGCAAATATTACACGATCCAGGTCTGCCAAGGTCTTAGAGACTTACCCATAAAGCTGTAATCACTGCCAAAGGTTATTCTAGCATGTATTGACTCAGKGGTGTGAATAGTTAGGTAAATTAGATATTTCTGTATTTAATTTTCAATAAATGTGTTAACATTTCTACAAACCTGTTTTCACTTTGTCATTATAGGCTATTGTGTGTAGATATTGAGAATTAAAAAAAAATATGTAATCCATTTTCAATTCAGGCTGTAACAACAAACTGTGGAAGAAGTCAAGGGGTATGAATACTTTCTGAAGGCACTGTAATTATTTATATTTTGAATGTGAGGAGAAAAAATGCCCTCATGACACTGGAAGCACAAAGACTGAAGGCAAACTTACATTTTCATTTGCGATACATTATCGGCTGAGGACCCCAGCAGTTCAGATTAAGTTTCATCTGTTAATATTAACATCTACTTGGTATCAGATGGCAATAGTTGCTGCATTCAGTACAAGTGCATCAATACATTTTCTTTAAATACATTTCACATGAATAGAAAATTAATAAAATACTTTACCTTTTGAGCATGTGACTCCACAAACAACAAAATCACAATGATTGTGAAAGTCTATTGAATTGTTGCTTTAGACCTCTGCAAATTCAAATATACATCCCATTACTTCTCTTTTGGATTTTTAGAAAATGCTCAACATTTTCATATCCAATACTACTTACCATGTCTGCAACTAAAAGAGTTGATTGTCTTCGGCCAAGCCAAACCATCTGTGATTTGGTCAATGTTCTTGTCCCCTTTTACTGTCAGGAATATCAAAAAGGGTCTCAAGTTCAATAGTACCCCCCCTGTGTGAGACAACTTTTGCAGGTACTCTGGACTCTCCTAGGAAGGCTGTTCATGTTAACTCAAAAACAAAAAAGCTAATGTCAAGACGTCAATTGACATAATGAAAGTCAACACAATTAGAGTATCCTGCTGTAGCCTATTGGTGTAGATCTTTAGATCTGTTTTAAACATTATCCAAATAATTTCTTATTTGCAGACGTTTAGAAACATTAAGACAAATCATATTGTCAGTATATTTTAAAAAATCCACAGAATGCTCATCAGTACAGGTACTCATTGGTACATTTGCGTTTTTCTGGATGTTGTATTGTAGCAGAGCGTTATTAGGGACATTTGCATACAATGAAACAAATGGAAAGAATAGTTCAAAAGCATACTAAATTTGTACTCATATTTCAAACAAATAACATGAACCAGAGCTGATACAATTGTTCTCCATTCTGAGGCTTAGAATAAAGTGTGTGAGTGAATAAGATGCATAAAATGATGCATAAGTACAAACAATGTCTTCAGAAAGTATTCATACCCTTTGACCTATTCCACATTTTGTTATGTTACAGCCTTATTCTAAAATAGATTTTTTTTAAATCCATCAATCTACACACAATACCCCATAATAAGAAAGCAAAGACAGTTTTTTAGATTTTTTTGCTAATTTATAGAAAATAAAAAACAGAAATAGCTTATTTACAAACATATCCAGACCCTTTGCTATGAGACTCAAAATTGAGCTCAGCTGCATCCTGTTTCCATTGATCATCCTTGAGATGTTTCTACAACTTGATTGGAGTCCACCTGTGGTAAATTCAATTGATTGGACATGATTTGGAAGGCACACACCTGTCTATATAAGGTCCTACAGTTGACAATGCATGTCAGAGCAAAAACCAAGCCATGAGGTCGAAGGAATTGTCAGTAGAGCTCTGAGACAGGATTGTTTCCGAGGCACAGATCTGGGGAAGGGTACCAAAACATTTCTGCAGCATTTAAGGTCCTCAAGAACACAGTGGCTCTTCCTAGAGCTGGCCGCCTGGCCAAACTGAGCAATCGGGAGAGAAGGCCCTTGGTCAAGGAGGTGACCAAGAACCCGATGGTTACTCTGACAGAGCTCCAGAGTTCCTCTGTGGAGATGGGAGAAGCTTCCAGAAGGACAACCATCTCTGCAGCACTCCAGCAATCAGGCCTTTAAGGTAGAGTGGCCAGACGGAAGCCGCTCCTCAGTAAAAGGCACATGACAGCCTGCTCGGAGTTTCCCAAAAGGCACCTAAAGGCCTCTCAGACCATGATAAACAAGATTMTCTGGTCTGATGAAACCAAAATGTAATTCTTTGGCCTGAAGGACAAGCGTCACGTCTGGAGGAACCCAGGCACCGCTCGTCACATGACCACCTATACCATCCCTACGGTGAAGCATGGTTTTGACAGCATCATGCTGTGGGGATGTTTTTCAGCGGCAGGGACTGGGAGACTAGTCAGGATCAAGGGAAAGATGAATGGAGCAAAGTACAGAGAGATCATTGATGAAAACCTGCTCCAGAGCGCTCAGGACCTCAGACTCGGGCAAAGGTTCACCTTCCAACAGGACAGTGACCCTAAGCACACTTTTTATTTTAGTTAGTAATTGGATCATTTTAAAAAACAAGCGCACATAAAACTTGAAAAAGCCATACATGCACATGATTAAAATCATCGAGGATAACACACAATAAAGTCTGGGACATATTTCCATTGTGGTCCTCTTAAAACAAGATGGCTAGGCAAGATCGAACACGGTTGAACACAGTATGACAACGAGATAATAAAACAAAAAACGAAGAAGAAGATCAATCTCATCATTGCAGTTACATCATAGAGGTCATTCATATGGGCACAGAAGACATCAAACAGTTTTTTACTTTATTTTTAAAGCTGCCGAGAGAGGGCGTTGTTTTTATAGGCAGAGGCAACTCATTCTACTCTGAGGCTCCTGTATACAAGAAAGTACCTTTCCCAGCATTACTCCTGAACCTGTATAAGCACACATCAGCAACGCCTGATCTGGTGCTGTGATTGTGTGCATCCCGAACACGGGGAAAGTAATCAGTTAGATATCTGGGCACAGGACCATAAATACTCCTGTAAACCAAACCTAGTCTAATCTGGGACACCCTAGCCTCAACAGGCAGCCAGTTAAGTTCCTGAAAGCAGCTCCTGCCTATATAAGTACGTGGACTCACCTTCAATACTACCCTGATCAGCTTATTCTGGGCTTATTCTGGGCCTCCACTTTCATGGAGACCTTATCAAGCAGCTTGGACTTTCTAGCCAAAAACTGKCATTAACCTTCCCTAGCACTTTAGTGGCCATGCTCACGCCTCCCAAGCTTCCATCAAGGATGCATCCCAGGTAGCTCACGGAGGTTTTAGTAGTCAGCAACTCACCCCCTAACTCCACTCTGATTTCAGAGGACCTACTCAATTTAGGTCTGGATCCAAAAATAATTGCCTCAGTTTAACTGAGGTGCAGAGATAGCTTATTATCTCCAAGCCATTTGCTGATGTTAGTAAGCTCTGTGCTAAGTATGCTCTCCAGCATAGTTTTACTTTTGTGAGACACGAGGAGTGTAGAGTCATCCGTGCTTAAAGGAAAAGACGGCAAGAACAAGCATCTTTCATATCGTTAATATACAGTAAATACAGTAGAGGCCCAAGCACACTCCCCTGCGGATTGCCACAACTCATTGGTTTTGCCTGAGACAGTGAACAATTAACCTACTACTTGCTCCCTACCTGATAGATAGGACTTTACCCAGCCCAGAGGGATACTGTTTAACCCCAGTGCCTCCAGAGCCTCCAGTTTGGAGATTAGGAGACAGTGGTTAACTGTATCAAAGGCCTTCTATAGGTCAAGCAGTACTATTCCACAGAGATTTCCTTCATCAATCTCTTTCCTGATGAAGTCAGTCAAGTAAAGTAGGCATGAATCAGTGGAGTATGTTTTTTTTAAACCCGACTGAAAATCATACATTAGACTTTGTTTGTTGACATATCTATAAATTTGCTCATGTACAACTCTCTCCAGGATCTTTGATGTTATACTGAGGATAAATACAGGCCAATAATGCCCAGGGTCAGACTTCATCCCCTTCTTAAACAGAGGTGTAACTTTAGTGTGTTTCATGTCCCTGGGAAAGATGCCTTGTTCAAGAGAGAGATTAACGATATGCGTAAAACAAGGGGCAATTTGAATCTATAAGAAACCTTGCAGGAATATTATCCAGGCCTGTGGCTTTGAAACATTGAAGCTCTGCTAGCATACTGGCTATTTTAGCTGTTGCTACCTTTGCAAAAGAAAAAGAGTTTAGATGAACCCCTAACTCGGCATAGTACTTCTTGAATTGGTTGTTTCCATACAAACCAATTCCACACAAAATTCCACACTAAATATTGTGTGCAGCTTGCTAACCAGCTTGCTGGCAACAGAAAAAAAAGAGTTGAATTCATTGGCAATCTCTGCTTTTTCATATACCATCTCCTCCCTAACGTTCAGTCCAATACCATTTAGTTTGTTTTTGGTAGTACTACTACAGCCTAGTTCCTTAAATGATTTCCAAGGCTTTTTAGGATCATTTTTGATCTCAATGATTTTATCAGCAAAGTAACACCTCTGAGCTACATCCATCCTGCCCTGTGCTTCATTTCTGTGACGTTTACAGTTGAAGTCAGAAGTTCACATACACCTTAGCCACATACATTTAAACTCAGTTTTTCACCATTCCTGACATTTAATCAGAGTAAAAATTCCCTGTCTTAGGTCAGTTAGGATCACCACTTTATTTTAAGAATGTGAAATGTCAGAATAATAGTAGAGAGAATGATTTATTTCAGCTTTGATTTCTTTCATCACATTCCCAGTGGGTCAGAAGTTTACATACACTCAATTAGTATTTGGTAGCATTGCTTTTAAATTGTTTAACTTTGGTCAAACATTTAGGGTAGCCTTCCACAAGCTTCAATAGGTTGGGTGAATTTTGGCCCATTCCTCCTGACAGAGCTGGTGTAACTTTGTCAGGTTTGTAGGCCCCCTTGCTCACACACGCTTTTTCAGTTCTGTCCACAAATTTTCTATAGGACTGAGGTCAGGGCTTTGTGATGGCCACTCCAATACCTTGACTTCATTGTCCTTAAGCCATTTTGCCACAACTTTGAATGTATGCTTGGGGTCACTGTCCATTTGGAAGACCCATATGCGACCAAGCGTTAACTTCCTGACTGACGTCTTGAGATGTTGCTTCACTATATCCACACAATTTTCCTCCCTCATGAAGCCATCTATTTTGTGAAGTGCACCAGTCCCTCCTGCAGCAAACCACCCCCACAACATAATGCTGCCACCCCTGTGCTTCACGGTTGGGATGGTGTTCTTCAGCTTGCAAGCCTCCCCCTTTTTCCTCCAAACATAACGATGGTCATTATGGCCAAACAGTTCTATTTTTGTTTCATCAGACCAGAGGACATTTCTCCAAAAATTACAATCTTTGTCCCCATGTGCAGTTGCAAACCGTAGTCTGGCTTTTTTATGGCGGTTTTGGAGCAGTGGCTTCTTCCTTGCTGAGCGGCCTTTCAGGTTATGTCGATATAAGACTTGTTTTACTGTGGATATAGATACTTTTGTACCTGTTTCCTCCAGCATCTTCACAAGGTCCTTTGCTGTTGTTCTGGGATTGATTTGCACTTTTCACACCAAAATATGTTCATCTCTAGGAGACAGAATGCATCTCCTTCCTGAGCGGTATAACGGCTGCGTGGTCCCATGGTGTTTGTACTTGCGTACTATTGTTTGTACAGATGAACATGGTATCTTCAGGCATTTGGAAATTGCTCCCAAGGATAAACCAGACTTTTTTTGAAGTCTTGGCTGATTTCTTTAGATTTTCCCATGATGTCAAGCAAAGAGGCACTGAGTTTGAAGGTAGGCCTTGAAATACATCCACAGGTATACCTCAAATTGACTCAAATTATGTCAATTAGCCTATCAGAAGCTTCTAAAGCCATTACATAGTTTCTGGAATTTTCCAAGCTGTTTAAAGGCACAGTGAACATAGTGTATGTAAACTTCTGACCCACTGGAATTGTGATACAGTGAATTATAAGTGAAATAATCTGTCTGTAAACAATTGTTGGAAAAATTACTTGTGTCATGCACAAAGTAGATGTCCTAACCGACTTGCCAAAACTATAGTTTGTTAACAAGGAATTTGTGGAGTGGTTGATAAACAAGTTTTAATGACTCCAACCTAAGTGTATGTAAACTTCCGACTTCAACTGTATATAGGAGAAAATCAGGCTGCTCTTGAGAGCTTTTAAATGTATTAAAGGCTTTATTCCTTGGGTGGATAGATTCTAGAATTTCATGATAAAACCAAGGTCTAGATCTCGGCTTTACTCTGACCCATCTAATGGGAGCCATCACATTCACCACATCAAGGAATCTACAATGAAAGGCTTCCCAGGCACTGTCTACCCCTACGCTTTCCAGCACAGGTGACCAGTCAATTTTACCCACTTGGTCCCCAAACATGTCAACACAGTATTTTTTGAGTCCTCTGAATCTAACAGTTTTATGACACTTAAATATATGTTTAAAAACCCTCCTTGTGCAAAATGTTATAACATAATCACTGATTCCATATACTATTACCCCACTCTGCGATATTTTGGATTTATCAGACACCAATATTAAATCAATCGTACTTTGCACTGTTTCACATATCCTGGTGGGACCTTATATAATTTGTGTCAGAGCAAATGATCTACAGAAGTGCATAAATACATTGTGGGTTGGACTATCCTTTTTGCATACATCAGTATTGAAATCCCCTAACAAAATTATTTCCTTCACCAGCTAATTATTACAGTTTGACAACACAATTTCGAGACCTTCTTAGAATGCATTCTGATTGGGCCTGTAACACACCCCCAACCCTATTTTTATTTTATTTTTTTATTTTTTACAATTTAACTAAATGTAATCAAAAATCTACGTAATCCCCAAAAGTAACTATTTATCTTGAGAGGGCAATAAACAATAACTAGCAATGCTGCATACTCCGAAAAAAAGTTCAAATTTCACCTTTCTGGTAAAAATAGTTATGCATTTCTGAGGTGTTGTCACTTTTGAGGACACAAGCTCCGGTACACCAGTGGAGGCTCCTCAGCGGAAGGGGAGGACCATCCTCCTCAGTGAATTTCATAAAAATAAAAATAGTGAAACATTTAAAATGTTATCCTTTTTTGATAAAACTATACTAAATATTATCAAGTCACCAAATAACTGATTAAAACACACTGTTTTGCAATGAAGGTCTACAGTAGCCTCAACAGCACTCTGTAGGGTAGTACCATGGTGTAGCCAGAAGAAAGCTAGTTTCCGTCCTCCTCTGGGTACATTGACTTCAATACAAAACCTAAGAGGCTCATTTTTCTCACCCCCTTCCATAGACTTACACCGTAATTATGACAAGTTCCGGAGGACGTCCTCCAAACTATCAGAGGTCTTGCTGCATGAACTGACATGTTGTCCACCCAATCAAAGGATCAAAGGATCCACCCTCTCCCCACCGGTGTGATTGCTACTTCTGAGGGTTTAGAGCTTGAGGTAGTCACTTCATACAAGTACTTGCGAGTATGGCTAGACGGTACCCTTTCCTTTACTCAGCACATATCAAAGCTACAGGCTAAGGTTAAATCTAGACTTGGTTTCCTCTATCGTAATTGCTCCTCTTTCACCCCACCAGCCAAACTAACCCTGATTCAGATGACCATCCTACCCATGCTAGATTACGGAGACATAATTTATAGATCGGCAGGTAAGGGTGCTCTCGAGTGGCTAGAAGTTCTTTATCATTTGGCAATCAGATTTGCCACCAATGCCCCTTATAGGACACATCACTGCACTCTATACTACTCTGTAAACCAGTCATCTCTGTTTACCTGTCGCAAGACCCATTGGTTGATGCTTATTATAAAACCCTCTTAGGCCTCACTCCCCCCTATCTGAGATACCTACTGCAGCCCTCATCCCCCACATACAATACCCGTTCTGCCAGCCACATTCTGTTAAAGGTCCCCAAAGCACACACATCTCTGCTCCTCTTTCAGTTCGCTGCAGGAAGCGACTAGAACGAGCTGCAAAAAACACTCAAACCGGACCATTTTATCTCCATCTCTTCATTCAAAGACTCAATCATGGACACTTACTGACAGTTGTGGCTGCTTCACGTGATGTATTGCTGTCTCTACCTTCTTGCTCTTTGTGCTGCTGTCTGTACCCAATAATATTTGTACCATAGTAGAAAGAGGAGGAAGGGAAGAGCTACTAAGGTACACAATAGTACATTTTGGTAGACAGAAGGTGCTCTTTGGTAAAAGGGGTAAATTGGCCATCAAAAAGGAAGGTGGACCAAGGCACTCTTCATATAATTAATTAAAATGCCTTTATTAGTATGGCATGTTCAATAGAAACAAAGTATTAAAAAACCGACGCGTTTCGGCTGCATGGCCTTCGTCAGGGAGTACAAAAAAATAATACAATGTTCTTTTTTGAACAGCTTTTCCAATTAGCCCTAATTAGAAGAGGGAGTGGTTACAAAATCAGAGAGGGTGTATTTTGTTACAAAATACAGCACTGAAGCAGAGAACATTAAAAGAATCATTAAAAATAATTGGGGAATCAGATTTGACACTGTAGTCTGTTTCCTGGTCGCAAATTCTGCGGACTCTTTGGAATTGGCCATATGGAATATTCTCTTTAACCTTTTGGGGTGAAAGCTGTCTGCCCTCAGAATGGTATTCCCATCTGTAGGCTTCCTAAAGATTGATGTGTGCAAACAACATTTGTCATTTTTACTAATGTCGAGGTCCAAAAAATGAATGTTATCCTTGCTGWACTCCATAGTTARTTTGATGTTAGGGTTAATGCTGTTAAGGTATTGGTGGAAGGAAATAAGTTCAAGCTATGGGTATTGATCATATTCCGGCCTCTATTAGAAAAGCGGACCGTCTTAAACAGTTAAACCAAAGGGAAAGTTTTTGGATTTACAAACTACAGGCTACTAAATACCCTGGTTTAAATGAAGATATGGATTTCTCACCCTTCCTGTAGGGTCATGATGGGTCCATTTGCTGTCACCTAGTGGACATTTTGCTCAATTGCCCTCAGCTATGTTTAGACTGTTGTTGTTCATGTTTTACTGTGTTCTAGTGTACTATGGAATATATTRCTTTCTTATTCTTGACACTTCCCCCAGTCATATTTAAGGTTAGAACTACCTTTCTAAGTGTCCTGATACTTCTAGCTTGGAGTTGTGTTTTTATGATAACATAGCTACAGTATTTCACTTTTTAATGTGTATAGTATTGCTTACTAGTGTTGATAAAACGTTTACTTGAGACAGGAGAACAAGTGGAGACATAGGACGAGGTGGATAATTTTATAATAAGGCCGTTTTATTCAAGTGTAAAGATATCAGGCAAAAACGTGCACGGCCCCTTTCTGTCAGATTCTTATGAAATCGTCGGAGAAGAGACCGCTCTACACAGTACATACAGATTATATAGACAACTAGCAAAGTAGGTTGATCTTGAAGTCTGGCCTTCCGATTGGTCGATCTGGGTCGTGGGTAATCCTGTTCGGCCTGATGTCGACGTTTCCATTGGCCCTTCCCACAGTTCATTGTCTTAYAGTCTCATCCTTGAGCAGAATGCATATGCATCTGTTTTAACAGAGTCCTATTCATGGGGGAGGGTTGAGTATGTGGGTCTGTGGTTACTTAACAAGGTACAAAAGTGGGGATATAGTGGGGGATGGGTGGATGTTGTGCCAAGTTATAGCTTATGTTGAGAAGTGGTTAAAACAAGTTACCAGTATCTTATACAATTTCTTACACTAGGTGTGTCCAATCAATGTTGTAACCACTCCCTCTTCTAATTAGGGCTAATTGGAAAAGCTGTTCAAAAGAGGACATTGTATTATTTTTTTGTACTCCCTGACGAAGGCCATGCACCGAAACGCGTCGGTTTTTTAATACTTTGTTTCTATTGAACATGCCATACTAATAAAGGCATTTTAATTAATTATATGAAGAGTGCCTTGGTCCACCTTTCTTTTTGATGAATATTTGTACCATGTTTTGTGCTGCTACCATGTTGTGCTTTATATAGTGTTGTGGTGTCTCGCTTGTCGTGATGTGTGTTTTGTCCTATATTTTTATTTTTTATTTTTAATCCCAGCCCCCATCCCGGCAGCAATGAGGCCACAATGAAGCAGTCATGATGGTATACAATGGAAAATGACACAAGGAGTGAAAGGACTTATTACAAAACACCCAATGATTGCTGAGTCATTGCCTGGTCATGGAACAAACCTTCTCACTTGATGTGAGATTACTTAAAACACAAAACTCTACATAACAGATAACAGATTATGAAATAAAGTACTGTATATCTTACTTAACCAAAATAGAAATGACAGATACAACTTATAGGATTTAGTGCAGTTGCAGTGACCAGGAGTGACTTCTTGGATTTGGAGTCCCATAGAGATCCACTGAGACTAGATTAGAGTGAAAAGTGAAGATGCACAGTAACTACCATGATCAGATGATTATGATATCTTGACAATATGTGCAGTGTCATAACATAAATTAACATAACTTTATAGAATRACAACATAACGTGACATAAGGGTCAGACTATGGTTATGGTTGTGGTGTGATCCTACCGTACGAAACTGGAACCGGAGGACTGACCATCAGGGACCAGAGCCGGAGAGTGAGGGTATAGGGGGCAGGGGGTCTGGTGGTACTGGCAGGACATCCGTTATCCATATCACATTTCAACTCCATGGTCAATTGTTATGAAGCTTTTCAAGTTTGATGGTTGATTGGTGTTATTTATCAGCAGTTATAGAAAACATTCTGGACTACATTTTCTAGATTGTTAGAGCCACATTTGATCTTATACAGGTCATGAGACTTGAGGCTGAGACTGACATGCTGCTGATCTGTGAGGAGTAGGATCCAGCCATGTGGTTGTATGAGTCATGAATGTACATTAACAACTAAAGATGCATATCACTGAGAATCCACAGTCATGGTCTTGAGTCATGGTTGTTGTGAAAGGAACTACTTATTATCACAAACAAATATACCATTTGACTCTTGTAAGGTCATTGAACACATGTTTAAAATACTGCTCCATTGCCATCTTTAGACTCAGAGAGCCAGACTTAATCATAACCACTAAATCAGATGTCCAAGGCCAGAGAAGATCATATTATTCTCCTTCTTATGTAAGACTGCATATTTGAATTGTCATGCTGACACTTTTGTTTTTCCCACTGTTGAAACGTTGTCATTGATCATGTGAATCCAAATGTGTGTTCTCTGATAGAGGTTGTATAGGGTCCTGCATTAAACAGTATTATACAACCATGTATCTGTGTTATTGCAAACATGCACAGTATGTAGACTACACGTACACTGCTAGGTAGCCTAGTGGTAAAGAGCATTGGGCCTGTAACTGGACTATTGCTGGTTCGAATCCCCGAGTCGACTTGGTGAAAAATCTGTCGATATACCCTGGAGCAAGGCACTTATTGCTCCTGTAAGTTGTGTGTCTGCTAAGTTATGTAAACATCCAACAGTAATTTTGAAATGCTCTTACAAACAGTCTGATGCTCTGTTGATTCTGAGGCATTAGCTATGCCATAGTCTCTTGTTCATGGTCATCCATGCTGTCCGGGCAAATACTCGCTACAGCATCATAGAATTCACCCTGGATAAAACAAAATAATATGTATACGTAACTTAACAGCAACTTTAATTAGAGCAATATACTGTACCACTAAAATAATTGGTAGTGATATCCAGTAAAGTATCAGAAAACAACTGGAGTCGCTGGAGTGTGTTGGGCAAGTTCATTTTGCATCGCTGTGTGCCGTGGACGGGGTTTACACCTTTTAGACCATTTTATTAAATCTCTACCCACTCAGAGCGCCAGGCGTTGAAAAACGAACTCGACCATATATTGAGGATTGTAACGGCCATGAGGTAAAATATTTTTATAGCTTCTTGTTGGTTTCAATTAGCACTTACTGACATCATATTGCAGTAGACTGGACCCTCGGATGACCTCTGGCCACCAATTGAACTGAGATGGCTGTTATTTGCTAAACTGAGGTTCAGGAAATGGAATGGACTGGGGGAGCACATAATCTCCATGAGTGGCAAGTGGGCATGGAGGGAGTGAGGGCTCAGCATCATGTGGTGGAGGGTAGAATCTGTAGTTGGTACAGTGATGGTCCATCCTGCTCGATGCAGCTGCTCTGCTGTACCCTGACCACTCCAACTGAACCATGGGGAATCACTACTGGCACACTGTCTGTGTGATCTCCTGAATCAATGTTGACTTCCCATGTTCCTAGGTGGCACCCATTATTCTCAGAGGAATAGACAGCTGAGGTTTCGGAAACATTCTGATTGTCCTGAGTTCTGTGGTTTTGCTCTTTAAGGCAACTCATTCTATTTAAGCAAGGCTCATCCCTGATAGAAAAACAAACCAGTGAGTGTTGTTAGACTGGGTAGTAAAACACAAGCCCAGAGAACAGATGTATATATACAGAATCAGTCAGTTCACCATTCAATCATCTAAAATAGCTAGCTAGCTAATACATCTGACATACAACTTAGATTTTTTTTATTTTACTTTGCAAGCCCTAACATTATTTATACATATATTGTGAGGGATGTATCTTGGCCTCTCTTCTTCCAATAGCTATCTGGAAAGTTCACAAGAAATAACAATAACCAGGTGTTCCAAAACAGTGTCGCTCCCTCTGGCAATAACTTTACCTTACAGTCAGTTTTTGTTGTGGAAGAAGCTTTTCGTAGGCTAAGTGAATGTTGTCTGAAAACATGTAATATTCAGATTAGGGGTTGAGTGTGGTGCCAGACACATCCATTCTTTCAAAATATGATTTGGGTCGCTTGATGTGTTAAGTGAATAGGCAGGGTGGAACTAATTTGAGAGGAAGTCAAATGTATTATATTTTATTGTGCCATAAACACAACCAGTCATACATGATATGTTCATCCACTCGCAACATATTTTCAGCCTCCAGACAGTGGTGAATGGAAAAAGACATCTGTTACACTTGGCGATTGTCATTAGGCCAGTATGCGTCCACTGCTGTCCACGTGCATCTCGGTGTCAGCCACTGAGCCACTCATCTCTGCCTCGGCAACATTTCTGTGTTTTCGTCGAACCACATTGCATTTTGGAGCGTATACTACTACCTATTTTCAAGTCCACTCGCTCATTTTCATACCTCTGACATGCGGTAATGATAACAAAAAGTGGTGTAATAGCCCCCCTTCTAATTTCCTTAATTTTGTGGCTAGAGTCAAATATTTTCTGTGACACAAATCAGAGTCAACTACTTTCTATAGAACACATTTCACGTCAGGATAGGCAACCGAAATTAATAATTAATGTATGTGTGTTATATTAAACATGGAGGGAGTACAATTTTGGCCAGCAATAAACATTTCAGAACAACTATGGCTGAATTATTATCCTTACACTTTCAAAAATACTACTCAAATAAGACATGGGAGAGATGACGAATTTTGGCAAAGAGATTTATTTATAGACTAATACAAAATCAGTAGCGGATTTAGGTACGGGCGACATGGGCAGCCGTCCAGGGCGGCTTCCTTGCCGGGTGCGGCACGGGAGGTCGCCGAAGTGGGGATTCGCCCAGGGCGCCATACAAGCTAGAACCGCCACATACACTTGAAACAAATAGCCAAACCGAAAACTGCAGACAAAAATGCTTTCTGCTACTAAGATCAGTGAAATGTAGGCTAAACTGAGAAAGCTCAACTAGCAAGCAAGTCGCAGCATTGAAGAACGCGGAGGGGGAACATTCTGGCACGGGGAGATTTTGGGCACAACACCGGGACACTGTGCTTACTTTCAACCCTGGTCGTGTAAGAAGCTTTTCTAAGGAGAAGTGACTAACGTCTGAAAAAATTTTTTTTTTCGAATAGGCTGACCACACCGCTCGCGACCATTGTCTGAGAACATTTATGTAGATGATGGGGTTGAGCGCGGCGCGAGCCACACTCATTCTTTTAAAATGTATACGTTTGATTTGGGTCGCCAAATGCGCCGAGTGGTGTTTTGGGGTTGCACTTTGGACTAGTAGAAAATAAGGAGAATGGAGCGGAAACAGTTCACAGACACTAAATCAAGCGTACCTACCCTCATTGGTCCATTCGAGTTCCTATGAAATTTAAACCACGCCTTCAGATTGTATCGCTACAAAAATTATGTCTGGACACTGAGACCGATCATACTTCTTCCTTAAACAAAGTTAACAGACATCTACTAACTATGACTCTAAAATTCACAAAATGTCAATCTGTATTAATCACTGGAGCGAGCAGAGGCCTCGGTCTACAAATGGTGAAAGACCTGGCGAGAAGCACCGAGAGACCCAAAACAATAATAGCGACTGTTCGCAATCCAGCCGCAGCACAGGTAGGAGAACATCATGTTCAACTTTTTTATTTGACATTTTTGAACATCATGTTCAACTTGTTTTATGAATTACCACGTAATGGAAATACACGTGTGAGGATTCGCCTTTGCTGTAAACTTAGGGATACATAATAATAAAAGTTGATCTTCATTTCAGGATCTTCAAAATATTGCCAAGTCCTGCAAAGGTGTTCATATTGTACAGCTTGGTGAGTTGCGTAGCCTACATATAGCCTACATCATTTGTAAAACTTGGACACATGAACTAGGGTGCAGTGTGATTCTGGTTTGCCACATTTAGTTGGGTAATCAGTATATGATCCCATGTGCATCATGTGCCATGCAGATGATGCACATGGGACACATGCCCCATATGCCTGATCTGTTATAGAAGCAGAATGTGCAAGAAACACTGTATTGGTATTTCCCCGTGTGTTCCTCTCAGGGATTTTCTCCCTTCAAACTCATTGGGGCAACTAAAACTTATATTACACGCTGAATTATATGTTTGTAGTACTCAACAGAACATGATGAAATCCCAAACTGAAGTAAACCAATCATGTAAAAGTAAATTAAACCAATACTGTAAAAGAAAACCAAGGAGAAAAACGAAAACTAAATTCAGTTTGTTTCCTGTGAAGTTCCTTTTTGAAAGGTAATGAGCCTATGATCTCTTTCATATCAGATGTTGTCAGCCAGTCAAGTATAGACTCAGCATTGCAAGTGGTGTCATCTATACTGGGAAGCGATGGGCTGAATTGCCTCATAAACAACGCAGCCATCAATCCATCCACTGATCTGAAGACAGTGACACCTGACGCCATGATGAAGACTTTCGAGAGTAATACTGTTGCCCCTCTTTTTGTCACCAAGGTAAGTCAATGTGTTGCACCTCTAGAAGAGCATGTATGAGAAATATCTTAATTTTGTTGTAGCACAGAGGATATTTTTATTCATGCCCAAATCACACACATTTATGAAAAGTTCCCTACTTCATAAGAAACCTGTATTCTCGCAACTATCTCTAGATCACATAATGTTGTTGTTTCTTGTAGACATTTCTGCCATTGCTACAGGCAGCTGCTGCACGGGGCACTGGAATGGGGATCCATAGAGCAGCTGTGATCAACATCTCTTCCATACTCGGCTCCATTAAGGTTAACTGGGGAGCCGGAGCAGCCTTCAAAAGCTATGCCTACAGAACCTCAAAGGTGAACAGCAACCATAATGAGCCGTTTCAAAAAAGCCCATATTAACATTACAGACCATCTCAGACCATCTCTGGTTGCAATATTGGGCATAGAATGTTTGGGTGTGGCGATAGTTAATCTGACTGTTCTTATGTGTACATATTCATTACATGTCCTGTCCATCTCATTTTGTTTATATATATGCAGGCTGCCTTGAACATGACGACAAGGTGTCTGGCCACTGACCTGGAATCTGAAGGGATTCTGTGCATGGCTCTTCACCCTGGCTGGGTGCGCACTGACATGGGTGGCCCACATGTGAGTGTCCCATACTCTTGGTTGAGGCATTTTATGGTTGGGTTCTTTAGAATACATAAAAATACATGGCTGTGTATTTCAATGAGTTGACAGTTGATATGCTGCATTTCCTGTCTCTTATGGATCAGGCGGATTTGAGTGCGGAGGAGAGCATATCATCTTTGCTGTCTGTTATCACTGATCTGACAGAAAATAATCATGGGGGATTCTTGGACTACTCTGGAAACAAGCTACAATGGTGAAGCTCAACTTGGAAACAGTAACTTGTGGAATGGGTTATGTGCAGTTGTTCTGCTGGTGCTGCCAACAGTTCACTGGGACAAAACACAGCAGAGATCACAGAATAGAACAAACAACTGCAACATCATGCTATTATGTTGCTCAGCAATCTCCGATTCCTTTGTATCTAGTTGGTGTGAGAGAACTTGGAGATTTGACATTTTAAATTGGAGACTTTGTTTCATCTGAGTGGTTTGGGTTGTTGTTACACTTTCTAAAGGTAATCTCACTGTTTGAATACAAAATATATACTGTATAATACATATATAGGAACAACAATGTTTTGCCATTCAAAAGTTTTATTCAATCCATTTCTTTCAAATTATAATAAGAACGTGATTAATCTGTATAGTATATTGTTGTTATGATGACACCAGTATCCAGTATAATGGGAAATGTACAGATACTGTTGTTTGTAGGCAGGTGAGGCGTAGAGAAGAGATCAGTTGAACTAGGGCTGACCCATCTCTTCTGATGTGAGAGAGGAAGGCATGGTATCCAGAGTTCCGATTTCTGTAAGGTAGATGACAAAACATTTGAGTGAGCACAGTTAGATGGTTATAACTGATTAGGACTATGCTAGTATTTGTTCTGTTCCAAATGTTGTAGCAACATATAGCCAGGAATCTTGACTAGAAATGTAATCTGTAAATAAATTTGAAATACAAATATAACCAGACCATATGAAAAATATGATTATTTTACTATTTTTGGAACATGTCAAAACGCCTGATTTTTATTCATGAAAAAAATAACAATCAAGAGAATGCTGTCAGTGTTTTTGCTGTAATTAATTGTTGTAATTAAACATTAATAACAGACACCATGAACTTACCTTTAAGTTTCAGGTATGATAAGAAGTCAATGACAGTGTGTATTACATCCTCATCAGCTATTCTCAAGGCACCTGCAAAATAAGAGACCATCATGAGGTGTAGAGACTACACTGAGTAAAGCAGACTTACTGTACAGTACGTCATCTACTCTAAACATATTTGATTTACCCTCTCATAGGCCAATGAAATGTAGGCTATAAGATTTTACGAGGCTTTAGCTTCTCACCTGTTTTGAAGTCATTGTCCAGGGGCATGTCTCTCTTTCCAGCAAGGCCATGCTTGTCACTGAGAGTGCGGTGACCGTCAATGCCGTCTGAACAACAAAACAAAAACATAGTTTGCACAGCTGATTTTTACCCATTCCCTAGATGAAATCCCCTTCATTGCACACTACACACAAACACCGCAACCCTGCCTAAAGCTCACATGACGACATAAGGCACCCTTTATGATGGTGTGTTTTTCCTTTTATCTGTCAAGAGTCTGAAAAGCAACCTGCAGGGCTTGAGTCATTGAATTGCTGGAAAACATATATTCACCAATGAAATGCGTGAAAGAAAGGAACATATTCATTGATGGAAACAGAACCTGAAATGTTTTTTTAAATATATATATATTAAGGAAGGGTCCCTCCACATGCAAAGAAGAAGGGTAAAATAGTAATTTCATTCGATGTCCATCTGAAATTACTATTTTACCCTTCTTTGCATATATATATATATATATATAGTGAGAGGGGCAAGGAGCAGGAAAGACAATGGTTGAAATTACAATATACCTCACCCTATCAACAACTTTAATAAAGGTTTGAGTCAAGAGGGCTAGTAATAGTGCACTGAATAATCATGTAAGAGCACTAATTATCTGAAGTGTAATCCTTGAATTTTGACGTTAACCCTTAGCCCTTGATGCGTTTCCCACAGTCATCACCCATCAAGTATAATTACATGCAAAAATGAAATGATCAACTTTGTTCTGACAGTGCCTCTGAGATAAGATCCTGTATCATGGTTTAATAATTCATAAACAAGTGGAAAAACAAACCAATAAACATAAAGTGGCCATGGCTGTGATAAACACTTGGTTGTTGCATTAAGAGTTAAGTCTGCAAATAATAAACAGAGGAGCAAGGCGTCACAGAGCAATTCCTCTGCTGACTTCAATGTCCTGCAGGAGCTATCTTACATTGACTTAGCAGTTCTTCTCTCCCCCTTACGCTTGGATTATCCTTTATCTGTATTAGGTGATCAATACGACCTGAAACACAGGGATGATGGCATTTTACCTAAATTTACAACAAGGACCTGTGTTATGGGATACATCCTCATTCTGTGTTGACAATAATCCATGAACCTTGGGAATAAATGTGTTCCTGTGCAAATAGGCTTTTCATAATATAGTCATTTAAAAGGATATAACAAATTAAAAGTCCAATAACTACACAGAACAAGTTTGTTGGAATACATCATGCCACATTACACAGCCAGGTGAAATGTGAAAAAGTATAATAAAAGTATAAACAAATATGAGTAGAGCATGATAATGGAGACAGGGCAGGTGTGTAAATTATAGTTTAGTTAAAAGTACTTGATAGTGGAATTTTGACAGTTGTGAAAGAGTACATGAATTTAATACATAACAGTCACTTACGGGGACCCAAAAGGTAGCCAGCACTGTTTAGTGTCCACCCTCGCTTCTCTTTACCCTGTTATGAGACAAACACAAACACACACACACACAAATCAGATTCATTATACACACTGTACAATCATCAGTTTTCTAAACAATTTATCTAATTTTCTGAATGCGAATTGCTTGACCTGACTATAGTGCAAGAACTCAATTATCTCAATGCTTGTTATGGTGTTATGTCTAGATAATAGGCAACAACGTTTATATAATTGTAATGTTGCTTGCAATAGCCTACTTGTAGTTAAAACAACGAGAAAATAAGAGCATTTAAAACAACATTTAGCCAAATACAATAAAATGTTGACCTACCGCAATCACTAATCCAATTGTTTCTGACAGAGCTGCACATACAATTAGTGATATGCACACTACTCCAAAAGACTTCTTCATCTAAATCAAGATATTAAAAAAGTGTTAGTTGTAGAAAAACTAAAAAGTCGCAAAACAAAAATTTCCAATAAGTCTTAAAGCGGCTTACCTTTAAAGTTGTGTTCAACAGTACAAGAGATAAAAGATAATTTAAAAGTTTAAGGCTTTCTTCAAAATAGGTATGCTTTTAGAATAAGCAAAAATACAATGCAATATTACAGCAAAGAGAGCTTCAATGTCCCTGTGGTGCTTCTGGTTTAGGAGAGAATGATTTTGATGGCCTTTTATAATACACCCCCCACGGGAAAAAAATTCCTGCTCCTGAAATTCAGACGTCACAACTACCTTCCCCCTCATGTAGTGGTCATGTCACGATGAAATTACAATAACATCATCATGTTCTTTTTGCAACCTTATGAGACATTGAGTTGGACAATAGTTCTTAAAGTCAGATACATTTTATCACTAATAGAATCTCACGTGATGTCATTTGTAGAAAACATTTTATTATGCATGTCAAAACGAACAGTGCTATCAGATAAGTAAATCTAAAATATTTATTTTAGAGCCTCTATGACTGGTAAAATGGTTCAAATGTAAAAATACAAAACCATTACATACAAACATAGCCTAGAGATAAAAGAACACATAGGAAGACATTTCCATGGGTTTGTGGACAGGTCAATTTTAATAGTCAGAAAAGCAGGAATTCCATAATGGAAGGGTGATATCTATTTCGTAACAATGCATTGGAACTTTTCTGTAGCCTTTATCAAGAAACAGTTGCCTTAAAATATGACTAAAAGGAGATTTAAAAAAACTGTTTTTAGATATGGTAATAGGTTACATGGACATGAGATCAATAAAAGGAGAAAAACAACTCACTCACAGAGCATTAAATTAAGTTCTTTATTGAATTAACAGATCAGAAATAACAAGAGCCTGAATTATATGAAAATGTCATCCTATCATTGACAGTTTCCATTCATACTGGAGGAGGATGGTAGTTACAGGCTGGACCAAAGAGTACACTAGAAAAGCCACTCCCAGGGCACCATGAACTTCCATTCCAATGAAAGTACAGATCAGCAGCAACCAAGAGAGAGCAAAATGGGATTCCAACAGCGTGTAACAAAGGAAGGAACCTTTGGGCTCTTTGTAAAATGGTTTGTCCTTCTTTAGCTGTCCGGTCTGATCCAGCAAGGGGCACTGGCAGATCTAAAAGTTMTTGTGTCCATTTGTCATTGGTCTGTGTGGAAAATCCTCCATTGTAACATACATCACACATTGAGCAATGTTCTGATCCATTATGACATGGGAAAGGAACTCCATCCGAAGAACTCAATGCAGAAGATATATGGCTGCCTTCTTTCATATTGATGACATGAATGTTGATCACACCACCACACAATCCATTTGTTGAAGTTTTCTTCAGGGAGAGGTTGCTGAAGAGATAATGCATTTTTTTATGAACACTCCTGACTCAACACCTTTATACAGTCTACAAGCATCGTATACCAACCATACAGGACAGCTCTATTTGGACACCTTGATTGTGAATAAAGAGTAGATGCATTACAACCACTATTCCAGTTAAGTCCAGGCCTACCTGCATTCTATTTCTTGTCCTTGTCTTGTATTTAATTGTATAGGCCTATCACAACATGGTCGGCTTAGCTCTTGGATGCCAGGTAAGGCTCTTGCACAGGTGGGGTTCTTGTCTGGAAGGAACAGGGCTATAATTCCATCCTTCGTAATAGCAACACATCCACATCTGCCGTCACTGTTAAGCTGGACTCTGCATGGCTGTGCTATAGCGAAAGGTGCAACTTCCGATGCAGGTAATGGGCTTTGTTGCTCAGAAGAGACCTTTCTTCGTCGTTCACAATGCATTCTTTTGGCAAACAATCCCGTTGGCAACATTGTTTCAACCAATGCAAGTTGACAATCGAAGCCTGACAGTTTTCTTCTCACCTCCTGCAAGATTAAATATCATTGATGAAGTTAAGAAAAGTAATTGATTTATAAAGTCAARTAGGCCGAATACACATTATCTGCAGATATTTACACGAACCCTTATTTTATTTTTTATGACCCCATGTCCTCTGCGTCTGCAATGATCAGACATTTTTCCAATGTTGGCAAGCGCTTAATTAATTACACAAATTCTGAACATGAAAGACTGCTTATTATAGATTATAGCAGTGACTAAAATGATGTTTTCCGATGTAGAAAATGTCTGCGCGCTAGTCTCGCTTGTCGGAGACAAAGGCTGTGAGAAGAGTCGCACAGCGCACTGGCTGTTCATCCAGTGTGCAAGGGTTGTCAATCATTATATGATGACGTCACGTGATCATGAAGCTGAAACGTCGTTCTTGTTCTTTTGCTGTTTAACACGGAACCCAAACCGGCTGCGCGCGTGCGCCATCGTGCATACATTTATTTTGTCCCCCATCACCAAACGCGATCACAACACGCAGGTTAAAATATCAAAACAAACTCTGAAACAATTATATTAATTTGGGGACGGGTCGAAAAGCATTAAACATTTATGGCAATTTAGCTAGTTAGCTTGCACTTGCTAGCTAATTTGTCCCATTTAGCTAGCTTGCTGTTGCTAATCCACACATAAAACGGTCAACCGAATCGTTTCTAGTCATCTCTCTGGCTTCCAGGCTTTTTCTTCTCTTGACTTTATATTGCGATTGGCAACTTTCATAAATTAGGTGCATTACCGCCACTGACCTCGTTCGTGGGTATAACCAATGAGGAGATGGCACGTGGGTACCTGCTTCTATAAACCAATGAGGAGATGGGAGATGCAGGACTTGCAGCGCGATCTATTTTAGCCCGTGCAATAATTGAATAACATAGATTTCTACATTTATTTTGCAACGCTTGCGTGTGGTCAGCCTGTAACGCATATAGAACAATGAAAAACTATTTGAGCAACGTTAGCGAATGAATGGAAACGTTTGTACTCTTCTTCAGAATGTGGATAAACTTGAGAAAAACGTGTCTGAATTGCCAACAATAATTCCATAAGGTAAATTTAATTGAGTAGTGTTTTTAGCTAACTAGCTAATGTTAACTAGCTTAGCTTGCCCACAAAAGTTGATCGAGCGCGAGATTCCCGAAAATCATGCCACTTTGATACAGCTACGACCGGAAGTGACTTTTTCGTAGCAGGTTAGGATAATTAGGTTAAGGTTAGGAGTTGTAGCTATCTAAAAACACAGAAAGCTAGCTATAGCTTGTAGTTATAATAACATTTTGGGCAAAAATATTTTCCTAGGTAACTGCTAGTCTGCTGTTGTTAGCTGCAGTGGTTAGTTGCGGTCTAACCACCAGATATCCAAAGGAAGCATAATTTCTTTTGATTTAAGTTTGCCAGGCTGAAATTGCCCAGCCATTGTCAATAACCCTTTCCCTCTCTCTCCCTACCAGCCTATCTACACAACGAATCCCATTCAGGAATCAGAAATATGGCTGAGACAGTGACAACATCCACATGCACTGGGGCCTTTTCAGTCTACAGAATCAACCAGGGATCATACTCACTGTGTTTGGAGTATGTCTCTTTGGAGGTGAAGAGCTAGCTTGCTAACGTTAGCTCTTTATAGTTGTAATGACCTGGCCCGATCGTAAAGGAACAATTGTCCAGACAATTGATGGGTTAATAAACCGTGAATTCGTAACCTCAATATATAAACAACTGTGATCTTCTCTTGTGAAGACCAGACATAAGAGAGAGAACAATGGCTAAACATGGTCTTAATTTGCAATGCTCCCCCCCCCCCCCCCCCCCCACGACACTCCACCAACCACCAGGATGCCTGGCATCAGAACATTCCAGGCATTCCCGTGATTGGCAGATAGCAGATTAATCATGTCGGAACCCGCGAACACTGGGTACTGGTAAGTACAACACAACCAACTAACAGCATAACACATAACACACAGCTGTCTGCGAGGGTTGCTACAATATATATAACTTGACTGGCGTGAAAACAACTTTGATTCAACAGGTGTATGCCAAGTGGGTAGTCACTAGTGCACAGCCCAGCCCAGAACAGAAGGTAGTCAATCAATGCAAACCATATCAGTGCCGTACAGTTATACCACAGATAGAACAATGAGCCAGATGTTTCACCAGATGTATAAATCTGAAGCATCCAGTTGGCATTTCCACTCACCACCAAATATGGTGATGAGAGGAAGGTCAGTGACTGGCAGTGGGAGAAGATGGAGCGAGATGGTTTTTGTCGGACATTCTGCTAATTTTCTTATCGATGAAACATTTGATCTCAATACAGTTTTCTGTTCCCAAAACTAAAATCTGTTATGAACAGAATGGACTAAGATAAGCAGACTTTACCATTTGACAAAGTTTCAAAAAACGGCATTGTTCAGACGGAATGCAAGGGTGAATTGGGTTACTGCACATGCGCACTTCACAGAGTAGGCGTTCCCTAGCAGAAATATGCAAATACATGTTAGAACACGCCAACAGGACCCCCGCTAGCTCATGCTTCGGTCTGCCCAACTTTTTGCGTGTTCTGCTCACTATGATTAATTTGCTCCCATTGGAAACGACAGGCTGTGGTCTATCTTTGGTTAGATATAAAAAWTCTTTCTTTATACACTCCCCCTACAATTACCTTTTTTTCTAGTTTCTACAGCTGTTGTTAGAAATTCAGAACCCTCTTGCAGAGTCTGCCAAGTACTTTCAGCCCTTTTTGGGATGTTACTGGGAACACTCAGTTTCCATTATCGAGGCATGGACCGATCAGATTTATCAACAGAATATCAAAGTATATCAAAGTATCTAATATCTAAAAGTCTAAATGTACTGTTGAGCAAAGTTGTCTTTGACCATTTTGTCTGTTCCACCATAAGACCCCTATATGGTCCTTCTTCTATGAACTGGCTACAGCACCAAATTCTGATGTTAAACATAGGCCATATAATTATCAGAATGATGATACATTTGCTGATATGGATTGTTATTGTTATTCAGGTCAGTTGTTACACAATGGAGATCACAGACATCAGCCCCAAACTGTGGATTCACATGTTTATGCCAGTGTTGATATTCAGCTAGTGCCTTCAAAATTGAATCACACATTTTGTTTTTTTATCTCTCATAATGTGAGGCTTTTACTGCACTTTCGTTATTATGAATGGATTGCTATAACATTTATATTTTTGAAAGAAACAAAGGCTAACCACCAAAACATGTCACTAAAAATGACTAAAGAAATTAAATAAATAGATTATTTAAACTTTGTGTTATAACAGGTACTACTGCTGACAATACCTGGATTTTTGCATTGCTAGTTGTGAAAGTGTTTGCTTACAACTGGGACGGGTATGTTGGCATGATGTTTGAAGCAATTGTAAGCACCATCGACCCTTTCATATCGATGACTTTGTTATGCAGCCGTAAGAGCACACCTTTCTGTACAATAATACAATTTAATGATATCAGCTGTACTATAGGTAGGAGCTCACTTTGTTTCCTTAAGGAACCGCCAAACCACTCTTCTAGAGGGAGAGTCATTATTCAGTGATGGTGCCTCCATTACATTTGATACTTTCAAAGACCTTGCCGCTGAACTTGATTGTCTTTATATTGCATATAGAACAGTATCTGTCAAATTACAGTTGTATCCATGTTTGGGTACAAAGAAGGCAAATTCTGTAATCATATGTGAATGTTTTTGTCCCACAGCAACAACTTTCACCATCAAGCTGATATTGAAAATCTTCGGTAGTCCTCTTTTAGGGTTCATCATGTCTAAAATCCTAATGTTTTGGCTGTCATACATCTTCAATGATGGACTGATCGAAATAACCATGAACTTGGCAATGACGATATCTAAGGAAGTCTCAAGGTTTTCTCATGATAAGCTGTAGACCACACTATCTACCTAGAGTGTTTTCATCTGTATTTTTCGTAGCTGTCTACATACCACCACAGACCGATGCTGGCACTAAAACCGCACTCAATGAGCTGTATACCGCCATAAGCAAACAGGAAAACACTCATCCAGCGGTGCTCCTAGTGGCCAGGGACTTTAATGCAGGGAAACTTAAATCAGTTTTACCAAATTTTCTATCAATCAGCATGTTAAATGTGCAACCAGCAGCTTGGTGAGTTCTAGACCACCTTTACTCTACACACAGAGACGCATACAAAGCTCTCCCATGCCCTCCATTTGGCAAATATTATCATAATTCTATCCTCCTGATTCCTGCTTACAAGCAAAAATTAAAGCAGGAAGCACCAGTGACTGGGTCTATAAAAAAACTGGTCAGAGGAAGCAGATGCTAAACTGCAGGACTGTTTTGCTAGCACAGACTGGCATATGTTCTGGGATTCTTCCGATGGCATTAAAGAGTACACCACCTCAGTCATCGACTTCATCAATAAGGGCATCGAGGACGTCGTCCCCACAGTGACTGTACGTACATACCCCAACCAGAAGCCATGGATTACAGGCAACATTCGCACTGAGCGAAAGGGTAGAGCTGCTGCTTTCAAAGAGCTGGACTCTAACCCGGAAGCTTATAAGAAATCCCACTATGCCCTCCGACAAACCATCAAACAGGCAAAGCATCAATACAGGACTAAGATCGAATCCTACTACACCGACTTCGACACTCGTCGGATGTGGCAGGGCTTGCAAACTATTACAGACTACAAAGGGAAGCACAGCCGAGAGCTGCCCAGTGACACGAGCCTACCAGATGAGCTAAATAACTTCTATGCTCGCTTCGAGGCAAGTAACAGTGAAGCATACATGAGAGCATCAGCTGTTCCGGACGACTGCTCTCCACAGCCGATGTGAGTAAGACCCTTAACCTTTTCTCAATATAGGGGGTGCTGTTTCAACGTTACCATTTATCTGCCTCGTACTCAATTCTTGCTCGTACAATATGCATATTATTATTACTATTGGATAGAAAACAATCTCTAGTTTCTAAAACCGTTTGAATTATGTCTGTGGGTGAAACAGAACTCTTTCTGCAGCGAAATTCATGACAGGAACTGCGAAGGTCTGAAAACGAGGCTCTGTTCTCAGATCAGTTTAAAGCTCTGTATGTATCCTATGGGTCGACATGAACTGCACGCGCCTTCCCCTGGATGTCAGTAACCAATGAGAATTGGAATGGAGTTTCTACGTAGATCTCAGACCTTATAAAAGGCCATGGCATGGGGGGTGCGCTCTTTTCGACGTTCGTCAAGACGCAAGGAGGACCTCAGGATGGCATGCTCAAAAGCTCTCGTTATAGGCCTAAGATATATCCGTCTGTGATTTAATTCGATATAGGTGTTAGAAACATCACAACGAAGTTATTTTAAACCGAGTTATATCAGTTTATGCGAGTATTATTGCGGTTTTCGGAATTTCCTTAGTATTGCGTTTTGAACATTTGGGCATGTCTGCGCCACATAGCTATTGTTAGCTGCTAGTTCCAAAGTTGAAGAGGACGTTTTACAACCGACAACGATTCTTTGGACAAAGGACAACTTGCCCAAGATTCTGATGGAAGCTCGTCCAAAAGTAAGAGCTATTTATGATGTTATTCCGTATTTATGTGGAAAAATGTAAAAGGATTTGTCCGCCATTATTGCGGCACTGGTCTGGCTGTAACGCACACTGTATGTCTAGTAACGTTAATTTTAAAAATCTAACACAGCGGTTGCATTAATAACTAATGCATCTTTCATGTTGCTGTCCAACCTGTATTTTTTTTGTCAAGTTTACGATTATTTATCGATTAGATTAGGTGCCTCTCCAAGATAGCGCCGGCCAGAATGCATAAATGCTGCTACTGATCACATTGTATAACCACGATTTGTGCTGCTAAATATGCACATTTTCGAACAAAACCTATATGCATGTGTAATATGAGTTTACAGGACTGTCATCTGATGAAGTTATCAAGGTTAGTCCAATTATATATCTTTTGCTGGATGTTACGATCGCTAACATTTGCTGCTGGTAAATGCGGTGTGTTTTCTGGCTATTGTGTAAGCTAATATAATGCTATATTGTGTTTCGCTGTAAAACACTTAAAAAATCTGACATATTGCTGGATTCACAAGATGTTGGGCTTTCATTTGCTGTACGCTGTGGTATTTTTCAGAATATGATTTATGATGAGTAATTAGGTATTTGACGTTGTCTCTGTAATTATTCTGGCTGCATCGACGCTATTTCAGATTGCAGCTGCAATGTTGAACTGTGATTTATACTGAAATATCACATTTTTCTAACAAACATCATGCTATACAATAAATATGTTATCAGACTGTCATCTGATTGAAGTTATTTCTTGTTAGTGACTATTTATATCTTTATTTGGTTCGAAGCAAATTGCCGATAGCTACCTATGCAGGAAAAAAATGGTGGGAAAAGAAAGTTGTGTCTTTTGCTATCGTGGTTAGCTAATAGATTTACATATTGTGTCTTCCCTGTAAAACATTTTAAAAATCAGAAATGATGGCTGGATTCACAAGATCTGTATCTTTCATCTGGTGTCTTGGACTTGTGATTTAATGATATTTAGATGCTAGTATTTACTTGTGGCGCTATGCTAGGCTATGCTAGTCAGCTTTTTTTTACTGATGGGGGTGCTCCCGGATCCGGGATGCGTAGCAAGTAGAAGTTAAACAGATCAACATTCACAAGGCCGCAGGGTCAGACGGATTACCAGGACTGCGCTGACCAACTGGCAAGTGTCTTCACTGACATTTTCAACCTCTCCCTGTCTGAGTCTGTAATACCAACATGTTTTAAGCAGACCACCATAGTCTCTGTGCCCAAGAACATTAAGGTAACCTGCCTAAATGACTACCGACCCGTAGCACTCACCTCTGTAGCCATGAAATGCTTTGAAAGGCCGGTCATGGCTCACATCACCATTATCCCAGAAACCCTAGACCCACTCCAATTTGCATACCACACCAAAAGATCCACAGATGATGCAATCTGTCTTGCACTCCACACTGCCCTTTCACACCTGGACAAAAGGAACACCTATGTGAGAATGCTATTCATTGACTACAGCTCATCGTTCAACACCATAGTGCCCTCAAAGCTAAGGACCCTGGGACTAAACACCTCTTTCTGCAACTGGATCCTGGACTTCCTGACGGTCCGCCCCAGGTGGTAAGGATAGGTAACAACACATCTGCCACGCTGATCCTCAACACGGGGGCCCCTCAGGGGTGCGTGCTCAGTCCCCTCCTGTACTCCCTGTTCACACATGACTGCACGGCCAGGCACTCCAACACCATCATTAAGTTTGCTGATGACACAACAGTGGTAGGCCTGATCACCGACAACGATGAGACAGCCTATAGGGAGGAGGTCAGAGACCTGACCGTGTGGTTCAATGACAACAACCTCTCCCTCAACGTTATCAAGACAAAGGAGATGTTCGTGGACTGGAACAGGAAAAGGAGGTCTGAGCACGCCCCCATTCTCATCGACAGGGCTGCAGTGGAGCAGGATGAGAGCTCCAAGTTTCTTGGTGTCCACATCACCAACAAACTAACATTGTCCAAGCTAGAGGTTGAACGATTAATCGGCATGGCTGATTAATTAGGGCCGATTTAAAGTTTTCATAACAATCGGTAATCAGCATTTTTGGACGCCGATTATGGCGGATTACATTGCACTGCACAAGGAGACTGCATGGCAGGCTGACCACCTGTTACGCGAGTGCAGCAAGGAGCCAAGGTAAGTTGCTAGCTAGCATTAAACGTATCTTATAACAAAACAATCAATCTTTAACATAATCACTAGTTAACTACACATGGTTGATGATATTACTAGTTTAACTAGCTTGTCCTGCGTTGCAAATAATCAATGCGGTGCCTGTTAATTCATCATCGAATCAAAGCCTACTTCGCCAAACTGGTGATGATTTAACAAGCGCATTCGCAAAAAAGCACTGTCGTTGCACCAATGTACCTAACCATAAACATCAATGCCTTCTTAAAATCAATACACAAGTATATATTTTTAAACCTGCATATTTAGTTCAAATAAATTCATGTTAGCAGGCAATATTAACTAGGGAAATTGTGTCACTTCTCTTGCGTTCTGTGCAAGCAGAGTCAGGGTATATGCAGCAGTTTGGGCCGTCTGACTCGTTGCGAACTGTGTGAAGACCATTTCTTCCTAACAAAGACCGTAATTAATTTGCCAGATTTTTACATAATTATGACATAACATTGATGGTTGTGCAACGTAACAGCAATATTTAGACTTATGGATGCCACCCATTAGATAAAATACGGAACGGTTCCGTATTTCACTGAAAGAATAAATGTTTTGTTATCTAAATTAGTTTCCGGATTTGACCATATTAATGACCTGAGGCTCGTATTTCTGTGTGTTATTATATTATAATTAAGTCTGATTTGATATTTGATAGAGGAGTCTGACTGAGCGGTGGTAGGCAGCAGCAGGATCATAAGCATTCATTCAAACAGCACTTTCCTGTGTTTGCCAGCAGCTCTTTGCAATGCTTGAAGCACAGCGCTGTTTATGACTCCAAGCCTATCAACTCCCGAGATTAGGCTGGCAATACTATAGTGCCTATAAGAGCATCCAATAGTCAAAGGTACAGTGGGGAGAACAAGTATTTGATACAGTGCCGATTTTGCAGGTTTTCCTACTTACAAAGCATGTAGAGGTCTGTAATTTTTATCATAGGTACACTTCAACTGTGAGAGACGGAATCTAAAACAAAAATCCAGAAAATCACATTGTATGATTTTTAAGTAATTAATTTGCATTTTATTGCATGACATAAGTATTTGATACATCAGAAAAGGAGAACTTAATATTTGGTACAGAAACCTTTGTTTGCAAATACAGAGATCATACGTTTCCTGTAGTTCTTGACCAGGTTTGCACACACTGCAGCAGGGATTTTGGCCCACTCCTCCATACAGACCTTCTCCAGATCCTTCAGGTTTCGGGGCTGTCGCTGGGCAATACAGACTTTCAGCTCCCTCCAAAKATTTTCTATTGGGTTCAGGTCTGGAGACTGGCTAGGCCACTCCAGGACCTTGAGATGCTTCTTACGGAGCCACTCCTTAGTTGCCCTGGCTGTGTGTTTCGGGTCGTTGTCATGCTGGAAGACCCAGCCACGACCCTTCTTCAATGCTCTTACTGAGGGAAGGAGGTTGTTGGCCAAGATCTCGCGATACATGGACCCATCCATGCTCCCCTCAATACGGTGCAGTCGTCCTGTCCCCTTTGCAGAAAAGCATCCCCAAAGAATGATGTTTCCACCTCCATGCTTCACGGTTGGGATGGTGTTCTTGGGGTTGTACTCATCCTTCTTCTTCCTCCAAACACGGCAAGTGGAGTTTAGACCAAAAAGCTCTATTTTTGTCTCATCAGACCACATGACCTTCTCCCATTCCTCCTCTGGATCATCCAGATGGTCATTGGCAAACTTCAGACGGGCCTGGAACATGCGCTGGTTTGAGCAGGGGACCTTGCGTGCGCTGCAGGATTTTAATCCATGACGGCGTAGTGTGTTACTAATGGTTTTCTTTGAGACGTGGTTCCCAGCTCTCTTCAGTCATTGACCAGGTCCTGCCCTGTAGTTCTGGGCTGATCCCTCACCTTCCTCATGATCATTGATGCCCCACGAGGTGAGATTTGCATGGAGCCCCAGACCGAGGGTGATGACCGTCATCTTGAACTTCTTCCATTTTCTAATAATTCGCCAACAGTTGTTGCCTTCTCACCAAGCTGCTTGCCTATGTCCTGTAGCCCATCCCAGCCTTGTGCAGGTCTACTTAATATCTCTAATGTCCTTACACACTCTCTGGTCTTGCCATTGTGGAGATTGGAGTCTGTTTGATTGAGGTGTGTGGACAGGTGTCTTTTATACAGGTCGAGTTCAAACAGGTGAGGTTAATACAGGTAATGAGTGGAACAGGAGGGCTTCTTAAAGAAAAACTGTGGTCTGTGAGAGCCAGAATTATTACTGGTTGGTAGGTGATCAAATACTTATGTCATGCAATAAAATGCAAATTAATTACTTAAAAATCATACAATGTGATTTTATGGATTTTTGTTTTAGATTCCGTCTCTCACAGTTGAAGTGTACCTATGATAAAAAATTACAGACCTCTACAAGGCACTACAGAGGGTAGTGCGTACGGCCCAGTACATCACCGGGGCCAAGCTTCCTTCCATCCAGGACCTCTATACCAGGCGGTGTCAGAGGAAGGCCCTAGAAATTGTCTAGCCACCCTAGTCATAGACTGTTCTCTCTGCTACCGCACGGTAAGCGGTACTGGAGCGCCAAGTCTAGGTCCAAGAGGCTTCTAAACAGCTTCTACCCCCAAGCCATAAGACTCCTGAACAGCTAATCAAATGGCAACCCAGACTATTTGCATTGCCCCCCCCCATCTCGACACCGGTGCCCCCGCACATTGACTCTTTACCCGTACCCACTGTATATAGCCCCGCTATTGTTATTTACTGCTTCTCTTTAATTATTTGCTATTCTTAAATTGTACTTTTTTTGTTGTATTTTCTTAACTGCATTGTTGGTTAATTAAGGGCTTGTAAGTAAGCATTTCACTGTAAGGTCTACTAGACCTGTTGTATTCGGCGCGTGTGACAAATACAATTTGATTTGATTTGATATACATTATATTTTACTTAGGTAAGACGTTTTTGTCAGGTACTTAGCAAGCGATTGATGGTTATTGTATCTTAAAGAAGTAGAATGTGTTTAATTCACATTTTAAGTACAGATTTCATGTCATTTAGCTGAATGGCTAGGCATGGCCCAGCTTTCCATAGGTTCTGGGAAATGCTGACCTATTTGGCCAACACCTTAATTGTCTTCATCATTGGTATTATTTGGTAACATTTGGGCCTCAATGATTTCTTCAACATTATAGTGCTCTACTTTGCTATGTACATCACAGCACTTTTTTATTGAGTTTACATCAGGCATTTAACCAGTTTTTCTACCGCATAATTATGTTATGTATCAGTTTGTTCTTATGATCATTGGCAAGGAACCAGAGGTATCTATTTGAGACTCTTCCTTCTCTATTACAGACATGTGACTGTAGTTGCACTGTCACCCTTATTGGTACGCACTGGCTGTGGCTTCAGCTGGAGGTGGGCAGCAGTGTGTGTCTAGGGAGGTACCAAAGGGGCCTTTTGTGTATGGGCTCTATTCAATACCTATCGCTGAAGTATTACAGATTATGTGCTAGAGATGTAAAAGTAATTCCAGATTGAGCCGACATATGCAGYGTTTACCGTGAATGCAGTCTCCACTAACGCAGGAACATTTCCTTTAAATGTCAGTCATGCTGTAACGCCGAACTTCCGCGATACAGATTGAATAGAGCCCTACTTCTTAAGCTCATGGATTTTAAATCAGATGATTTGGATGAAGTGCAAGTGAGAGAGAATGTAGGGATTTGTTTGTGTATTTACTACTTTCTATTTTTACTTTCCTACCCCTTTAGCAGGGTACCATGATGACAGCAGTGTTCTTATGTTATGACCTCTGTTAATATAATCATAATCTTGACAGTTGAAGTTATCATCTCTGATACAGATTTTGGTCCTGTCTTCTGGAATGGCAGTCCTAACACGTCTTATTAATGCAACATCAATTACCTTGTTCCTTAGACTTCTAGGTAAGTAGAAGTACTGTGTTGAGTAGTTTTCTTATTGGACAGGTTGTTCAGAATGTATGCAAAGCCAACTAAACTGCACTTAGTAGCACTGAAAGAGGTTGTCTCTCTCACATTGTGTCTTGTGTTCCCAGACCAATTTGACGTGTCTGCCCAACCGTATGGCCATGTATTTCACATATGAGTAAAAACATATATCTTCCCCCGTGCTCTTCCTTCCAGGTCAGCATTGAAGAGTTTTCCCCCACAGCCAGGATGACCAAGTGCCCACACTTTGACGGGAACATTCTGTGTCCACCATCAACACAGGAGCAGGAGGACCTGATGGAGGAGGCTCGCATGTGCATCCTGAAGGCACAGGTCTGGGTCACTTCACTGGATCACACTCAAAACTATATTCATGATGCCATCATATTCACCCTGACCTCACGTAAAGTGGTGAGCCTGATTTCTCGTTCAGCCTGGTCAATGTAGAACATGTGGAAGGAAAGCATTCCTCACTTCAAATAAGTATCAGGATGAACGTTGATTTTTTTTTCAAATATGTGAAATCAATGTGTTCGATAGGATATTATGTTAGAAGTTGTTTTTGTTTCTTTAATCACAGGCTGTACCTCTGTTTTCCTTCACTTAGTTGTAGCCTTGTCGATACACTCCTATAATGTGGTTAGGGTTTAGGATGACGCATTAGATTATGATGAACTTTTAGCCCACAGGGAAGGAACTATTGACTTTGGTGAATGTAATAGGTTTAGCATGAAGTTGACAGATGAACCATTAAGAGTCCAGTATAAATGGTGTTTAAACTGGGAACTGGTGTTGGTTTTCTACCAGACAAGCTACTGGAAGCAGCATAGTGCTGGAATTCTGAACAGAGAGGCAGCCAGGACCCTGATTAATACAGCTGAGAACATGACGAACCACAAGGAAATGTTGTGTTGCTCTTGCCGCACTCACTCAAAGATATAGGAACAACACTGTATTTTAAGTGCCCACTATTACATTCTAACTACATAATTAGAATAATCATTCTATTTCCAAGATCACAAGTCAAATCACAATTGCAATATTTGGTTAAAAATAAGGCCTAAATTCTTTTGCCCATATCGTGCAGCACTACGTGGCAGTGTGGAAATGTCAAATGAAACAATCAGAATGGAGAAAGACCCTTGGAAATCACTTAGAATTCATGTGCTGCCACCCTAGTGTCATGCACAACTCATAAAGCAAATTAATAACTTTTATTATTGAAAAACATTCAATACCGTCATACCATCAAAAATTTGAAAAAATAACATAATTTCTTGCCATATCACCCAGCCCTAGGACCACTTGGTTCAGTATGGGTTTATGATGTGTTTATAATCGCAAATGTTGACCTAAGACAGCAACTGATTAGATGATTACATGTTCAACTTCAAACCCTTGAGTAACACCGGTGTAATGCATAATATGTTTTCTTTGAATGATCTAGCTATACTGCTTATAATTATTTGAAAAAGGAAGGAAATTTGGTTAGAATGGGTGGCTATGATTGACAAGCATCTTCTGTTTTTTGATAGTCATTGTGCTAGTGTGGGGCACACTTTGGAAAAGGCGGCACCACTTGGAAGAATCTAAGCTCAGTAATTGCACCTTATTATGTACTTAGCTTAACCACCCTTTAAATATTTGACATCTCAGGGTCTTGAGTCTATTATTTTTCATGTCATAGTCCTAGAGGCCTATGGCTATGTTCAAAGTCATATAGAGAGAGAGTTCGGACAGGTTTTAGAACCGCTTCCATGTTAGCACCTTTCTTCTTGAAATGTTAGTGATGTAACAATACGAGAGCGCCTCAGACAATTCCCTATGAAATGACCCGCTGTCAACAAGCAAAACAGAGCAGCTAATTTAAGACTATTTGTTAGCATTTGGGATAATATGTATTCATGTCTGTACTGTGTTGTGGTGTCAACATACCTGCTTTCACTGGACATCTTCATAGGTTTTGAAAACTATAAGAAATAAACAGAAAAACGCAGATGCGTCAATTATCACTTCGCAACAGCTATGGAGGAGAAAGTGGTCCTTTGTAGCTCAGTTGGTAGAGCATGGCACTTGTAACGCCAGGGAAGTGGGTTTGATTCCCGGGACCAACTGTATGTAAAGTCTACGCACGCATGACTAAGTTGCTTTGGATAAAAGCCCCTAGAACAGCTTCAATTTGTTGGGGCATGGACTCTCCAAGGTGTCAAAAGCATTCTAAAGTCATGCTGGCCCATGCTTTCCACAGTTGTGCCATGTTAGCTGGATGTCATTTGGAAGGTGGACCCTTCTTGATACACACACAAAACTGTTGAGCGTGAAAAGCCCAGAAACGTTGCAGTTCTACTACCACCCTCTGAATGGCAGACATACACAATCCATGTCTCAATTGTTTCAAGGCTTAAACATCCTTCTTTAACATGTCTCCTTCCCTTCATCTACACTGATTGAAGTGGATTTAACAAGTGATATCAATAAGGGATCATAGCTCTCACCTGGAGTCACCTGGTCAGTCTATGTCATGGAAAGAGCATCTGTTGTCAATGTTTTGTATACTCAGTATATATGGCTCTGGCAATGTTAATATGCCAAGTAATATAGCTATGTATGGTTTATTTTTAGAAAGTGGAAATGTGAGTTCAGATATATATTGAGGACTGTTTAATGTACACTACATGACGAAAAGTATGTGGACACCTGCTTGTCGAACATCTCATTCCAAAATCATGGGCATTAATATGGAGTTGGTCCCCCCTTTGCTGCTATAACAGCCTCCACTCTTCTGGGAAGGCTTTCCACGAGATGTTGAAACATTGCTGCAGGGACTTCCATTCAGCCACAAGAGTATCAGTCAGGTCAGCACTGATGTTGGGCGATTAGGCCTGGCTCGCAGTCGGCGTTCCAATTCATCCCAAAGGTGTTTGATGGGGTTGAGGTCAGGGCTCTGTGCAGGCCAGTCAAGTTCTTCCACACCGATCTCGACAAAGCACTTCTGTATGGACCTCGCTTTGTGCACAGGGCATTGTCATGCTGAAACAGGAAAGGGCCTTCCCCAAAATGTTGGTACAAAGTTGGAAGCACAGAATCGTCTAGTATGTAATTGTAAGCTGTAGCGTTAAGATTTCCCTTCACTGGAACTAAGGGGCCTAGCCCAAGCCATGAAGTAGCTCCTCCACCAAACTTTACGGTTGGCACTATACATTTGGGCAGGTAGCGTTCTCCTGGCATCTGCCAAACCCAGATTCATCTGTTGGACTGCCAGATGGGGATTCATCACTCCAGAGAATGCTTTTCCACTACTCTAGAGTCCAATGGCAGCAAGCTTTACACCACTCCAGCCGATGCTTGGCATTGCGCATGGTGATCTTAGGCTTGTGTGCGGCTGCTCGTCCATGGAAACCCATTTCATGAAGCTCCCGACGAACAGTTCTTGTGCTGACGTTGCTTCCAGAGGCAGTTTGAAACTCGGAGGTGAGTGTTGCAACCGAGCACAGGCAATTTTTACGCACTACATGCTTCAACACTCTGCGGTCCCGTTCTGTGAGCTTGTGTGGCCTACCACTTCATGGCTGAGCCGTTGTGGCTCCTAGACGTTTCCACTTCACAATAACATCAATTACAGTTGACCGGGGAAACTCTAGCAGGCCAGAAATTTGATGAACTGTCTTGTTGGAAAGATGGCATCCTATGATGGTGCCACGTTGAAAGTCACTGAGCTCTTCAGGAAGGCCATTTTACTGCCAATGTTTCCCTATGGAGATTTCTATGGAGATTGCATGGCTGTGTGCTCGATTCTATACACCTGTCAGCAACGGGTGTGGCTGAAATAGCCGAATCCACTAATTTGAAGGGGTGTCCATAAACTTTTGTATACAGTGCTTTCGGACAGTATTCAGACCCCTTGACTTTTTCCTCATTWGTTTTTTTCCTCATCAGTCTACACTCAATACCCGATAATGGCAATCCAAAAACAGAAATGTTTGCTTATTTATAATTTAAAAAACTGAAATATCACATTTACATAAGTATTCAGACCCTTTACTCAGTACTTTGCTGAAGCACCTTTGGTAGCGATTACAGCCTCAAGTCTTCTTGGGTATGACACTACATGCTTGGCACACCTGTATTTGGGAAGTTTCTCCCATTCTTCTCTGCAGATCCTCTCAAGCTCTGTCAGGTTGGATGGGGAGCATTTCTGGTCTCTCCAGCTGTGTGCTTATTGTCGTTGTCCTGCTGGAAGGTGAACCTTCACCCCGGTCTGAGGTTATGAGCGCTCTGGAGCAGGTTTTCATTAAGGATCTCTGTACTTTGCGCTGTTCATCTTTGCCTCGATCCTGAATAGTCTCTCAGTCCCTGCCGCTGAAAAACATCCCCACAGCATGATGCAGCCACCACCATGCTTCACAGTAGGGATAGTGCCAGGTTTCCTCCAGACGTGACACTTGGCATTCAGGCCAAAGACTTCAATCTTGGTTTCATCAGACCAGAATATCTTGTTTCTCATGGTCTGAGAGTCTTTAGGTGCCTTTTGGCAAACTCCAAGCGGGCTGTCATGTGCCTTTTACTGAGGAGTGGCTTCCGTCTGGCCACTCTACCTTAAAGGCCTGATTGCTGGAGTGCTGCAGAGATGATTGTCCTTCTGGAAGGTTCTCCCATCTCCACAGAGAAACTGTAGAGCTCTTTCAGAGTGACCATCGGGTTCTTGTTCACCTCCCTGACCAAGGCTCTTCCTCCCTGATTGCTCAGTTTGGCTGGGAGTCTTGGTGGTTCCAAACTTATTCCATTTAAGAATGATGGAGGCCACTGTGTTCTTGGGGACCTTCAATGATGCAGAAATGTTTTGGTACCCTTCCCCCCGATCTGTGCCTCAACACAATCCAGTCTCGGAACTCTAGGGACAATTCCTTCGACCTCATGGCTTGGTTTTTGCTCTGACATGCATTGTCAACTGTGGGACCTTATATAGACAGGTGTGTGCCTTTCCAAATCATGTCCAATCAATTGAATTTACCACAGGTGGACTTCAATCAAGTTGTAGAAACATCTCAAGGATGATTAATGGAAACAGGATGCTCCTGACCTAAATGTTGAGTCTCATAGCAAAGGGTCTGAATACTTATGTAGATAAGGTATTTMATTTTTTTTATTTTATCGATTTGGAGAAAAGAAATCCCCAAATCTGGTTTCGCTTTGTCATTATGGGGTATTGTGTGTAGATTGCTGACGATTTGTATTTATTTAATTCATTTTAGAATAAGGCTGTAACATAACAAAATGTTAAAGTCAAGGGGTCTGAATACTTCCCGAAGRAACTGTATATAGTGTATATGCATATGTTTCTGCCTTTATCTATGTTCATGAGTGTTCAGGATATCATGAAATACTGGGAGCTGAAAGTTTTTTTTTGTGTTTCTTCGGAGGAGACTGGAGGACTGTCTGTACAATGTCAAAGTTGATAAACTCAAGCCATCAAGGTAATGAAGCACAGGTCTGCCGACCGGCTGAGATTTACTATAAATTAATTTAGACCACCAGATTACTCAGTGAAATAACAATAGGACTGCACTAATGACACATTGAATACACCACGGTATGTTTTATTTCAGGAGGTCGGGTTGTTTTCAGCCTGCCCTGTGAGTATTTCATTTATGTGTTGATTTTCCTCAACATCTTCTCCATCATAATGGAGTTTATGGGAGAGATCAGTGACAAACATGGCCAGGAACTCAATGTCTATAATCTCTTTCTGTTTTAACGTTCGACAGTCCTCCATTCACAGCAAAGTCTGAAAAGTCACGTGATTTACATATAATATGACCGGTCCCTGCCCACTTATTGACGTATGCCTAGTTAGTGCGGTCAAATGCCTCCCGCCAACTCCAAGTCGAGAAGCTAGCTGGTGGGTGTGGCCATGGGCATGGCCAATGGTGAAGTCATCGACCAGACATTTTAGAGGCCCTCCTGTTTGCCACAGTGGCAAAAGTTTGCTGTTTTAAATATAATTTCCTGCAATTCTACACATTTTGCCATGTGGAGACGATAACATTTTGCAGTTTAAAGCATATTTCCTGCAATTCTACACATGTTGCCATGGGGCTGAGAGAAAATGTGCCGTTTTAAAGCTAATTTACTGTAATTCTACACATTTTGCTTATAATGGTTATAATGCTATCTAAGTGACTCAAAGATTATAACAAAATCAAAACACTCCTGAATGCATAATTTGGGGAATTTTTAATTCTCCCTGACTGTTATTTTGGTCATTGTTAGTCATTGTTAGTTCTCAAAGATGATCTTATTATAAAATATATAGGTCCATTATCTTTTCTATATACTTTTTATCTGGTTTAAGTCGTTTAAGTTTACACTGAAAACAAACTGATTATTATTTTTATTGTTTGGACAGCTACTGCAGAATTTATTTAGCTATAAATCACAACTCGCACATGTGCCCATACTTGACTTTGACTATTTTTATGAAATGCTTGCACTGTGTAGAGCCCTGAGTGTGACCACCCGCCAATATGGCAGGGGAATTCGACATTCTTACCCGCCAAATAGCCCTTACACGGCCTGGAGATTTGTTTTGGGTCATTGTCTTGTTGAAAAACAAATGATAGTCCCACTAAACGCAAACCAGATGGGATGGCGTATCACTGCAGAATGCTGTGGTAGCCATGTTGGTTGTGTGCCTTGAATTCTAAATACATAACTGACAGTATCATCAGCAAAGCACCATCACACCTCCTCCTCCATGCTTCATGGTGGGAACCACACATGCGGAGATCATCCCTTCACCTACTCTGCGTCTCACAAAGACACAGCGGTTGGAACCAAAAATGTCACATTTGGACTCATCAGAGCAAAGAACAGATTTCCACCAGTCTAATGTACATTGCTCGTGTTTCTTGGCAGAAGCAAGTCTCTTCTTCTTATTGGTGTCCTTTAGGAGTCGTTCCTTTGCAGCAATTCGACCATGAAGGCCTGATTCACGCAGTCTCCTCTAAACAGTTGATGTTATGATGTGTCTGTTACTTGAACTCTGTGAAGCATTTATTTGGGCTGCAATCTGAGGTGCAGTTAACTCTAATGAACTTATCCTCTGCAGCAGAGGTAACTCTGGGTCTTCCTTTCCTGTGGCGGTCCTCATGAGAGCCAGTTTCATCATAGTGCTTGATGGTTTTTGTGACTGCACTTGAAGAAACTTTCAAAGTTCTTGACATTTCTGCATTGACTGACCTTCATGTCTTAAAGTAATGATGGACTGTCGTTTGTCTTTTGTTATTTGAGCTGTTATTGCCATAATATAGACATGGTCTTTTACCAAATAGCGCTATCTTCTGTATASCACCCCTGTTAATTGAAATACATTTCAGGTGACTACCTCATGAAGCTGGTTGAGAGAATGCCAAGAGTGTGCAAAGCTGTCATCAAAGCAAAGGTTGGCTACTTTGAAGAATCTCAAATATAAAATATATTTTGATTTGTTTAACACTTTTTTGGTTACTACATGATTCCATATGCCATTTCATAGTTTTGATGTCTTCACTATTATTCTAATAGTAAAAATAAAGAAAAACCCTTGAATGAGTAGGTGTGTCAACTTTTGACTGATACTGTATGTTAATGGATTATTTAGTTACAACACAGCTATCTGTTCTAATTTAAATGATTTTCTCAATTACACGTTTGTTCTAAATGGTATATGTGACTTGTTTCAGGAAACTAGGCAAATGACGCACATCACTACTTCACAGGAGCGTCATTTGAAAGTAAACATTTATTTTTTATCAAAATGCGTTTTTTTGGCAGAAATGCCTTCCGGAACATGTGAACTTTCATGTGCCTTAATAACAAACTTGTATTCCATCCATCAATAAGAGTAAAATTATTAAATTATGAGCCTAGTTGGTTTAGCCACGGAAATAGACAGGAACCTTCCCGCTAGCCATGATTGGCTGAGATAATGGATGGGCTGTACATGCAGGGAGATGAGTTTTTGGATTGGTCTCCCATGTAGCATGYTTCTGTCTATAACATGAGCTGTTCAGTATGTGTTGACAGTCCTTTCTACCKTGCCGTTTYTGAAAGATATAACATTAGCCATCGAGAACTACAAAAGTTTTGCTACTTTTCTCAACAACATTSAWGCCCTGAATTTAGTAGGCGCTATTGACAGATCAGTTGGAAAAAGTGATGGGCTACTTTCTGCACACGCCAYGGTCAGTGTGAACCGGAGTGACTTGACACAACGCTGGTCAAACAAGATGTAGCTACAAACAAAATATAGTTAAATTGTTCCAGTCTGCCATGAAGTGTTCATCCATGTATATGGGTAAGAGTCTAGCTACATTTTCAGATATATGTTTCAAATTTTGTCAGAAAGTTGTTTTTATTGCAACTTAAAGCGTACTGTTATTTAGTTAGCTAGCAAACGTTATCTTGATGACTCGCTAGCTAACGTTACGTGTATGATCTGTGTAGTAATATTAAATAAAATCAGAAATCCATTTGCATTGCTAGTTATAGCYTAATGTTAGCTAGCTAAAAGTTTACCTACTTTGTTAGCGTTAGCTACCTGCAGATTCATACTACAGCTATGACAATGCTTGTACCGTTTACACCTTCTGTATCTTGTGCATGTGACAAATAAACATAGATTTTATTTGAAATAGCGTGTGTTTACCACATGGCCTCGTGAATCCTTAAAGAGATAGCCCCACCTAAGGCTTAAGAGGGTGTGAACGATGCTTAATGGGTGTAGACAAAGAAGTGCTCTCCAGTAGGTGTACGAAAACATTCAAGGGCCATTCTATCAAAAGTGGGGTTAGAAGTTTATCAACTTTCAAAGCAGAATCACTTTCCTATTGTTCCTCAACTGCAGTGTATGATATACAATTTTCTATCTCTGAATCTGTACTTTTATCCAATGTAAAAAACGATTTCAAATTTTGCTATATAAGACTGAATCGAGGTCGGTCACATATGTGGTGTATATTTCAAAAAGATGATAGAGTTCCCTTTGAGACACTCAGCTATATAGAACTAATAAATACTGATAATTTATGAGGTAGTAGAATAATTCATGCTCAAGGAGAAATCTTGCAGATTCCCATTTTTCAATGAGAAACTAATTTTAATTAGATCAGATAGGTGTGTTTAAACTTTTGCTAAAATAATTACATGAACATATTTTGTAAGAATGTGAGAGTAGGGTGACTACCCCAGCAGGTCTCAACCCCAGGCCACCAGCACCAATGACAAATGCCCTAAACACTGTCCCAATATGGGATATATATATAGGACATGTAAGTATAGGATCAGTATCGTTAGTCCCTGTTCTGTTTAGAAGAAACCCTAACCCCCTCCTCCCTAGGCACTTGTGTAGATCTGAAACAACATGATAGGTGTAAGGCTCTAAACCATCAGGTGTATGCACTTAACATAGCTGAGATTTACTTCAAAGTACGCTCAATATTTTTCTTTATTGATCATAGGGATTCAGGAGTATTAATAAAACAGGTTAACATTCCCTATCAGCATTAGACAATTATACTAAAAGCCCTTAAATTGCTGGAATAACTAGGCCTAAATCAAATCAATGATATGTAGATCGAAAACACTATGTTAAAAGCACTGTGTGTGAGTATCCCTTGCCAACAGACAAATAACTATGAATGGATCAGTGGTTCACCAATCAGGTCCTTGATTAGTTTGGCAACCGTAATAAGGCGTAATGTGTAATGAAACATATTTTTTGGGGAGAACGTTTCTTTGGGACCATCAGGCGACGTCCTGACAACTGATACACAGAAATGTTCTTGCAATGTTTCATGAAACGTGTGTAGAACATTAATATCTTATGTTCTGACATCATGGCAACCATTTTTTTWWWWTTTTATTTCACCTTTATTTAACCAGGTAGGCAAGTTGAGAACACATTCTCATTTACAATTGCGACCTGGCCAAGATAAAGCAAAGCAGTTCGACACACAACAACAGAGTTACACATGGAGTAAAACAAACATACAGTCAATAATACAGTAGAAAAATAAGTCTATATACAATGTGAGCAAGTGAGGTGAGATAAGGGAGGTAAAGGCAAAAAAAGGCCATGGTGGCGAAGTAAATACAATATAGCAAGTAAAACACTGGAATGGTTGATTTGCAGTGGAAGAATGTGCAAAGTAGAGATAGAAATAATGGGGTGCAAAGGAGCGAAATAAATAAATAAATAAATGCAGTAGGGAAAGAGGTAGTTGTTTGGGCTAAATTATAGATGGGCTATGTACAGGTGCAGTAACCATGTTCTGTGAATGTTTCGTGGGACAATTTCTGTTTGAAATTAAGGGAATGTTCTATGCCAAAACATGCTAAAAAGGTTCTCAGAAGATTTTTGCTAACGTAGAATGTTCCTCTAACTAACTGAAAACTGGATACTCAAACATTAGGGAAACATTATGAGAAACATTACAAAATATCTTCAATCACTGGAACCAGTTTGACCTCTTCATCATCTTGGCTTGTGTTGACATATTTCTGGACCTGGACCAATATTTTGGAATCACAAAATATATTGTCAATATTTATATGATACCAGGGCTCTTCGTTTGGTGAAGGTATGCTATGGTTTGATGGGACAGATTTTATATAGATTTGAAATAGCTTTACAGTAAAGTTTTCTAGGGTTATCCAGTTACCTGTTATCAATGTTATGAATCATAATAATTGTTGAATATACAGTATGTCTTTCAGATCATCATTCCCAGGCTCATAGAAATCATAAACCGTCAGATCCATAAGAAGCTCAGCTTTGGGTATGACATCGGGAAAGGCAATGTCATCGGAGAGGAGCGCATAAGCAAGATTATTAACCATATCTCTGATGGCAAAAGCTTATCTAAGGTGTTTTTAAATTACATTTACAATACACAACAAGAGCTGTTGATCTTTCACAACATGATATTATGTTTAGACCTCTCATACTCAATAAGTATGACCTCATCTTTACCTTCAGAACACACACACACGTTCTCCACTGCCAAGGAGGCTCGAGACTTTGAGAATCAGATCAAACCTAACCTATACTCTGAATGATCGGTTATGAAAAGCCAACTGACATTTACTCCTGAGGTGCTGACCTGTTGCACCCTCGACAACCACTGTGATTATTATTATTTGTCCCTGCTGGTCATCTATGAACATTTGAACATCTTGGCCATGTTCTGTTATAATTTCCACCCGGCACAGCCAGAAGAGGACTGGCCACCCCTCATAGCCTGGTTCCTCTCTAGGTTTCTTCCTAGGTTCTGGCCTTTCTAGGGAGTTTTTCCTAGCCACCGTGCTTCTACACCTGCATTGCTTGCTGTTTGGTGTTTTAGGCTGGGTTTCTGTACAGCACTTTGTGACATCAGCTGATGTAAGAAGGGCTTTATAAATACATTTGATTGAATAAGTCTCAGGTACAACCCTAATGTAACATGTTCTTGCTGTTTCTGCAACACAGAGATGTGTCTAGCCAAATAATAACTACTCTATAACCCTATATTGTGTTGCAGAAATGTTACATTTAACTAGGCAAGTCAGTTAAGAACAAATTCTTATTTACAATGAAGGTCTAGGAACAGTGGGTTAACTGTCTTGTTCAAGGGCAGAACAACAGATTTTTACCTGGTCAGCTCGGGGATTTGATCTCACAATCTTTTGGTTACCGGCCCAATGCTCTAACCACTAGGCTACCTGCCACCCCTGAATTGAGAAGTATACTGGAGAGAAACCGCCAGCAGGTTGTCTGGGAGATTGGTATTTATCAGTCATGCTAAATCAAGGCAATCACTTTAAATCAAGGCAATCACTTTAACTAGGGTCACTGTGGGGTCGCCAGTATAGTATAGTTGGCTTTAACTCACCATAATGTGATAAGTTTACTGTGCCTGTTTTGACAGCAACAATCCTTCAGTCCTATTTACATGTCAAGTATCCTACATTGAATCTCCCCTAAATGGATATAGATGAAAAAATAATTCAATGAAACATTGACAGAAACCTTCAATGGACTGATGTCGATGCTGTGGAGTGGAAGGTGTAATGTGTGATATTCTAATTGTGTACCTGGGTCAATTGATGAAAATGCACTGCTAGCCAATCATGTTTTAAAGATGTACCATCATTTTAACTTATGCATGTAGTGGTTCTACACACCTCACTATTTCAAGTCCTGACCAGGCTTARTTGAGAGGGAGAAAGAGGGAGCAGGCTGGGGGATCAAGGCTGTGTACCTTTAGAGCAACTATCTTCATAGATAGAACCATCAAAGGAAATGGGACACATCAGCAAATACTAATGATTGGGGAAAAAAAGGAATGGGGTGTAACTACCATTCCATTGTACCCCATAAAAGCCAGAGAAGGGATATAAGTGACTCCTCAAAGTAGGGGACCTAAATGTGTTCTGGGAGAGTACAAGGGCTCAGTAGGGTACTGTGTGTTAATAATGCCTCATGGAGCCATTTTCTCAGATTCCCTGCATGCTCTCCTGCTGGAGGAAATTGATGCGTCTTTCTGGAAACTATATAACACATCTCATTAGCATTTAGAAAAAGCAGTCTGTGGTGACCTTAGGGAGTCATCACAGACACAAAGCAGGATTACACACTACAAGTGTATGTAAAACAGCTTGATTTTATATTTGTGAAATAGAAATATGTAGCCCTTAGTGCATCACAACCCACTGGGGAAAAAGTGGTTGAATCAACATTGTTTCCACATCATTTCAACAACAAAAATGTTTATGCGATGATGCTAAATCAACATGGGAATATCAACATAAGGGAATTTTGTATTTTTTTCTCCCAAATTTTTACCTAAATCCAATGTCATGGTGACATTTAGTTGATTTCACATTGAAGTCACATTAGTTGTCACCTCAACCAAACGTTAATCAAAAATAGAGTGACGTCTGTACCCAGTGGAAAGTTCTTGTTGTTATGTGAGGGGAAGCTTACGCACAACTGTGCTAAGTTTACCACTGCCAGGAAAGTGAGTAAGGACACGACTCTGTGGGATCCCTTTCAGGCTAGCTGCAGAGACCAATCCAAAGATTGCCATCTCAGTGAAGACCAGACAAGCCATATGAGCCATGCTGAACAGTGAGAGAGACGTCATCCATACACTCATCTCCGGGGGGCTCTTAGACAACTTAGAGGCATCAATACTGGAGAAAGTGCTTTCAGTTTGCTCCTCACCTGCTATTTGCAATAYCTACAACTAATTTCCACATATATACTTGGTTACTTCTGACTATTCAGAGAGTGATTTTTATTATAGAAATGAATGAATGTTTAATGTTTCCCTTTGGCAGATGATTGAAATAAAGATGAAGTACAGTGCCTTCAGAAAGTATTCACAGCCCTTGACTTTATCCACATTTTGAATTTAAAATGGGTTCAATTTAGATTTTTTTGGCACTGGCACTGATTGTTTTGGCACTACACACCATACCTCTTAATGTCAAAGTGGAATAATGTATTTCTACTTTTTTGCAAATGTATTAAAAATTAAAAGCTGAAATGTCTTGAGTCAACAAGTATTCAACCCCTTTGTCATGGCATGCCTAAATAAGTTCAAGACAAAAAATTTGCTTAACAAGTCACATAATAACTTTTCATGTGTGAAATTGTAGTGTTGAACATGATTTTTGAATGACTACCTCATTGCTGTACCCCACACATACAATTATCTGTAAGGTCACTCAGTTGAGCAGTGAATTTCAAACACAGATTCAACCACAAATAACAGGGAGGTTTTCCAGTGCCTCGCAAAAAAGGGCACCGATTGGTAGATTTTTATTTATTTTTAAAGCAGACATTGCTGTCTAAGAGCCCCCTGGAGAGCCTCCCTTTGAGCATGGTGAAGTTATTAATTACACTTTGGATGGTGTATCAATACACCCAGTCACTACAAAGATACAGGCGTCCTTCCTAACTCAGTTTCCAGAGAGGAAGGACATAGCTCAGGGATTTCCCCATGAGTCCAATGGTGACTTTAAAAGTTTAATGGCTGTGATAGGAGAAAACTGAGGATGGATCAACAACATTGCAGTTACTCCACAATACTAACCTAATTGACAAAGTGTAAAGAAGGAAGCCTGTACAGAATACAAATATTCCAAAACATGCATCCTGTTTGCAACGAGTCACTAAAGTAATACTGCAAAAGAAAATGGCAAAGCAATTCACTTTTTGTCCTGAATACAAAGTGTTAGGTTTGGGTCAAATCCAACACAACACTTTACTGAGTACCACTCTCCATATTTTCAAGCATAGTGGTGGCTGCATCATGTTATCGGTATGCTTGTAATCATTAAGGACTGGGGAGTTTTTCAGGATTAAAAACTAAAAGCAATGGAGCTAAGCACAGGCAAAATCCTAAAGGTTAACCCGGTTCAGTCTGCTTTCCACTAGACACTGGGAGATGAATTCACCTTTCAGCAGGACAATAACCTAAAACACAAGGCCAAACCTACACTGGAGTTGCTTACCAAGAAGCCAGTGAATGTTTCTGAGTGACCAAGTTACGGTGTTGACTTTAATCTACTTGAAAATCTATGGCAATACCTGAAAATGGTTGTCTAGCAATGATCAACAACCAATTTGACAGTTTAAAAATGTTTGAAAAGAATAATGGGTAAATGTTGCATAGTCCAGGTGTGGAAGCTCTTCGAGACTTACCCAGAAATACTCAAAGCTGTAATCGTTGCTGTTATAGTGTGGACACTATATAAATAATTACATTGAATATGTTATTGTACTTACCTGCAGTATAGTATGATTACTATTTATGTGTTCGTGTTTATTATTGGCATTGACCTTGACCTTTTACCCTTTGATGATATCATCACCCAGAGTTGTACCTGTTCAATGCGACTCTACCACAGGTTGAGTGGGCTGTATCGTTTTGCTGTGTTTGTACCGTTTGTACATGGCTGTACACATTTTTATTTATTAGGTTGAAAGTAAAGGGAAGTAATATTGAATTATGTGTGGGCATTCCTTGTCAAGTTACTACAGTTGCAAAAGGAGCTGCAAAGTTGACTCAGGGGTGTGAATACCTATGTAAATGAGATATTTCTCTATTTTATTTTCAATAAATGTGCAATTTTTTAAAATATATATATATATATTTTTTTTTACATGTTTTCACTTTGTCATTATGAGGTATTATATGGGTGAGAAAAAATATATTGAATCCATTTTGAATTCAGGCTGTAACACAATAAAATGTGGAATAAGTCAAGGGTTATGAATACTTTTTGAAGGCACTGTAAATGACCAAGTTTCCACCAACAATCCCAGCACCAAGAGCAGCGAAACTTCTGCAGAGTTTGCATTGACTCAACAAAGATAGCACCCAGATTGAGTTCATCAAGGTAGAGCACACATCTCCTAGACCCTTGCCTTAGATGGACAAGCGTTTTATTTTCTGTCCTATATTATGAACATGTTACTTTCATGTTTGCAACAACAACAAAAAATGTGTGTTATTTCTGAGTGGCCAAGCTTATTTTCTTTGACTTTGGAGACACCATCACACAAGAAAATGAAGACCTTCAAGGAATACAACTTGATTGTCTCTGGCATGGTTCATTCTTTTTTTGATTTAACTAGGAAAGTCAGTTAAGAACAAATTATTATTTACAATGACAGCCTCGGGACAGTGGGTTAACTGCCTTGTTCAGGGGTAGAACGACAGATTTTTACCTTGTCAGCTCAGTGATTTGATCTAGCAACCTTTTGATTACTGTCCCAACGCTCTAAACACTAGGCTACCAGCCAATATGTAAGGTATGTACTAATGTGTACTACAAAAGGTAAGGTGTAAAATGAATAACATCTTACTGAGTTTAAGTTGTGGTAATAATTGGTTAATGTTCTGAACATACATGCCCATTTTTGTATCAAGCTGGTTTTGTAATATGATCAGACACAAAAAACGAACTTGAATCATCACTGCTGAACGTGATAGTTGGGAATGAATGTCAGTGGCATGACACTTCATTATTTTCATTGCAACTAAATAATGACTGACTGATCATAAATTGACTAYTACTCACCAGTAGTTTCCCAATATACTCTGTGAACTAATTACCCATCTCTGTCACATTATAACTCTGTAGAACACAATATCAAGTATACAGTCAATGCCGTTAATATGTGTAAATTACAGTTAATCACTTGTCATTTTGGTCACCCTAAAAAGTAACATAATGTAAGCTATTTCAACACATTACAGTGTGACACTGCAATTATGGGTAATTTAGAAAGGCAGGGCATAATAGCCCTCTTTGTAGAGACACCTTTACTTGCCTTGTGATCTTACACTTCAATATCAGCTTTGTATGTCCATTTTCTATACCAAATTTTGTTTCTTTACCTCTGAATACAAAACTGAATTACATTATAAAGTACATACATTATAAAGTACAATTGTCACATGTTTTTAAGGCAGTATAAGGCATTGGTTTCAGAACAGGAGTATTATGCAATGTCAGAAACATTAATGAACATGTTCCCTAAATGTTCTTTATATTGAATTTCTCATTCGGCTGATACAGCAAGCTGAAGAACCCTCAGGGACAATTTGGTGTTGAAGCTTTATCAAGGACAGTAGATGAAAAAAAAACTACAAAAATAAATCTCAAATAGAAATGTTGAATGCAACAACAATCTCTATGTAGTAAAAGAAGGGGCAGCCTGTATTGTAATCTATATGTAGTAAAAGAAGGGGCAGCCTGTATTGTAGTACTGCATTAGCAAGTTAGACATTATTTTTTGAAACAGTAAGGCTGTCAAATTTTTTAAGCACAACAACCATTTGTTACTGTATTACCAAGTTGTCTTTTGCTATGGTTTTATCTCCTTATCCTAGAATGATTTACAGTGCCAAGACAGGTAATTTTCACATTGTATGAAGACAGAGTGTGTAATGAGCACGATGACTCTTGGTGAGTCATGGAGCAGCACGGTGGGCATAAAAGCATATGATGTAGGCCAGCTGCCACACTTACAGACAGCAGTATCCTCTCAGAGCTCCCATCCTTATTCCCTGGGTCACATTGATGACGCTGGTTGATACTTACTCTTCAAGAGGTGTAATAACATGTACACATCACCTGCTTACATTTCAACATTGTACTTTACATGGACGTTTATTCAAATGGAAGCTGCACCTTGAAGTGTCTCTATTTCCAACTATGTTATTTGTATTATTTATGAGCCAATTTAATACCACATGCTGGTTGTCTCGAATTGACAGCTACCCTAATCATCAAACAAGCCCAACGTCGCTTGATTGACGCTCTGTGGTCATTACCCTGTGTGTATGAATGTGAATTCCCATACTATACTGTATTCCAAATGACTGGAGGAAGCTCAAACCTTGGAGGCAAGAGGCCCAGGGAGAAGATCAGATTGACACTAGTGACAGACTACAGGAGCTATGGGGCCATCCTGGGAGAACTTTATTGTCTGAATCAGCAGCCTATGGAGATGACAGTCACCTGCAAGACAGTCACTCAGGTCTCACTACTGTTCATGTACTAAACTTTGTTCATATGAAATGTGCTGAGAATCTGAATGCAAGTGTTGGATGAACATATTCCATTTTAAATCTCAAAACTCAGATTAGTACAAATGTAATGAGAGTAGTACGGACATAGTGGTCAATCCTATAAAGGCTCTTGCTCAGACACAGAACAGACCTGTGTCTGATGCAGTTTTCACAGAATGACCAAGTAACTTGATATACATTGTCAGATAGTAGCTACTGGGTTTTATCTTCCTAGATACAGTGCATTTGGAAAGTTTTCAGACCCCTTGACTTTTTCCACATTTTGTTACGTTCCCTCATTAATCTACACACAATACCCCATAATGAAAAAGTTTAGAAAATGTTGCAAATGTATTAAAAATAAAAGTATTCAGACCCTTTGCTATGAGACTCAAAATTGATCATCCTTGAGATGTTTCTACAACTTGATTGGAGTCCATCTGTGGTAAATTCAATTGATTGGACATGATTTGGAAAGGCACAAACCTGTCTATATAAGGTCCTACAGTTGACAGTACATGTCAGAGCATAAACCAAGCCATGAGGTCGAAGGAATTGTCTGTAGAGCTCCATAATAAACAGGATTGTGTCAAGGCACAGATCTGGGGAAGGGTACCAAAAAAAGTTCTGCAGCATTGAAGGTCCCCAAGAACACAGTGGCCTCCATCATTCTTAAATGGAAGAAGTTTTGAACCACCAAGACTCTTCCTAGAGCTGGCCGCCCGGCCAAACTGAGCAATCGCAATTGGGGGAGAAGGGCCTTGGTCAGGGAGGTGACCAAGAACCCAATGATCACTGTGACAGAGCTCCAGAGTTCCTCAGCAATCTCTGCAGCACTCCGCCAATCAGGCCTTTATGTAAGAGTGGCCAGACGGAAGCCACTCTTCAGTAAAAGGCACATGACAGCCCACTAGGAGTTTGCCAAAAGGCACCTAAAGACTCTCAGACCACGAGAAACAAGATTCTCTAGTCTAATGAAACTAAGATTGAACTCTTTGGCCTGAATGCCAAGCGTCACTGTCTGAAGGAAACCTGGCACCATGCCTACGGTGAAGCATGATGGTGGCAGCACCATGTTGTGTGGATGTTTTTCAGCGGCAGGGACTGGGAGACTAGTCAGGATCAAGGGAAAGATGAATGGAGCAAAGTAAAGAGAGATCCGTGATCAAATCAAAGTTGATTTGTCACGTGCGCCAAATGATGAAAACCTGATCCAGAGTGCTCTGAACCTCAGACTGGGGCGAAGGTTCACCTTCCAACAGGTCAATGACCCTAAGCACACAGCCAAGACAACGCAGGAGTGGCTTCGGGACAGGTCTCTGAATGTCCTTGAGTGGCCCAGCCAGAGCCCGGACTTGAACCCGATCGAACATATCTGGAGAAACCTGAAAATAGCTGTGCAGTGACACTCCCCATCCAACCTGAAAGAGCTTGAGAGGATCTGCAGAGAAAAATGGAAGAAACTTTCCAAATACAGGTGTGCCAAGCTTGTAGCGTCATACACAAGAAGACTMGAGTCTATAATCGCTGCCAAATGTGCTTCAACAAAGGACTGAGTAAAGGGGCTGAATACCTATGTAAACGTGATATTTCAGTTTTGAATTTTTTATAAATGTGCAAAAATTTATAAAAAACTGTTTTTGCTTTGTCATTATGGGGTATTGTGTGTAGATTGATAAGGCTGTAACGTAACAAAATGTGGAAAAGTCAAGGGGTCTGAATAYTTTCCGAATGCACTGTATGTAGAGGGCAAAGATGTAACCGTGCAGTTGATAAACCAGCCATAGGGCCTCTTCTCGAACTGCGCCACGTAATCATCAATCAATACAATGTATTTATAGAGCCCTTTTTACAACAGCAGCTGTCCCAGAGAGATTATACAGAAACCAAGCCTAAAACCTCACAGAGCAAGCAAAAAAAAAACTAGAATGGCAGGAACCTAGAGAGGAACCAGGCTCTGAGGGGTGGCCAGTCCTCTTCTGGCTGTGCCGGGTGGAGATTGAAATAGATTAAAAGAGTACATGGCCATTAAGGCAGTAGCCAAAATAAAATGTAATTGAATAAACATGAAATTTAACCAGATTTCCATCCAACCTTTTTATGCAAGTAAAGTACATGTCAGATAAAAAATGTAATGACAGGCCTAATGGAAACAGAACATTTTTCAGTAAACTTTCCAAATGTTGACAAAAGAAAATACGCTAGACAAGGTGGGATCGTTGTTTTTCAGTAAAATGAATTATGCGATAAATGTTGGTGGAAACACTTTTATGTGAAAATATTTATATTATATAATTTAAATATATAGGCCTATAGCTAGGTTTCCATCCAATTGGCGACAGATTTTCATGCGAATATTCTAAAATCCACATATGCTCATTTCCCTCCAGAGGTTTTTTTCCATCAAATTGGAAAAAGGCTGTTCGTGATGATGTAGTGCACATAAAATACCTTTTGCGTTTAAATTCGCATGTACCAAAACAAGTGAAATGTTTTTTTCCACTCTACTGATGGTTTTTCACCAAAAAATGTTGCGTTATATACAGGGATGCAAACTGGCAAGGACCCAAAAAGGTGACACTTTTTTGTTTGTTGCACTGAAACGTGCAAAAAGTCCCTGCTAGGGGGAAATGCAGGTTTTAATTAAACAACAAATAATATGATCTACATGATCAGTCTGTGTGTAAAATAAAAAGTGGTTAATGTGAACCTAACTCATAGCTAAAAAGTTTAAAGAAAGCAATCCAATGTTATGTGTTGCCTAGACTTTACTGCAAATGACACTCCAGTGTTGAGAAAAAACAATACACTAATATTGCAGTTAGCCATGACAGCCTTWATAACAGAACGCGTGTGACCACACATCTAAATATTGCACTTGGGAAAAAAACATATTAAAGTAGAAATAGAATGAAACATTCTATTTTTGCTCTATTATAGTGGTCACTATAGTAGATATATATACATGTGATCAAGGCTACATGTGTGCAAAAATAACATTCACTGAGTAAAAAATGTAATAATCCCCCCTCACTCACACACAAGTGTTATGGTCAAGTAACACAACAAAAGCAATATTTTTGGACTACACTGCACATTATTACATTGTACACTTTCTGCCTGTGGTCATCTGTTCTACAATGTGCCAGCAGAGAATGATACCCTTTGTTGGCATAATTGATCTTTCAGGCAGAGTATACCTGGCATACCCCTTTTTATCCACTCTATTGAAAAAGTGAGAAAGAGGGAAAGTGTGTGGTGTTCCTTTCACCATAGTGGCATCCAGCTTAAGCCAGGCTCAGCTCCAGCTACACTTGATCCCCGAATCCACTTGTTTAACAAGCAACGCCTAATTTTCACCTAATTCTCTCATTCTGAATTAACCACATACTGTAGAGGGAAAACATTAGTTCACAGAGAGTAGTTAGTTTGTTTGCTAGTTAACTAGTTTGTTAGTTAACTAGTTAACATTTCACAGATTGCCAGGGTCCAGTAAGCAACTAACCCATTATAACTTGAGGAACGGCAAGGAGTCGTATACCAGTTAACGTTAACACTATAGCGAATTGGTTAGGTTACTAACGTTAGCTGATCTGATGTTGTGCTGTCTGACTTTATTAGCCAGCTAATTTTCACACAATAAACTCAAATATTTGATCAGTTAAGTTGGCTAATGTTGCTCAACATTTCTCTGGCTAGCTAACAGATAATTCGATCCAGCTAGCAAGATACTTAACAATGCTAACAATACTTGTTCCACCACACTTTCTCCCTCACCTCAAACTTTCTATTTGCCTGTTGTTTTTACGCTTCATCACCTTCTCACCCCTGTCTCCGTGGTCAGGCTTCTCACCTACCTCTTCGATATCGTTGAGGGGACTTTAACTGGCAAACTGATGGCTTTCCACTCTCCTCGGTTGTCTCTTATCTCTTCAGTTGCGTGCTGAATTGTGTTGTTATGTGAATGATTGGCTGAGCCTTGGATACAGACAGTATTGCCCCAAACGCGCATCCCTCGTTCGCTTACAGCCAGTGATCCAAAGTGATTCAAAGCCCCCACCCCAAACTTTCCTCWTCGGATCTACACGAATCACATACAGTTGAAGTCGGAAGTTGACATACACCTTAGCCAAATACATTTAAACTCAGTTTTTCACAATCCCTGACATTTAATCCAAGTAAAAATTCCCTGTTTTAGGTCAGTTAGGATCACCACTTTATTTTAAGAACGTGAAATGTCAGAATAATAGTAGAGAGAATGATTTATTTCAGATTTTATTTCTTTCATCACATTCCCAGTGGGTCAGCAGTTTACATACACTCAATTAGTATTTGGTAGCATTGCCTTTAAATTGTTTAACTTGGGTCAAACGTTTTGGGTAGCCTTCCACAAGCTTCCCACAATAAGTTGGGTGAATTTTGGCCCATTCCTCCTGACAGAGCTGGTGTAACTAAGTCAGGTTTGCAGGCCTCCTTGCTCGCACACGCTTATTCAGTTCTGCCTGTCTTGTTTTGCACACTTTGTACAAAATAATAAAATGCAGTAATACAGGATATTTCTTAACGTAGCTCTTTATTAGCTAACTATAACTGGCATGTTCATTTATCGCCAACCAGGATCAAACTGACCATGACCTAACCATTTGGGTGGTCTTAACCAATCATAGCACAGTATGATATGGCGGTAAAATGCATCCAATTATAATTCAGTATGTTTACACATATGAATATTACATCCCCCTTCTTTTAAAACAAAAGAAAAATGTTTACATATTCTAAGCGTTTCATTTGAAAACATGCTCTGCAGTTTGAACTCAAGGTAAGTAATATTGCATACTACACCAACTGAATCAACATAGACTCTGAAACAATGATCCAACATACTGTTACTTTCGTACAAGGGATTCTCAGCAACTCAGCTTTCACAGTAGAAATTACATCTTAACATTTCAAACAAATACAATACCAAAGCATTTCAAGTGAACTTTCAATAACAAGTTTACAGTCTGGAACTCTTTTAGGGCAGCGATCCGCCTACACCCTTTGACATTTCACAGGTCTAGGACAGCTCTTGGCTTGACCTCTCTTCCTGACCTTGTGCGATATGATGCTGAGCATGCTTCTGTGTCAGTCAACAGCTCTTGTGGTGTTGCAGGTAAGTATGGTGTATGTTGTGCTGTGTGTGTGTTTAGTCCATCACGTTCTCTTTCAGGGGAACAGTTCATCTCATCAGTGTGTTGTTCTTTTGTGTTCAGTAGGTGACGRCGATTGCGGCGGTACACCGCTCCTTCTGTGGTGCGGACGTGAGATGAACGCTCAGTGTCAGCTGGCTGGATGACGACTGCTGGCTTCCAGAGGCCATGCTCTTGGATTCTAACTGACTCTCCGTCGATCAGTGGTGGCAGTGGTCTAGCTGACCTGTCGTAGTATCGCTTTTGTTGTTGTGTCTCTGTGCACGTTTTCCATGCATTTCCTTGTAGCTGACGACCTCAGGTTGCAGCTGCTGGTTGGTGCTGGGAAGGATTGAGCGAAGTCTGCGGCTGCGGCGTTTGATAGCCTTGTTCAAGTCTCTTGGGTCGAGACATACTCGGAGCTTGCCTGTGYGTGGTTTCTCCACCACCACTAACGCATTTACCCAGTCAGTCGGTTCTGTAACCTTGGTGACTATGTCAGATTGCTCCATGCTCTCCAACTCTTTCTTCAGACGGGCATGGAGAGCAAGGGGAATTTTTCTCGGTGGGTAGACCACAGGGATTGCGTCTGGGTCAAGGTGAATGGTACATTCTCCTGGGAATGATCCTATTCTTGTAAAAACATCAGCAAATTCCTCCAGTACATTGTCTGTCACTGATAAAACTAGCTTGATGAGGTCCATGTCTAAACATGCTTTAAGACCTAGCACTGCAGGTGCTTTAGTGTCAACAACATAAAAGTCCAACATCATGTCACTTTCCTTGTATTTGCATTTGAAAGTGCATGTGCCTTTTACTGGGAGCTGTTCACCACCATAACCAGTCAGTCTGCACATGGTGGGCTGTAGCTCGCATTCAGATGTCAAGCTGTGGTACTTATTCAGAGGAATAATGTTTACTTGTGCCTTGTGTTCCTATCTCAATGTCAGCAAGGCTTGCTCTGTCTCTGATATTTGACTTTTCTGTGTCACTGAATCAATAAACAGTTCATCAGCGTTTGACTCTTTGATTGACATTTCATCTTCATTCACTGTGTGTACTGTTTTTCCACGGTAAGCTCTGCACACTTTTGCAAAGTGATTCCATTTTCCACATTTATTACATTGTTTGCCTTTATTGCCTATATTGAGGAGGTGTGCATGAAATACGAGAAAAGGGATACAGTATACACTCCCTATTGTGTGTGACTGTGATTAATTTGAATACATATTTGATAAAATTTCTTATATTAGTGATTGTTAATTCTATTTAGTAATAAGTACTATAGTTGAGGAGTTTTTAATTAAAGAGAGCAACAGTGTGAATGTATGTCCCTATGTAAACGCATATCCTGATTTGAACTGTACTAATCTATTTGATAAAATTACTAAACCAAATGTTGAATATACCGGTTTAGTAATTTTATCAAATAGATTAGTACAGTTCAAATCAGGATATGCGTTTACATAGGGACATACATTCACACTGTTGCTCTCTTTAATTAAAAACTCCTCAACTATAGTACTTATTACTAAATAGAATTAACAATCCCTAATATAAGACATTTTATCAAATATGTATTCAAATTAATCACAGTCACACACAATAGGGAGTGTATACTGTATCCCATTTCTCGTATTTCATGCACACCTCCTCAATATTCAATGATACAATCGCAGAACCCCAGGTCTGCAGGACTCCTAGCCCTTTTATTTCCCGCAGGACATTCAAACTTGGTATTATTAGTACGCCGACTTAATACCCAATGTACTACAGTCACTTGATGAAACTTATCTTATTTCCAATACAACACAGGTCCCTGACCTGTAATATTATCCGTAGATCATTCAAACCTAGTATCAGTACGCCGACTTAATACCCAATGTACTACACATTCATTCGATTTGTCTTCATCAAATCTTCATTCACCCCAGTGAGTTCACCTGACTCACCCTCTTGCAAACAAGCAGGTCCCTGACCCGCCTAGTACATCACATTCGCTGTTATATTGCCGTTCATCCACACTCACACCAGTAGGCACGCCGACCCACCCTCATATAAACCAGCAGGTCCCTGACCCGCCTAGTACATTGCATTCACTGTCATATCATTGAATACTTGGCCAATCAAAATTGCATTCACCACAAYAYACGCTTCTTACATTCAACAGCTATTGTTATTTATATTTCAAATTTTATCAATCATATAATTTGGTCACTTACGTCAAACAGGTGTCTCACAAAACTAAATTTGGATAATGCCAATGTGCAGAAATTTTGTTTTTTCACAATAGGTTTCTGCTTACCTTTTTAGTTGACCCATCTGGAGTTGTGAGACACCGTCTGACGACAGCAATGGTCAATTGGCTGGCACTCCAATGTCCAGCGAAGTCCTTTCACCAGATCACTGTCGGGGGTCACCATATAAGGGATTTGCGTCAATTCAATCTGGTATCAGGACAAAATGTGATTCAGAGTCACCGAATATACTTTAAGTATTTTTATTAAATTCAAGCGATAAATGGTAAATGCAATTTTCGTATATACGGATTCTCTGTATCACCTCGCAGGGCAGAACAGAGAACTGGCAGGATGTAAGTAAACAGCTGTTCTTATACTGTGACAGACGAGTTCCAACCCGTCTGTTGGCCTATCACAGTAGAGGCTGAGCGTGGTTTAAACTCTGCTCAGCCTATCGCCGGCGCTCAGGCTAGTCCCAGCCTCTTGCGCTCTTTGGTGTCCCGGCGCTGTTGCTGTGTAGATTACGCTCCCTCACCCCAGAGACTGAGGTCAGACAGCTCTGCAACATTGTCTGAGCTATTTGCACCTGCATACAAAGCACACTGTTCTCGCTCAAGGCTAACCACAGCTTCCCAGCACACTTATCTGGGGCTAACTGTTACTTCCAGCACACACACACACAGACACCCAGGCGCCCAGGCTAACAGTTGCTAATATTATATCACATGTGATATAGCATTGGGTTATAGTGCAATAAACACCAATCCTAACAGAGCACACTACTTCAGTGTCATGGACGCTAGATCAGGCTACTGGGCTATCAAGCTCACAGAAGAGCTGTCTCTTATACACATCTAGATGTGTATAAGAGTCAAGCTCACAGAAGAGTCATCTAAGCTCACAACATTCAACACACCGTTTGGACGCTACAGGTTCCGTCGCCTGCTTTTTGGGATTCTCAGCCCAAGACGAGTTTCAGCGAAAGATCGACAAAGTGTACGAAGGCCTCGACGGAGTTGTGGCGATTGTGGACGACATCCTTGTCTATGGTCGAACCAAAGAGGAGCACGACCGAAACCTCCGCGCGATGCTGCAAAGGTCCCGCGAGAGAGGAGTCCGGCTCAACCCCGAGAAGAGCACAGTCGGCGCTACAGAGGTCAGCTACTTCGTACACCTTCTCACAGCGACTGGAATCAAGCCAGATCCACAGAAGATCTCAGCCATAAAAGAAATGGAGCCACCAAAGAACCGTGCAGAGCTGGAAACAGTGCTTGGCATGGTCAACTACTTAGCCAAGTTCGCACCCAGCCTCTCCAATGCTAATGCACCCCTGCGTCAACTGCTAAAGCAGTCCAGTGAGTTTCTCTGGGACAAGCACATTGCTTTCCAGAATGTGAAAGACTTGATCACGAGAGAACCAGGACCAATCCTTGCCTACTACGACCCCGACAAAGAGCTCAGACTCCAAGTGGACGCGTCGAAGTATGGACTAGGTGCAGTGCTACTGCAAGAAGGAAAGCCCATCGGCTACGCTTCCAAATCTCTCACAGACTGTGAAATCAACTACGCTCAAATTGAAAAGGAGCTCTACGCCATTCTGTTCGGATGTAAACGTTTCCATCAGTACATATATGGACGACAAGTCATTGTGGAATCCGACCACAAGCCCCTTGAGTCAATTATGAGGAAACCACTAGCCGCAGCCCCGCCAAGGCTACAGAGAATGATCCTTCAACTACAAAAATACGACTTCACAATCACTCACCGTCCAGGCCTTACCTATAAGGACAGCAGCCTCAGTGAAGGCATGGACATGCAAGTGCACACTGTGTACAGCAACTTACCAGTTAGTGACACAAAACTGAAGGCGATCCAAGCAGAAACAGAAAAGGACTCGCAACTCGCACAGCTGGGGAAAGTCATACAGGATGGATGGCCTGAGGAGAGGAGAAAATGCCCTCAGAGCGTCTCAGAAATCTGGAACCATCGTGATGAACTATCACAGATCAACGGAATAATTTTCAAAGGAGATAAAATCATTATTCCTACCAGTCTCAGAGAAGAGATTTTGACAAAGATCCATGCTGGACACATGGGCATGGAAAAGTGCAAACAGAGGGCACGAGACATTTTGTTTGGCCCGGAATGTGCAAACAAATAGAGGACATTGTTGGTAAATGCGCCATATGTCTTAACTTTTGAATTAAACTATTATTTTAACCAAGTTCAGGTGTGATATTGTTCCTATCTCAGTTGAACCTTCGCAGCCTTAACAGTAAACATACTGAATTGTAATTGGATGCATTTTACCGCCATATCATACTGTCCTATGATTGGTTAAAACCTCTACTTTGGAGAGTCACGTAATCTAACAGAAAAACTCATCATAAACTTTGCTGAAAAATACATGTTGGACAAATAATTAAAGATACACTGGTTCTTAATGCAACCGCTGTGTTAGATTAAAAAAAATAACTTTAGTAAAAAGCACAGCATACAATAATCTGAGACAGCGCTCAGCCATTCCCCGCCATGTTGTTCCCCGCCACATATTCAACAAAAATACAAAATAACATCATAAATATTCTCTTACCTTTGATGAACTTTCATCAGAATGCAGTGCCAGGAGTCCTAGTTCCACAATAAATCGTTTTGTTTTAGAATGTCCATTTCTTCTGTCGAATTAGCAACTTTGGCTAGCATAGTGGAGCGCACATGTCCATGAACGTTTGGCGCATGGAACGAAAAATTCCAAAAGTCATAATAAAAGTAGAATAAACTGGTCAAACTCAGTTGAAAATCCATCTTTATGATGTTTTTCTCATATGTATCCAATAATGTCCCAGACGGAGCATTTCTTCGTGTCTACCTAACGCATTGCAGAAAATGATATGGTGCTCCCAGCTGCGCAGCAAAATACTGCCAATATGGCTGACCTGTCACTCCAAAAGCTCTCATTCGGTCCCACATCAGGCCAGACACCTTTCAACATTCTACTGCCTGTTGACATCTAGTGGAAGGCGTATGAAGTGCATACATATCCATAAATACAAGGCAAATGAATAGGATCTCTCTGTCACAGAGACCCATTTCAGAATTTTCACTTCCTGTTTGGAACTTTGCCTGCCAAATGAGTTCTGTTTTACTCACAGATATAATTCAAACAGTTTTAGAAACTTCTGAGTGTTTTCTATCCAATAGTAATAATAATATGCATATCATATGATCTAGAACAGAGTACGAGGCCGTTTAATTTGGGCACTATTTTTTCCCAAAGTGGAAATGGCGCCCCCTATTAGGAAGAAGTTTTAAGACCACCCAAATGGTTAGGTGATGGTCAGTTTTGATCCTGGTTGGCGATACGTGAACATGCCAGTTATAGCTAGCTAATAAAGAGCTACGTTAAGAAATATCCTGTAGTACTGCATTTTATTATTTTGTACAAAGCGTGCAAAACAAGACAATGTATACTTTTTGTTGTTGCTCAATCTGATGCCTAAGCCCCTGGTACAGTCATCTTGGTTTTCATTTGAAGCTTATTTTTTATCCTTCACGTTTATAACAATTTCAGACACTGGCAACTTTGTATTCGTAGTCAACTTTGTTGTGACGTTATCGGCGGTCTAAATTGGCAGTTTAGGGGGAAAAAACGCATCTAACAACGCACTTCACTGTTCTGTGAGTGGTCTGAGGCAGTAGGTAAATAACGTCTGTTTTCAAGTGCAACTTTAGTAGCGATGGCTTTTAATGATGCTCCAACGAAGGTGTTAACGATGAACTTAACCTTAAGATGCTTTTGGAAAACCAGGCCCTGTCACTGGGAAATAGTGCCACCTGCTGAAAACTTTGTCAGTGCAACATAATCGCATGACAACTAAATGGTCAACATCCTCAGAAAAGTTGCAATAGAACTCAATTGATAATTGTTATGTATAGGTCTTTCTATTGTTTTTACCTCTTCATTCAGTCAGATTAAGTGTAAACAATACATTTTTACTCAATTTGGTATAGGTACTGGGTACAGCAAACAACCACTCTTAATTGTGCCTTTAAGGTGAAGTTGATCGTCTCAGAACTTCTGGGATTGGACAGTGCTCCCAATCTGAGACGTGCAGCTCAGAGGAGTGGTGGGTGTAAAAAAAAAAAAAAAGATCCCTAGGTTGATTATGTGGTGCCCCTGCTTTCTTCTGAACCTAGAATTTCACACATTCTGACCTAGCCCTTGAGTAGTGTTTCAAGTGGGCTTTATATAATTGATATGTTTTAAGTACACAGACTAACAACTAGCTTTACACATATTGTAAGTTAACTGACAGACTCTCCATTCCTTGCAGCATTTAGACATGTTTGTTTAGTCACATACAGCGGATAAATGTAGTGAAATGTGTTTTACAGGGTCAGCCATAGTAGTAGTATGCTCCTGAAGCGAATTGGGGTTAAGTGCACAGACATTTTTCCACCTTGTCGGCTCGGGTATTTGAACCAGCAACTTTTTGGTAACTGGCCCAATGCTTGAACCACTAGGCTACCTGCTGCGTGATAGATCAGGGCTGCTGAGAACAGTTTAAGTAAATGTAATGAACTAAATCTTATATTAACATTCATTCAACTCTGACCTATTTCACAAGGAGGCGTGAGAGGATGTAGAAGTTGAGCAATACTCTTGGAGAATTTGCCATTGAATAACCTTGGAAGCAAGTTGAGACAAGTCACAAGTAGTAATTACAGTAAGACATCAGGAGTCTCCTGACAGGAGATAAATCAAACAGTCCCCTGAGTCAATGTCATGTTAGGAGTAATTATCTTGAGATTAACACAATACAAGGTGAAATGTAATATCTGGGAAAATAGGGTAGAAAAGTGCTTATATAAATAGTTTATCCCTTTCCCATTGCTGGCACATACCTTTTTATTAAAAAAAAGAATCAATGGTTGATGCATGATTGAAGCAATACCAAGAATATGCATTACATCCCCATCATTTTGCAGGTAGAAAGGTTGACTTGAGTGATACGGGATTTTTTTTTAAATGGGACCCATTTACCACGAGCCTTCAGACAGTGTTAACACTCACTAGCTACATGCAACTGGAAACCATCTTCTACAGTTATTCATCTTGGGGTTTGTACAGTTTAATGTTGTCAAGGTGGAGAGAACATGGGTGTATTCATTACGCAATCTGTTTACTTAAGAACCAAAACAGATTAAAATGAGTTTATATTGGACAAATTCAGGTAGGTCCCTCCCGTTCCGTTAAGAAATGCTTAATTAATTAAAAAAATTTTTTTCTTGCAACAGAATCTGCGGAATGCATACACCCCATGTGTATGGCTCTTAGTATCATCTACCTTAATAATAAATTAAGTTAAAAACTATATCAAAGGTTTTCAAATCTTGCTCATGTTGAAAGGATACAAGAAACATTTACAAAATAATACCTGTGGCAAAAAACTTTGAATATTTAAAATCATTCTGAATCCCTACTAACAAGAGTACTGACAAATAGACCAACATTGCTTTCCAATTAACATTTCATGGCAGCTATTGTATTTAGTTGGAAATTTAATTTTTTGATTTTGTGCAGGAGGAAACCCTATCAAAAACAGCTTTTGGTCACACTAAGTGTTCCAATTGGTATATTTCAGTTATTAATCTTCTGTTAATGTATACATTTTTTTTATAAAATATTTTATTCATACAATCATTTTAACTATATCAACATTACTATTTAACTTTGAGTGGCAAGATAGACAGAACCTCATAAGAACCTCATAAGAACAATAGTATATAAACGAATGCAAAAAAAAAAAAAAAAAAATCTGTATCCATTACATTTCGCTCTTCATTCAGTTCCAACTTTCTGTACAACTGTCTGTAATAGCCTATTATGAATATTGCTGGTCCTGATCTGGTGAAGTTAGTGCAGCAGCAGCTCTGACTGGGATTGCACTGCCCTCTACTGGTGATCCAGGCAGAGAGCTGTGAGTTGCAGGAACAGGCTGGCAGGAACCACATATCACACCGGGCCGTTCACAGCTGCCTCTGGTGAGGTCACACTCTGCTGTGTTCTGTAGGGGTGCAGAAAGAGAGGCTACAATATAACATACTGGATGACTACACTAGTTATAAGACATGCCAGACTGTGGAAATCCGCAGCACAACCTTTGATTCTAGCTGCCACTTACTTGGCTTTGTCCATTGCTGTTCCTTCTTCTAGAGGACCATTAACAGCATCACTGGAGATTTTAGATTTTTCTGTATCTGAATGTTTTGCACTGCTGAAAGGGAGGAAATTAGAGGAACTCATGAGCTGCTGGTGGACAATTAGAACAGGTACAACAGCATGTCTGAAAACAGCTCACTAGTGCTAGACCGTTCCAGTGAAGGTATGAGTTCACAGCATGATCATGGAGCCAGACCTTGGTTTCAGACAGTTGCTGGCAAGCTGGACTGATGCAGACACACCCTTCTCTGGTGTTCTACTCTCCCCCACAGTGTACTTCGCAGATGTGTCCTCTGAGGTAGACTTCTCATCCTCACTGCAGAGGAAAGGAACACATTTACAGAGCTCTTGCCATTTCTAAATATACAGACCCCCCCCGTTAAGACAATGGCCAGAAAAAACTGACGCATGCAGAATGGGACAGAAAGACCACAAAGCGATGGGGTAAACAAATGTGTTGAAATGTGGTTGGCAGTTAAAAATGGATGCAAGGATCATAATGTACACTAAATGGAAAGCAGCAGCAAACTCTGACAATCCACTTACAGGAGTTTACCTCTTTAAGAGTGAGCTTGCTTTGAGGAGCAGAGCATGGGGTGATTATGACTGTTTTAGAAACTCACTGAATGGATCAAACTCATGTCAGCCATCAGTCTTGCTTTTTGTCATTAAACCACCGCGATTACTATGCAAAACTAACACGCACCAGGACATTATGTATTTGGGTCCTACAGCCAATGTTATATAATCATTGACGAGGCAGTTATGTAAGGTAGGCTATTTAATTTAACCAGGCAAGTCAATTTAGAACAAATTCACAATGACCTGGCAAAGTTAAGTGTATTCACTAAAAACAACTACCTAGATGGCATTTTTGAAGGTCTTTGATTTTTACATGCAATTTTAAAAATGAAGCTCATTTCAAGTAGAGCTGAGTTTTGCATGATAACAGGCCTACTGCTAGTCTAGGACTCATCTCTCCAGTTTATTCCAGCCACCTCAACGCCATGTGCTGTGAACTGAAGCCAATGAGATACCAGCACAGGGAGGGGTGGATACATAATGAAGACCGCTTTCGTCAATCCACACCCACAACACAGAGAAAATGGCCAATTCAGAAAGCCTGGGAGTGGCTAATCCTGAGGGCCGACGGCCATTTCATGACATCATTGACGACGAGCGACGACCAAATCATTACATCGGAGATAGACATGCAAATGGAGATGGCAAAATAATTAATCATTTAAAACTAAAAAAAACTCAGTGGCTGACATGAAAACAAGACACAGCAGACATCTGCCCCCCGATTGGCTGTACATACCGATAAGATTTCAACACTCTGAAGCCACACGCACACCAGAGAAAAAGAGGAAGCTCATGTTGTAAGTGTTGCAGTTAAAGTGAAGGACAGTTTCTCAAACAACAAAAGGACAGCAATGTAGGTTGGGAAGATTTGGTGATACGTAAATGGTACATAGATATTTATTCAAGTCAACTGGAGTGTCCCTGCCTTGCCTGGCTGGAAATCACCCAGTGTATGGAGAAAACTTAGCAAGGCACAGAGGTCAATTCCACATGCACTGTGAGGTGAATGGCTGTGTTTTAAGGGAAGGATTGGTGACAGGGGGAAAGGGGTATGGTGTGTTATCAGAAGCCTTACCTCTTGAAAACAGCAGTTTCAGTTTTGGCATCTACAGTAAGGCTAACTGTCTCCTTCATGGATCCATTGGTGACTGTCTCAGTGGTGACAGTCTCCTCCGCGTCCGAGCCTCCGGCTTTCCTTCCAGGGGAGCTGGCTGGCTGGGCTGCCTCGTCCCCTGGCCACTCGTCAGAAACTGGGACATCACACAGGGATAGCATCATTACACAGTGATCAATGAGTAAGAAGTAAAATGCTTATTCCTGTATGGCACTGTGGCAAAGCTCACCTTCAGGCTGCATTGGTGCGTTGACACCCAATGGGTCCCCTGTCCCTATGCAGGTCTCCATCGCTACTGGGGAATTGTTCCTCAAAGGATCTTTGGGGCTGGAAGATCAAAAGTAAAAAAAAAAGTTATTTAATTTGTCCTCTTAAAATAGCCAAATTCAAATATAAGATGCATGGAAAGGCAAGGGACTAAACTGAACACCAGTCACCACCATCCGTATTTAAACTACACAACCAAAAGTATGTGGACACTCGTCGAACATCTCTTTCCAAAAATGATGGGCATTAATATGGAGTTGGTCCCCCCTTTGCTGCTATAACAGACTCCACTCTTCTGGAAGGCTTTCCACTAGATGTTGGAACATTGTTGCAGGGACTTGCTTCCATTCAACCACAAGAGCATTAGCAAGGCCGTGCACTGATTTCGTGCCATTAGGCCTGGCTCGCAGTCGGCGTTCCAATTCATAGGGTTGATGGGCCTGGCCAGTCAAATTCTCCCCCCCCCCCACCTTTATTTAACCAGGTAGGCTAGTTGAGAACAAGTTCTCATTTGCAACTGCGACCTGGCCAAGATAAAGCATAGCAGCGTGAACAGACAACAACACAGAGTTACACATGGAGTAAACAATAAACAAGTCAATAACATGGTAGAAAAAAAGAGAATCTATATACAATGTGTGCAAAAGGCATGAGGAGGTTCTTCCACACTGATCTCGACAAACCATTTCTGTATGGACCTCGCTTTGTGCACCGGGGCATTGTCATGCTGGAACAGGAAACGGCCTTCCCCAAACTGTTGCCACAAAGTTGGAAGCACAGAATTGTATGCTGTAGCGTTAAGATTGGAACTCGTTAGGTAGTGTTGCACCCGGGGACAGACTATTTTTAAGTGCTTCAGCACTCAGTGGTCTCGTTCTGTGAGCTTGTGTGGCCTACTACTTCGCGGCTGAGCATTTGTTGCTCCTAGACGTTTCCACTTCACAATAACAGCATTTACAGTGGACCGGGGTAGCTTTAGCAAGGCAGACATTTRATAAACTGACTCATTGAAAAGGTGGCATCCTATGACGGTGCCATGTTGAAAGTCACTGAGCTCGTCAGTAAGGCCATTCTACTGCCAATGTTTGTATATGGAGATTGCATGACTGTGTGCTCGGTTTTCTACACCTGTCAGCAACGGGTGTGGCTGAAATAGCCAAATCCACTAATTTGAAGGGGTGTCCACATATTTGTATATAGCATGTACATGGGAGGATAACAATATGGAAATGTGTGTGGCAATCGTGCCACATAAGGTCTTGGGACTGAGGCTGGTGGAATGAACCCTTACCTGACTGGTGAGAAGTTGCTAGAGAAGTCTGCCCAGCCCGTGGCTGTGTCAGGGGAAGCATTGGGGGAGCTCCAGCCAGCAGATTCTGGTAGGACCGCAGGGGAGGCTGTGGCAGTGGTGGTGGCAGGTGCTCCGATCGACGTAGAACTCCCAGTGTCCATGGGTATGTCGTCAAAGTTAGCTGTCCACACAGGCCCTGAAACGACAGGGCAGCCGTCACAAAAAAGCCAGCCAAGACAAATCATGCAGCATTTTCTTGAGATCACACCAGACAGACCTACCTACCTAACCACCAACCCAACCCCAGTGTGTCAGTCTGGGACAATCACTCACCCTCACCCGTGTCCACCTCCATTCTGTCATCAGAGCTGGCGTTGTTAGGCTCAAAGGGATCACGTTTCACATCCTCCTCCTCAGAGTCTGTGCTCTCCTCACTATCTGTACTGCCAGAGCTCCTAATGGTTCAAGTCACAAAATGGACAGAAGTCATTAAAAATAATCAGCAGGTGCCTTGAATAGGCCTCAGAAGGTAAGACGTTAGTCATTTCAGATATTTAAATTTACATATGGCCAAAAGGCGCTGCCGTACCGAGGACATCTCTGAGCTTCTGGTGCGAAAGTGACATCTTTCTCATCCCAGATGTCCTCCTCATCAGAGCCTGCATCTTCAAACTGCTGGATCTTCTCCTTACAGCAGGCCTCAAACAGAGCTATATTTGCCTAGAAGACAACACCAGTACCAGGGTAAAGCACAAGATACACAAAAATATATTGTGTGTTGCTTCCACTTCATTTACTGTACATGGGGAAAAAACAAAGAAAATAAGTATGTGCACCTTTTTCATATTCATACGTAACGGAATTTCAGACATTAGCATTGGCTAATACTATGTACAGCATTATAAAAATGGTGAACTTCAATGTTTTGGGAGTTAGTGTAGCAGTTTTATTTTTAMTACATCTAGCCTAGAGCACAGTTGGAAAGGACAATCATTTCTATATAATTGTATAATACATTACATTAAAATACTTACACTTTCATTTGTATTCAAGGAAAAATTGATGTCTGATATTCTATCAAAGGGAATACTGAAATGTTAAAGAAAAGAGTTTATTTTAGTTATATTAGTGAGACAATGACTTCACAAAATGGCTTCAGGACTCCTCCCTACAGAGGCCCAGTAACAGGTAGAAGGACAATGATGGCACACTAACTCACAATAAAAACAGCTTTTGCAGAAACCCCACCAGCCACTCTCCACAGGAACCCAAACACCAGCAGATTCCCACATAACAACAAGACCGAGACAGCAGTGGCACAGAGGAGGGCAGAAGTGTGCTAATTACTCCAAACTAAACCGAATTTTGCAATTACAAAGTTACTGTCTAGACTCTGGTCCAAGCAAACCACCAGTCTATTGACAGTGACAAGCATTTTGAACTTTACAGTCATGTATCCAATTTAAATGGTAGACCTGTATAATAATAGSTAGTTAAATGTAATCATAAAGAAATTTGACTCGTGTGTTGCCGAATTCAAACTGGCATCCAATTTAGCTACAGCTTTATTTCTCCACACTAGAGATATCACAATCCAAACAGTGGCATATTATTTTCATATGTAGATGTTAAATTGCAAACATGTAACCTAAACCTTGTACAGAGAAAGAAACTGGTTTGCAGTCCTTTGTTAACGTTAAACAGATAATATATTAGAGCTCTCGTCTCTCCAAACCCTTATTAAAAAACCACAACCAATGTAATAGTAGGTTATGAACAAAACATCATGCAGGATCAGTACTCACTCCACGACATCATCCTGATCGGCAAACTCTTCGTCATTGAAGCCAAACTGCTCAATAAAATTGGACGTCATTTGTTGCATCTGATAATCAGAAAAGGCCTGGCAAACCCAGGACCAACGATAATGATATAGTCTTGGCACTACAAGTCTTCAAGTTCTACAATTCAAAACAATTGGCTAATACTGTAGCTATTGGTTAATAGTTAAGATTAAGAGCACATTCATACTTACATGTTTAATGTTAGTTTTTAAATCATATATCAGTACTACTACAAGACATAAGTCCAGTATAATAATGTTATCAACAATTACAAACACTATAAATATGGAGATTTAGCAGTGCGTCTACAGTCTCATCCAGTTACAGACTTACCTGTTGTAGAGAGGAATCCTGGTGGAATCCGCTGTCCTTGAAGTCTACCTCATCATCACTGGATGAGTGAATATGGTGTGTGTTCACCTAGGGCACAATGCAAACAACCTTATTACTAAGAGGACAACCATTAGACCTCCTTCAAACAGCTTTGGCACTACTGGCACCTCAACTTCCAGTGTACATACTCTGTGTACTTGGCAAACATATTTTGGCATCGAGTAACAGGTGTCTGGATCAGACTTACTAGGTCTACAGTGTTTCTCTTGTTTGTGTCAGCTAGCTGACCAGAAGTGAAGGTCTCCCATCTCTCTTTGTCATCCTCTGTGAGCTCTGAAATAACACAAATCAAAACTAATGTTATTAGTCACAGGCGCCGAATACAACAGTAGACCTTACAGTGAAATGCTTACTTACGAGCCCCTAACTAACAATGCAGTTAAAAAACAACATAAGAAATAAAAGTAACAAGTAATTAAAGAGCAGCAGTAAAACAACAATAGCAAGACTACACACAGGGTGGTACCCGTAGAGAGTCAATGTGTGAGGGTACCGGTTAGTTGAAGTAATATGTACACGTAGGTAGAGTTATTAAAGTGACTATGCATAGATGATAACAGAGTAGCAGCGGTGTAAAAGAGGGGGAGGGGGGGTGCTCTCGATGGTGCAGCTGTGAAACCTTTTGAGGATCTGAGGACCCATGACAAATCTTTTCAGTTTCCTGAGGTGGAAAACGTTTTGTCATGCCCTCTTCACGACTGTCTTGGTGTGCTTGGACAATGTTAGTTTGTTGGTGACGTGGACACCAAGGAACTTGAAGCTCTCAACCTGCTTCCACTGCAGCCGAGTTGATGAGAATGGGGGTGTGCTTGGTCCTTTATCTTAATCACGTTGAGGGAGAGGTTGTTGTCCTGGCACCACACAGGCAGGTCTCGGACCTCCTCCCTATAGGCTGTCTTGTCATTTTTCAGGCCTACCACTGTTGTGTCATCTGCAAACTTGGTGTTGGAGTTGTGCAGTCATGAGTGAATGGGGAGTACAGGAGGGGACTGAGCACGCACCCGAGGGGCCCGTGTTGAGGATGTGTTACCCACCTGGGGGCGGCCCGTCAGGAAGCCCAGGACCTAGTTGCAGAGGGAGGCGTTTAGTCCCAGGGTCCTTAGCTTATTGAAGATCTTTGAGGGCACTATGGTGTTGAACGCTGAGCTGTTGTCAATGAATAGCATTCTCACATAGGTGTTCCTTTTGTCCAGGTGTGAAAGTGCAGTGTGGAGTGCAATAGCGACTGCATCATCTGTGGATCTGTTGGGGCGGTATGCAAATTGGAGTGGGTCTACTGTTTCTGGGATAATGGTGTTGACGTGAGACATGACCAGCCTTTCAAAGCACTTCATGGCTACAGACGTGAGTGCTACGGGTCAGTAGTCATTTAGGCAGGTTACCTTAGTGTTCTTGGCACAGGCACTATGGTGGTCTGCTTAAAACATGTTGGTATTACTTACGTCCTGGTAATCCGTCTGGCCCTGCGGCCTTGTGAATGTTGACCTGTTTAAAAGGTCTTCATCACATCGGCTGCGGAGAGCGTGATCACAGTCTTCCGGAACAGCTGGTGCTGTCATGCATGTTTTAGTGTTACTTGCCTCGAAGCGAGCATAGAAGTAGTTTAGCTCGTCTGGAAGGCTTGTGTCACTGGGCAGCTCTCGGCTGTCCTTCCCTTTGTAGTCTGTATCGGTTTGCAATACCTGCCACATCCGATGAGCGTCAGAGCCGGTGTAGTGCAACTCGATCTTTGTCCTGTATTGACGCTTTGCCTGTTTGATGGTTCATCGGAGGGCATAGCAGGATTTCTTAGAAGCTTCTGTGTTAGAGTCCTGCTCCTTGAAAGCAGCAGCTCTACCCTTTAGCTCAGTGCGGATGTTGCCTGTAATCCACGGCTTCTGGTTGGGGTATGTACGCACAGACAATGTGGGGAAAGCGTCATCGACGCACTTATTGATGAAGCCAGTGACTGATGTGGTGTACTCCTCAATGCCAACGGAGGAATCCCAGAACATATTCCAGTCTGTGCTAGCAAAACAGTCCTGTAGCTTAGCAGCCGCTTCATCTGAACACTTTTTTATTGATCTAGTCACTGGTGCTTCCTGCTTTAATTTTTGCTTGTAAGCAGGAATCAGGAGGATAGAATTATGGTCAGATTTGCCAAATGGAGGGAGAGCTTCGTATGCGTCTCTGTGTGTGGAGTAAAGGTGGTCCAGAGATTTTATCCCTCTAGTTGCACATTTAACATGCTGGTAGAAATTAGGTCAAACGGATTTAAGTTTCCCTGCATTAAAGTCCCCGGCTTCTAGGAGCGCCGCCTCTGGGTGAGCGTTTTCTTGTTTGCTAATGGTGGAATACAGCTCATTCAATGCTGTCTTAGTGCCAGTCTCTGACTGTGGTGGTATGTAAACAGCTACGAAAAATACAGATGAAAACTCTAGGTAGATAGTTTGGTCTAAAGCTTATCATGAGATACTCTACCTCAGGCGTGCAATAGCTCGAGACTTCCTTAGATATCGTGCACCAGCTGTTATTTATAAAAATACATAGTCCGCCGCTCCTTGTCTTACCAGACGCCGCGGTTCTATCCTGCCAGTGCAGCGTATAACCAGCCAGCTGTATGTTGATAGTGTCGTCGTTCAGCCACGTCTCCGTGAAGCATAATATTTTACAGTTTTGAATGTCCCGTTGGTAGATTAATCTTTCGCGTAGGTAATTTATTTTATTGTCCAAAGATTGCACGTTTGCTAGCAGAACGGAAGACAGTGGGGGTTTATTCGATCGTCTACGAATTCTCAGAAGCCGTTGCTCCGCCTCTTCATGTAAATCACAGGTATCTGGGCCTGTTTCCGAGAAAGCAGTATATTGTTCGTGCCGGGCTTGTCAGACTCGTTAAAGGAAAAAAAGGATTCTGCCAGTCCGTGGTGAGTAATCGCAGTCCTGATGTCCAGAAGACATTTCGGTCATAAGAGACGGTAGCGGAAACATTATGTACAAAATAAGTAAAAAAATAAGTTGCAAATAAACRAACAAAAAAACAATCGGTTGGGGGCACGTAAAAACGTCAGCCTTCTTCTCCAGCGCCATTTTATGAGTCACACATATAAATAACACAAGATTAGTCTATTCCACCTCAATACAGTAATTCCTTTTAGGAGCTCCAACTTAATTTCTGATGGGAGATGACGTCTCAAAGCACACTCACCTGAGATGAGCTGCTGTATCTTCGCACCATTGGGGCCCTTGTCGCTGTTGTGCACTATTGAGTTGGCTATTCTGGTCAAGTGCCCCATGTAGCCCCGTCTACGTCCACCCTCACCCCTGAAACAGGAAAAACACACTTATTGAAGCCTATAGGAACATTATGGTGACATTTCTTACACTACATTGAATCTTATTAAGTGTAAAAACCAAACAGCTCACAAGAGTTAGAAAAATATGCAAAGTCCAGTGGTCTAGTAACAACAGCATTATGGTCTAAATTCATAGTGGAATGAGAAAAAGACAACAGTACTTACTGCTCCTTCTCATTGGAGCTCCATGCATCAAGAATTCTCTGTATAAACTGGCACTTCTGAAACAGCTAAAACACAGAGCAAAAAGCAGTTMATTGACTTGTCTGACATGAATGCCATCGATGTAAAGGGTGATAAAGCCTCACGTGTTTGATGAGGTGGCTTTCTCTGACAGGCTCTTGGTCCTGATCTCTGTTGATTTCGGRGTTTTCACTTTGGGCTGGGGGCATTGCTAGGATCATCGCAGTGCAGATTTCAACTTGTATATGCAGGAAGTTATTCCATATATATTTGAAGTACATGTCCTGAGAATAAATGGAGAGAGAAAGATTGCCATTAATTACACATCCCAAATACAGTTGCTGAAATGCGCATCATTCCTGTTGACCTTGGTTATGAGAAGGGGGTAGTAAGGGAACCAGTGTCATAAAAGAAAGTGAAAACCCTGTGCACAGCATTAAGTCTAGATCCTGGTGCTGGTTTTGGTAGGAAAAACTAGTACGCCAAAACAAGTAAAAAACACAAAAAGACAGGTAACTTACAAGTATGACTCCTAGAGTGTTGAGGTTGATCAGCTCCATGTTGATGATATGAGTGTTGGTCTGCAGGAGGCTGGCGACAAGACGGACCACACTCAACCGGGTGTTGCCCACTGGGGGGTCCAGCATGCCCCATGTGGTTTTCATGATATTCTTCTGCAAATGTGGGGATGAAAGGAACAATCAGGGTCTCGTTCAGTCTATATTAATTTAACTTGGTAATGCAAATAAAACCACCATTGGAGTGCACTTGTAGAGTAAACAAGAAAAAGGACCACCCACTGAAGATAAATATGACTCAAAGTTGAACCGAGTTTGAGATAGCAGGATCACACACACAAAAAAAAAAATCGAAGACAGAAATGTAGTATAAGTTTATTGAAAATATTGTGGTAGTTATATTTCGCTCAAGTGGATAGCAAGGACAACCTACTCTGACGAGCTTACTAATCTAAGAAATGTGTGCACTTTTTACTGTGTGTGTAACACTATAGGTATGTAAAGTATTACCTGTGGGGGTTCCAGCAGCAGTTGATGGAAGTCTTTGAGCCTGGGCCTGACAGCCTCCAGAATGCTCTGATTGACTGAGAAGGATGGGTGGCTCATACCAGGGGGACAGATCTCCAAATGGCCTTCGAACCTGTACATGACAAAAAGTATTTAGTATTTTATTAGGATCCCCATTATCTACTGCTAAAGCCGCAGCTACTCTTCCTGGGGTCCACATAAAACACATTAATAGACAAGTGCATCACAAGGACAGAACTATGTGCATTTAAAATACACGATTTCATACATTTATGCCTTCATAATAATGTGATTCATAGACACTACTGAATGCAAGTGTAACACACAAAAATGGAAATGCAATAAGGAGGTGCATGGTCAAACCGGCAGACACTTCTCATTAAATTCCCGACATGAATAAAGCCACCTTGTTTCTATAGTAACTGCCCATAAATGGGTCTCCAGGGGTATTATAGACTTTACAGTTATCACCCGCAATGTGTTTCCTGGGGTAACATGTAATGTCTTAAACTTGCAAGCCTTTTGTTACAGTTACCACCCGCTATGGGTATCATTAGGTAAAATGCAACATTCATGAACATGCAGATATAACCAGGACTTGAACAAAAGAGCAGCATATCAGACAAGTCTAACAACTCAACACTAATAGTATCTTAAAACACTATACCACACAACCAAACCAACATTAAACCCAAAACGGGACATTGTGAACTTACGCTGGTCTTCGTGTCTCAAAGAGTGTCAGGAGAATCTGAATTACACTGACTATGGCAGAGTCATTTTTCTCTTTGTCAAAGATGTTGGATAGCAACTGCTCCACAGTCTCTTGTCTGAGAAAGGGGAGGGGGATAAAATATCATGCTTTTGCCAGGACAATAAAGTAATACATTGGATATCATGATAGCAACAAGTTTTCTTCGCTGAAAGAATCAAGCAGAGGTTGTTGATTTACTTTTCCAGTGTGGCCAGTAAGGGGTCGGGCTCAGAGCAGCCCTGCACTTGGAACATCTGATCTCTGCTGAGGCGGATTATTTCACACAGAGACTGGGACGCGTTGGAGTGCCTCTGCGTGAGGAGAGAGAGAGACTTGTAAAGACACTGTCTGAAGAAACAGTACTCGAAACAAATGGTTAATGAAATGCAACTTACATCCTCATCCTGAGAAGGTTGGACCATATCAACAAGCCTCTGGATCACCTTCTCCTCATTCAGCCACTGTGGGTGAATAAGTTACAGGTTGATGATGATTGATCATTAAGAAAATKGACAGAAACTTCAAAACTAAGAAAACGCCAACACTCACATTTAAGACATCTTGTCTGAGCTGCTGTGGTTCAATGCAGGTCAGCATTCTGAGCAGCAAGTCCATGATGGCGGAGGTCCCTATGTGTTTAATCATTAAGTCCACAAAGTCTTCCCTCTTCCGCAGAAACTCCACAATCTACAAGAGATAGTTTGTTTAGAAGAAACTCTTCGGCTCAAGCTTTAAAAAGACACTGCAGCATGTCATAAACTCTTCAAAAATCACACTGATTATGACTAGCGGTCTGTACTGATCTCACCTGTTCTGGTTTCCTACCGATGAGGATGCTAAGGACCTTGCTGAAGAAGCTGGCCAATAAAGGGTTGAGTGGAGATTCCCTTTGCAAAAATCCATAAAGTTTCATCAGCAAACTTTCATCTTCTCCCAGTCTGTCATTGATCTGTCCAACGTCCGAGGTAAGGAGTTCACACGATATGTTGGGGTACCTGCAAATAGCGCAAATACAACATTTGGTGATTTACCCAGTACAGCTGGCCAACCACACAAAACACAAAGTTCCTGTATAATTGACAGCCTAGCAAGTCATGCTTGCCCCCTTGGGGTTGTAAGGGTATTCCCTTATGACGTAAACACATGAACGCAAGGGAAGCTGAAAGACATTCAGAATCATTCTCAAAACCGTGTGTGTGAATCTCACTCACTTGTACTTGATCTTCTCCTCTACATCATCACTTGGCTCCTGTGTGATGTAGGTGACCAGGTCCACCATGCACTGAGGCCGCACCAGGAAGTCCACCAGCTTGTGGTTCTGGGCCTTGCACTCCTGCAGGACATCCTCCTCGTCCATCACCTCAGTCAGAGTCACATCCTCCTTCTCCAGGAGGGTGTCAATGTGAGACGTTGTGTGTAGATCAAACTTCCAAAACATGATGCTTCTGCAAGGAAGGAAAATGGTCATAAGGCAAATGGGAAAACACTCAGTGACTAAAAGTACACGGTACGGGTTGAGATGAGGTAGTCAAATGGAAAGTAGGTGGTCAAACCGATAGCTTCACAAACGTACCTGACTGGGGTAGAGTCCGTCCAGAGGTTAAAAATAAAATAATGCTTGTGCTCTTTGGGAGTTCTGGCCCATTACAGGCTTCACAGACAGCAGTGACGAGAGACCTTTGGACACAGGACACATGCAGCAGAACGACCACCTCGGCCTCAACAGATCAACGCACACCTGAAAGAAAGAACAGAATTTAGCCATCAGAGCATATTACTCCCTGCACTGGAAACAACTTTTGTTATTTACTATGTGAGATTTATTATGTTAAATATTAAGTGCTACTGAAACAAGTAGCAATTTAAGCTATGTTAATTTCGGCTTACATTCATTTCTAAAATAAGTAATATGATAAACTGCTGAAAACAAATATTTAGCCTAGGTCATAAGACAAACAAGGTAAGTATTTGGGCCGGTAAACCATGGTTTTTCTCTATCATCGTAGGAAAAGACTGCACTTCCTTGTCACCATCCCAACAACTTTGCCTAAAACAGAAGGTGTCTGCACTTTTTGTTAAAACTTAAAAGCATTAAGAGAAGCTCTACTCAGCAAACCTCTCCTCATGCAAACGTCATTGCTTGCACAGAACACTGGGCTTGGTCAAATCACATTGTCACATTTTAAAGGAAAATACCACTCAAAAACAACCTATTGGTATTTCCCCCCCCATTAGTCCACTGGTGATAATCGCATCCAAAACATTTTGGGAATATCAGCAGTTAAATTATAGGATTTTTAAGCAGCAAAGAGTCACATCATCATCATCATTTTGCATCATCAGTCCAATATCTTAACTTGACATGCAAAACCCTTTTGGACTGTTAACAGTAGACTAATGAATACTACACCAAACGATAGTTCGAGTGGATTTTTCCTTTAAAGTGTCAATCAGCAACGGAAACAATAAAGCAAACTCCCCTCCACTGTTTCGGTAAAAAACACAGAGAGATGGGGCCAGAAAAATGTAACCAGTCAAATTCACAGAGAGCTTTGGATGCATGGACTGACCATTATGATACCAAAATCATAGTTTTAACCATGTTTTGAGGCTATATATAGGTGTTTGTTTATAAACATGGGAGTAAAAAAAAAAGCTTATATATGTTGGGTTCTGATGGGGTACAACAGTTGAATTAATCCCATGAAGCATTTAAGTTACATTCTACAAGAATCAATAGGTACATAAAACATTAATTTGTAAGTAAAAAAAACTGATATGGCAACTGCTTATTTCCCCTTTAAGAGGCAACATAACACTGTGTCAAGAACTCGCTGTAGGAACCATGCAGTGAAATATGTTCAATGCACACAATAGGCATATGACTCAAAAGATACAGATTTTTCGCTGTGTACACCAGGCCCTCAGTACAAAAAAAACCTAAGTATTTTCTTGTGGGGAAGCCTGTGAGAAATAGGGTTGAAGGTTACATAGCAGCCATCTTGGCTTATGCTAAACCAGCACCTCAGATTCATCAATGGCTGAGAGGAAAAAGCTTATTAATAGACTAAGCGGGCGCTGGGGGGAAATTGACATTGGCCCCTGTCCAGGCACATGCATGCTTTGATGAAAGTGTGCAACTCAAATCATTGCTCTATGAAATACAAAACAATGTGATTTTCAAAACACCAGTAGACAGAGGTCAAAATGAATGACATGGATAACATTGGTTGTCTGGCATTAATTCTGTCTACCATAGGCAACCAAATAATGAGAGTAAAACAATGATTTTATGATTAACCAGGAACACAACTGAAGACTGAACAAAGTCCTGTGCCACAAACAGCAATAAGCACTGTCAGCCATTGGTTTCCATCTATTCTAAATAGTGATGCAACGATGACATTTTTGGCCGATACCAGTATTTTCCATGCCAAAAAAACTGATACCGATATTTAACATTTTTGCAGCCTTTTAAGCATTCTAGTACAGTTAAATAATTAACACACAGGGACGCAGCAGTCTAAGGCTCTGCATCTTAGTGCAAGAGGGGTCACTACAGCCCCTGGTTCGAATCCAGGCTATATCACATCCGGCCGGGATTGGGAGTTCCATAGGGGGGCACACAATTGGCTCAGCGTCGTCCTGGTTTTGCCGTCATTGTAAATAAGAGTTTGTTCTTATTTAACTAGGCTCAATTGCCTAGTTAAATAAAAGGTTACACACACACACACACACCACATTGACCAAAAAGTTGGCATTTTGTTGGCATTTACGTATGTCCCCATTACCAGTAAAACAATCAAAACCGATTTCTTTCACTTACTTGCTGTGCTGTTTCATTGTTCAGTCGTTTAATTTTGAACCAGGATTTCTAATGGATGCCGTTTGAGTCTTTGCATGTCAAATAACACTATTTGACATGTCAAATAAGCTTGTTGACCAATCAGGAGCTGAATGACTGCACATTATAATTTTACGTGTTCATAAATGTACGCAGTTAATACACATTGATTAGACTATCACTCGTATTTCATATGTCATCGATACGTACACTATGATGCTGGTAAAGTTGTCTCGTGCACCTACAGTGCTGGTCATTAAAAAAAGCTAGCTAGCTCACAGATGCAAACAATGTTCTTCCCCAAAAACATACAGTTGAAGTCAGAAGTTTACATACACTTAGGTTGGAGTCATTAAAACTCGGTTTTCAACCACTCCACAAATTTCTTGTTAACTTCTCTAGGATAGGGGGCAGCATTTTCACGTTTGGATGAAAAGCATACCCAAATTCAACTGCCAGCTGCTCATCCCCAGAAGATATGCATATTATTAGTAGATTTGGATAGAAAACACTCTGAAGTTTCTAAAACTGTTTGAATCATGTCTGTGAGTATAACAGAACTTATTTAGCAGGCGAAACCTCGAGGACAAACCATTCAGATTTTTTTTTTAGGTCACTCTTTTCAATGGATTTTCATTGGGAAAACAGATTTCTAAATGACCTACTTGCAGTTCCTACCGCTTCCACTGGATGTCAACAGTCTTGAGAAATTGGTTAAGGGTTTTTCCTTTGTGTTATGAAGAAGTAGCCCTGTTCAGAACGAGAGTCGAGTGAAGTGTACTTTGTTTGAGGCGCGTAACCAGAAAGCATGCTACAGTTTGTTTTAATCCTGTATTGAACACAGATCATCCCATCTTCAATTTGATTGATTATTTACGTAAAATGTTGCTATCCTCAGAAAATAGCATCGTTTGCTTTCGCCGAAAAGCCTATTTGAATTCTGACATGTTGGCTGGATTCACAACCAGTGTAGCTTTAATTTGGTATCTTTCATGTGTGATTTAATGAAAGTTTGATTTTTATAGTATTTTATTTGAATTTGGCGCACTGCAGTTTCTCAGGCTTTTGGCCAAGTGAGACAGTAGCGTCCCGCCTAAACTCAGATTTTTGGATATAAATATGAACTTTACCGAACAAAACATACATGTATTGTTTAACATGAAGTCCTATGAGTGTCATCTGATGAAGATCATCAAAGGTTAGTGATTCATTTTAACTCTATTTCTGCTTTTTGTTACTCCTCTCTTTGGCTGAAAAAAATGGCTGGGTTTTCCTGTGGCTATGTACTGACCTAACATAAATCGCAAGGTGTGCTTTCGCCGTAAATCCTTTTTGAAATCAGACACTTTGGCTGGATTAACGAGAAGTTTACCTTTAAAAATGGTGTATAATACTTGTATGTTTGAGGAATTTTAATTATAAGATTTGTTGTTTTGAATTTGGCGCCCTGCAATTTCACTGGCTGTTGGTTAGGTGGGACGCTACCGTCCCACATATCCCAGAGAAGTTAAACAGCTTGGAAAATTCAAGAAAATTACGTCATGGCTTTAGAAGCTTCTGATAGGCTAATTGACATCATTTGTGTCAATAGGTGGTGTACCTGTGGATGTATTTCAAGGCCTAGCTTCAAACTCAGTGCCTCTTTGCTTGACATCATGGGGAAATCAAAAGAAATCAGCCAAGACCTCAGAAAAAAATTGTAGACCTCCACAAGTCTGGTTCATCCTTGGGAGCAATTTCCAAACGCCTGAACATACCACGTTCATCTGCACAAACGATAATACGCAAGTATAAACACCATGGAACCACGCAGCCGTCATACCACTCAGGAAGGAGACGTGTTCTGTCTCCTAGAGATGAATGTACTTTGGTGCGAAAAGTACAAATCAATCCCAGAACARCAGCAAAGGACATTGTGAAGACTATGGCGGAAACAGGTACAAAAGTATCTATATCCACAGTAAAACGAGTACTATATCGACATAACCTGAAATACCACTCAGCAAGGAAGAAGCCACTGCTCCAAAACCTCCATAAAAAAGCCAGACTACAGTTTGCAACTGCACATGGGGACAAAGATTGTACTTTTTGGAGAAATGTCCTCTGGTCTGATGAAACAAAAATAGAACTGTTTGGCCATAATGACCATCGTTATGTTTGGAGGAAAAGGGGGGGGGGGCCTTGCAAGCCAAAGAACACCATCCCAACCGTGAAGCACGGGGGTGGCAGCATCATGTTTTGTGGGTTCTTTGCTGCAGGAGGGACTGGTGCACTTCACAAAATAGATGGCATCATGAGGAGGGACAATTATGTGGATATGAGCTGAAATAACAGATTCCAGAAACTTACATACACACGAAATACTTACATTTGTTTACATCCCTGTTAGTGAGCATTTCTACTTTGCCAAGATAATCCATCCACCTGACAGGTGTGGCATAGCAAGAAGCTGACTAAACAGCATGATCATTACGCATGTGCACATTGTGCTGGGGACAATAAAAGGACACTAAAATGTGCAGTTTTGTCACAACACAATGCCACAGATGTCTCATGTTTTGAGGGAGCGTGGAATTGGCACGCTGACTGCAGGAACTGTTGCAAGAGAATGTAATGTAAATTTCTCTACCATAAGCCTCCTCCAATGTCATTTTAGAGAACTCGGCATTACATTCAACCAGCCTTACAACCGCAGACCCATGTATGGCGTTGTGTGGGCGAGTGAAGTGCCCCATGGTGGCAGTGTGGTTACGGTACCGGCAGGCATAAGCTACAGACAACGAACACAATTGCATTTTATCGATGGCAATTTCAATACACAACAATAAAGTGACGAGATCCCAATGCCCATTTCTTTTTTTACGGTATGTGACCAACATATGCAGATCTGTATTCCTGATCTTGTGAAAACCATCGTTTAGGGCCAAATAAATGTATTTAAATTGATTGATTTCCTCATATGAACTGTAACTCAGTAAAATTATTGCATGTTGAGTTTATCATTCCACTATTAGCACCAGATATATATTCTGTACATTTTCTGAAATTACAATGCAAACATTTTATTTATTTTAATTCCTGTCTAGTACCTTAAAGTTCAACTTATACTGAACAAAAATAGTGTTGCACAGTATTACTTACCTGCCAGTGTTGTGGTTGGCTGTGATATTCATTGTACTATCTGGTTGATAGACCAAAAGTAAAAGGCTTAACTCACACTTGAGCCTTTTACTTTCGGTTTTGGTCCACCAGCTTCAAACAGCTGTAAAACCAGCTATTTTTGGTAAATTAAAATATATTTCACAGCGATTTAGATGGTACAATGATTCCCTACACTAGTCGGTGCTTCTTTTCTCAAACTGAAATTGAGCAAACAGCATAGAATTTTAGCAACCAGGAAATGACAGYGATTTCCACTAGATAAAACAGCTAGTCAAACCAGCTTTAGTATTATGACAGATGCCACGCCGGCAGGAGAAATCAATAGGTGAATATCACAACACTGGCAGGTAAGYAATACTGTGAAACACTATAATTGTACTATTATCGCCAGATAAATTGTTACAACCCACAAAAAAATCGTGTGTAGCACCATTGATGAACCAGATTATTATCAAAGTTAACAGGCTCATTTATTGATCCTGCTTTGTAGTAGACCTCTGGTATGGCAAAAGTGTTTGCTCTCCTTGGAAAACAGAGCAGCTACTGAGAAGGCTTATGAGAGCACTTAATTCCAATTTCCATAATTTAAAGCTACAATGTGTAACTTTGTGGGCGACCCAACCATATTCAGATAGAAATGTGAATTATAACAGATCTACCACTTCTTAGACTTGCTTTCAACGGGAATGAAAGATATATACAGTGGGGAGAACAAGTATTTGACACACTGCCGATTTTGCAGGTTTTCCTACTTACAAAGCATGTAGAGGTCTGTAATTTTTATCATAGGTACACTTCAACTGTGAGAGACGGAATCTGAAACAAAAATCCAGAAGATTATATTGTATGATTTTTAAGTAATTAATTAACATTTTATTGCATGACATAAGTATTTGATCACCTACCAACCAGTAAGAATTCCGGCTCTCACAGACCTGTTAGTTTTTCTTTAAGAAGTCCTCCTGTTCTCCACTCATTACCTGTATTAACTGCACCTGTTTGAACTCGTTTAATGTATAAAAGACACCTGTCCACACACTCAATCAAACAGACCCAACCTCTCCACAATGGCCAAGACCAGAGATGTGTAAGGACATCAGGGATACAATTGTAGACCTGCACAAGGCTGGGATGGGCTACAGGACAATAGGCAAGCAGCTTGGTGAGAAGGCAACAACTGTTGGCGCAATTATTAGAAAATGGAAGAAGTTCAAGATGACGGTCAATCACCCTCGGTCTGGGGCTCCATGTAAGATCTCACCTCGTGGGGCATCAATGATCATGAGGAAGGTGAGGGATCAGCCCAGAATTACACGGCAGGACATGGTCAATGACCTGAAGAGAGCTGGGACCAGTCTCAAAGAAAACCATTAGTAACACACTACGCCGTCATGGATTAAAATCCTGCAGCGCACGCAAGGTCCCCCTGCTCAAGCCAGCGCATGTCCAGGCCCGTCTGAAGTTTGCCAATGACCATCTGGATGATCCAGAGGAGGATGGGAGAAGGTCATGTGGTCTGATGAGACAAAAATAGAGCTTTTTGGTCTAAACTCCACTCGCCGTGTTGGGAGGAAGAAGAAGGATGAGTACAACCACAAGAACACTATCCCAACCGTGAAGCATGGAGGTGGAAACATCATTCTTTGGGAGATGCTTTTCTGCAAAGGGGACAGGACGACTGCACGTATTGAGGGGAGGATGGATGGGGCCATGTATAGTGAGATCTTGGCCAACAACCTCCTTCCCTCAGTAAGAGCATTGAAGATGGGTCGTGGCTGGGTCTCCCGCATGACAACGACCCGAAACACACAGCCAGGGCAACTAAGGAGTGGCTCCGTAAGAAGCATCTCAAGGTCCTGGAGTGGCCTAGCCAGTCTCCAGACCTGAACCCAATAGAAAATCTTTGGAGGGAGCTGAAAGTTCGTATTGCCCAGCGACAGCCCCGAAACCTGAAGGATCTGGAGAAGGTCTGTATGGAGGAGTGGGCCAAAATCCCTGCTGCTGTGGTGTGCAAAACCTGGTCAAGAACTACAGGAAACGTATGATCTCTGTAATTGCAAACAAAGGTTTCTGTACCAAATATTAAGTTCTGCTTTTCTGATGTGTCCAAATACTTATGTCATGCAATAAAATGCAAATTAATTACTTAAAAATCATACAATGTGATTTTCTGGATTTTTGTTTCAGATTCCGTCTCTCACAGTTGAAGTGTACCTATGATAAAAATGACAGACCTCTACATGCTTTGTAAGTAGGAAAACCTGCAAAATCGTCAGTGTATCAAATACTATTTCTATGCTGAAGTTTCGTTTTTGCATCTTTTACTTTTGTGTTTTGTACACCAACTTCAAACAGCTGAATATGAAAACTATATTTCACAGGGGTTTAGATGGTACAATGATTCTCTACAAACTTAAACTAGGCAAACTAATAGAATTTTAGCAACCAGGAAATGGCAGAGCGATTTCTGCATGGTGCATATTTAAGGCATAACMCCAGTCTCAGTTGAAAAAGACAGGACACTCAAAGAATACAGGATAGCCAATCCCCAGCGGGTGAAAACAAGAACATGCAATATGTCAAATAAATCATAACCGTACAAAACAATGTATACTCAGTCAAATATCCATGTATGCCTATACCAGTGACAAGAGTAAAACTGAACCTCAGGTGTTACCCAAGGAAACATATTGTTTCATTGGCTACAGAGTGTACACCAGATACTGTTGTATAACCAAAGATAGTTGGTGTCCATTACTGGGCGTTACAGGAATGCCCCATACAAACCTCCACCATAGATTTTTCAACTAACCTGTTTTGGCAATACAATTTTTTTCAATGAATCGAGAACTAAGGAAGTATCTTTGAAATGTCTGTTTGCAGGTGGAAAATGACCTATCCAAGAATTTCTGTTCTATCCCTGGGGGGGGGGCAAAGTATTTCCAATAGTTTGTTCTGAACAGAAACATTTTCAATTTTTATCGTTCCACTGTTCCGACCAGCAAAATAAAGTTCTGAACCGGTTCGAACCAAAAACAAGTGCCGGTTTATATGTTTGTTCTTTTTTTCCTTTTTTTAAAAAAAACCCTCTGAAATCATATTGTTTTTACATTTAGCTATACCCCTACACAGAYTTGGTACCCCCTAAATATAGCCTCATTGTGTAATTCCCCCCACCCCCCCACTCTAGTTTATGTTATAAATATTTTCTGAAAACGGCATTGTTGGTTATGGGCTTGTACGTAAGCATTTCACTATAATAGACCTGTTGCATGTGACAAATACAATTTGGTTTGAGATTAAATTACTTCACCAATCATGCAGTGCGAATAGAGCAGCTTGCTATGGAGCGGGCAAGCTATAGCTCAGTGAGTTGTTTACATGGATGATGGACAGACAAGTAAGTGTAGGGCGCAAGATTCAACTGAAATTTTGCAAGTGGGGAGAGAGTGAGAGGATGGATGAGGCTGGACATCTTGTGATGACATACATTATCTGAATAAAGCCAACAGAATTATACCTACGGAGGAACGGCTTCTATAGAGGAACTTTGAATGTCTTTGAACTAGCTATCTAACAAGCTTTTGTGTGCAGAGCGGCACCAGAGATAAAACCACGTCTTACCTTCTTGTTGTTAATGAAGCCAATGTGAAATGTGATAACTATAGTATCCCTAACTAGCATTCAAAAAGTTTATACATTGTCTAATTAAACATCTCTTCCCATTTGTAAGTCGCTCTGGATAAGAGCGTCTGCTAAATGACTTAAATGTAAATGTAAAAATTATCTGAATAACATCAGTAGGCTACAGCTATGCTTCGGAGGGAGGGGCAGCTAGCCTACAAGCCGCAAACACAGCTAAAGACTTTCAATTGGCACCCAGACACTGGAAGAAGTTAATGATTCACAGTGCTTTGCATAAGCATTTTGTTTAATTTGTTTGTGTTCCCATGGTTTTAAAATAACAGTTCTGTTCCCGAACAATATAGGCCACTTTCGTTCCCAGTTCCAACACCTGCTTTTTTTCTCTCCACAGAATCTAGAAGGAATAAACTATCGCTATGAACGGGTTAGATGTTCATAACGCCCAATGATGGACACATTATCAGGCGTACAAGCTGTAGCTACTGTTCCATGTAAACTAAAACGTGTCATCTAACCTAGGTAATATGTTTTGCTATAGGCTTACTTTTGTTTGTCAAGTGTAATACATTGCCCAGAGCAAAGGGTTTAGATATACGTTACATTGCTGTTTTCCCCAGTGTTCGTACTGCACACTACTTTTATGAGTCTGCTATCAAGCTAGGTAACTTAACTAATATAGAAATATATCAGGACAAGCTGGAACTAGCTAGCTAGTTATGTAACGTTAACTATTGGGATCAGAAACTGAACTAGCTAAATGCAATACTTCGCGTGACTTGGAGAATCTTAAAACAATTCCAAGACGACTTAGCTAACTACATACAAAACATCAATAGACCGCTAATTGATAGCTAGCTAGCCAAGTTGGCTAACTGGATTTGGAGAACTAACAACAAGTTAGCAAAATACAAAAAGTGGTTTCCCGGTATCTCCAAACTACTAACATAGCTAACACTAACTACTTCAAAGCATATTTGCCCGAAAAGCAAACGCTAACTAGCCAACAAACATTAATGTTACCCACCTAGCCGGATATTGGTTAGCTAGCTAGGTGACTTAGGTGTCAACAAGGTTGTTCTTTTGGAAGACTTGACGCTCCAACTAGGGTATCTACTTTAGTTAGCTAAAACATACGAACATCTGTAAAGAGGTATAAACACTGTTGGATAACATGCAAACTAACTAGCTAACGTTAGCATTTTCGGAAGTACCCTAACCAGAGCACAGGCCAAAACAAACGGTGTCGAACACTAAAATACGGCTAACGTTAGCTAACAACATTGTGTATTTCAATCGACCCCAGTTGACTTTCAGTCYCACATAACAACACTAACTTACCTTAACTATTGACTACAAGATACAACAAGTGAAATACATCGGTGTAACAACGTTACCGGCAGCTAACGGGAAAATGCTAAAGTTAGTGTTGCTCCGGTTAGCGAGTTAGCTGGTCCAGTGCTGTTCGTGTCTCCTCAGAACTGCATGGAATAGCTAGCAAGTACGTACCGATAAACAGCGGTATATGGCGAGTCCCCGGCATGTAGCTTATTGATCCATTAGCCTAAAGTATTAAAAGCGAGGAACATTCAAATCCTAAGAAAAAATAATAATGTTTACAAGTGATTCTGACAGGCGCGAAAAGGTAGACCATCAGCGGGCACTTTTCAAGATGGCGGTTCCATCAACTTCAACGACCCCTTCCCCCACCACAACTGAAGTATCTACCTGTCAATCAAACATACTGGTGGCGCTCTATTGGCTATGAATTACGCAAATTAGACCTACTTCTAGCGAGTTCAGTCTTGTGATTTGGTACTGTACACTGCATACTGTCCACTCCTTTGCGGTAAAAAAAACATTGCCGCGTCGAGAAACTCCCATTTTCCGCAGATAGAGGAGGGTGGAACGCGTGAAAAAACAACGAAGGGATTAGATTATGTGGGAGGAGTTAACACTGGGTGAAAAGTGATTTCATACGTTTTGGAGCTGGACTGCAGSGATGCAAACTAGTCACCTGTCGGCGAAATTTGCCGTTTTTAAWCGAAAATTCGGTGACCTATGTGATTCGTGTAGATCCGATGAGAAAAGTTTGGGCGGGAGAGGCTTTGAATCACTACTGGCTGTAAGCGAACGAGTGATGTGCGTCTGGAGCAATACTGGCTGTACCCAAGACTCAGCCAATCGTTCACATAACAACAGAATGCAGCACGAAGAGATAAGAGACAGACAATTTGCTAGTTACAGTATTAGCGTGCACTCTGGAAAGACAGCGGAGAGTGGACAGCCGTCAGTTTGCCAGTTACAGGCCCCTGAACGATCACGAAGAGGTAGGTGAGAAGCCTGACCACTGAGACAGGGGTGAGAAGGTGAAGAAGCGTACTTCATGAGCTGTACCCGAAAAACAACTGGCATTTGGAAAGTTTGAGGTGAGGGAGAAAGCGTGGTGGAACAAGTATTGTTAGCATTGTTAAGTATCTTGCTAGTTGGATCGAATTATCCGTTAGCTAGCCAGAGAAATGTTAAGCAACATTAGAAAATTAGCTGGCTAATAAAGTCAGACAGCACAACATCAGATGAGCTAACGTTAGTAACCTAACCAATTCGCTATGTATTAACGTTAACTGGTATACGACTCCTTGCCGTTCTTCAAGTTATAATGCCGTAGTTGCTTACTGGACCCTGGCAATCTGTTTGAAATGTTAACTGACAAACTAGCTAACAAACTAACTACTATCTGTGAACTAATGTTTTCCCTCTGCGGTATGTGGTTAATTCAGAATGAGAGAATTAGGTGAAAATGAGGCGTTGTTTGTTAAACAAGTGGATTCAGGGATCAAGTGTAGCTGGGCCTGGCTTAAAACCTGCATTTCCCCCTATCAGGGATTTTTTTTWATAATAACGACGAGACGCTCGTTTCCGCCTTAACAATGGGAGTCGTCCCAAAGGCGGGAATGCAGGTAACAAGTTTAGGTTCAAATTAAGGACATAGAAACGCATTGGTCTTATTTGGACCGATTTTGGCGAGAGTGAAACCTCCTCCTCTCTGTGGAGTGCGCATCGACGCAGCTGCAGGGAATAACGGGACTTCTTCTCAACACATTGCAGAGGTAAAGATGGTAGATGGATTTGTTTAGGTAACTGATCTACAACGTTACATTGTGAGTATGGTCTGTGATTCACTCAAGCATAAGATTGTCACTCAGCGTTATGAATTGATAACATAAAGGATACTTAGACTCCTTGCTCCGGCCAAATGCTACTACATGCCCACAGACACTAGTTTCTTCTCTGGCAGTGAGTCTGGATCTGAGTAACTCCCCAACCTGTCACTGAATGTGAACACATTCAGGGGGTCTGATTGGTCCAGAAACCGATGGGTTGGGCCAGAGCTAGAACACGTGGGTAAAGAGTAGAGGTCGACCGATTAATCGGCAGGGCCGATTTCAAATTTTCATAACAATCGGTAATTGGCATTTTTGGATGCCGATTATGGCCGATTACATTGCATTCCACGAGGAGACTGCCTGGCAGGCTGACCACCTGTTACACGAGTGCAGCAAGGAGCCAAGGTAAGTTGCTAGCTAGCATTAAACTTATCTTATTAAAAAACAATCAATCTTAACATAATCACTAGTTAACTACACATGGTTGATGATATTACTAGTTTAACTAGCTTGTCCTGCGTTGCAAATAATCAATGCGGTGCCTGTTAATTTATCATCGAATCACAGCCTACTTCGCCAAACGGGTGATGATTTAACAAGCGCATTYGCGAAAAAAGCACTGTCGTTGCACCAATGTGTACCTAACCATAAACATCAATGCCTTTTCTTAAAATCAATACACAAGTATATATATTTTTGAAACCTGCATATTTAGTTAAAACAAATTCATGTTAGCGGGCAATATTAACTAGGGAAATTGTGTCACTTCTCTTGCGTTTTGTGCAAGCAGAGGCAGGGTATATGCAGCAGTTTGGGCCGCCTGGCTCGTTGCGAACTGTGTGAAGACCATTTCTTTCTAAAGACGGTAATTAATTTGCCAGAATTGTACATAATTATGACATCACATTGCACAACCTTCAATGCAACAGCAATATTTAGACTTAGGGATGCCACCCGTTCGATAAAATATGGAACGGTTCTGTATTTCACTGAAAAAATAAACGTTTTGTTTTTGAAATGATAGTTTCCAGATTTGACCATATTAATGACCTAAGGCTCGTATTTCTGTGTGTTTATTATATTATAATTAAGTCTATGATTTGACTGAGCGGTGGTAGGCAGCATCAGGCTCGTAAGCATTCATTCAAACAGCACTTTCCTGTGTTTCCCCAGCATCTATTCGCAATGCTTGAAGCACAGTGCTGTTTATGACTTCAAGCCTATCAACTCCTGAGATTAGGGTGGCAATACTATAGTGCCTACCAGAACTTGAGTAACTTCACCTGAAGAGTATAGCGGTCCTCTAAACTGCTCTCCATTCACTGTTAGTAATCTCTAATGCCAGCCACCAAATGCAATACTCTTATATCGTTGTTTGTTCTCCTTAATCAACCTGTTCAGAAGTTTCACAGGAGTCTTTCACGCATGCACAACTATTTCTGCAATGTACTGTACACCAAAATAGGAACGTCAGAGACATTGAATAGCTATGTTTCCTCATACATAGTTTCCTTTGCAACTCTCATGCCTTGGGTATGTAAAACCAACGTTTCAAGGAGTTTTCCATGTCCAGTCTGTAATCCTTCCTAATAGGGGTCACAGTGACAGCAGCTTTTACACAGGTTGTTATTGTTTGGGGTTGACATACCACACTGGCTCAKCATTAGTGGAACACAGATATTTATATATCTTCTTATTTGAACTGCAGACTGATGTGCTATGCTGGAGAAGTTTATAAGCAGCAGCAATTGCTCTAGGGATGTCTTTAGGACAGCCCATACAACACACCTGCTGCCTTCAGTCCTCACTCAAAATATTCTGGCCATAACTAGACTTTACTTGGCTARATTGATATGATTTTTTGACATGGATGCCCACTTGTAAAAAGTAAAAAAAGAGACCTGAAAAATAGATAAGGATGACGTTCCTTATTCCAACTTTTCTACACGTGGTGGCAGCATTTAGCTATGATTCACTCGCATAACCAGTATAGTTAATAGTATCGCAATAGAAAATGTGAGCCCTATTTGGATCACCAAAAACGTTTTCCATGCAACAAATTAATATTACAATATATACAGTACCAGTCAAAAGTTTGGACACCTACTCATTCAAGGGTTTTTATTTTTACTATTTTCTACATTGTACAATAATAGTTAAGACATCAAAACTAGGAAATAACACATGGAATCATGTAGTAACCAAAAAAGTGTTAAATCAAAATATTTTAGATTGTTCAAAGTAGCCACCCTTTGCCTTTGACAAAAATTAGGCACACAAGTATTCCTTAAAATAGAACCTTTATTATATAAAAATGCTTTTGATACAAAAMTTGTCACAAGTGTAAATTATACAAGGCATTTAAACACAAAACACAGGTTTGTTTGGGGAGCATCTACATACTGGCACAATGAAGTACAGCTGGAGTTGTCCCTATCCAGTAAGGACATGGCTTGAAATGGGCAGGGCAGCAGGTTGTGTTGTGGAGGTCTGAGGAACCTGTACAACCTCTGCTAGAAGCCAGAGGTGTTCAACATACAGATGGAAGCCTGACACTTTTGATCATATGATTTAATTTCACTTGTCAGCACCATGGTTAATTGCCTATACACAAATATACAAATGGCAGAGAAAAAGCTCAGAAAACAAGCACAAGAGGTATGAATTCAATATACATTTCCCTCTATGTAATTTTACATTCACTGTTCACATTTCTTAACTGGTTGGATAGTTCATTTAAGGAAGTGCTCAGTTTGACAATGTTGCCAATCTTCAAAGTGAGACAATATAATGGAGCCATGATTTTACAGGTGCATGATATTCACCACTGATGAAATTCAATCTATAGTTAAGTTGAAAGGTTTGTGACGATAGTGAGGGTTTCACTACAATTGAATCTACAAACATAGTTTAGAAAAGATGGAATAGCTTTTACTAAACTACAGACATTTGTCTCATTGACAAAAGCTGAAATAAAAACAGTATTATTGTTTCAATAAATGGGAATAGTCAGTCTAGTATGTCACATGGACATTGCATAAGAGATTCATAATAGAGTTAAAAGGTTGTGCAAAACCTTGTCATTTCTGGTTGATAAATGCATCAACGATGAAGCTGGTCTTATGAGTTATTCCATAAGCACTCCTTCAAAACAATTAACATGTATACATACTGTTCTACACAAAATTCTACACAAAAAATAATAATGTTACTAATTGAAACAGTTAAAACAGCTTAATGATCTATTGTCAAATTGTAATTGTTTTGTTGGGTGTTCTCATAATTCAGAGTAAAGTATATATGTACAGTAGCAGCAAACACATTTTTGGTAAACTCAAAAAGACATGCTCAGGACCATTTCAATTAATAAGAGCATTTCATGGCTGTTGTGAAACATTTATGTACAATTAGTTTTTTWAAATTATTGTGGCTGGCCACATCACCAGTGTAACATTTTTTATGGAATATTTTCTCAAACCAATATAGGTGACTTCTTGTTCAAATTTCACTGTAAATTGGTACGTTTGAAGGAAGTTCTAAAGTACTTTGCTGAAAACTAAGAATTGTCAAAGGCCAATAGAATAGTCAAATTGAAAGTCTTCTAATTAGGAGGATACTCCATCTGAAACGAGGGTGGGAAACATGAAAAATAAAGACAAGTGATACAATTCACTGTACAACAACTTCACACTTGATCTGGCCCTATTCCATCCCCACTTTAACCCATGGCAATCAGTGGAAATGAATAAAATATAATTCTCATTTGTTTATATTTAAAATTATTTACAGACATGGCTATTTCTCTGGGTGTCATGAAGAGTCAGTGCATGGTGATGGGGGTGGGGGACAGAGGTGAAAGTAGCTGCGCTCTGTGGATGGAGAAGGGGGGCAGCTCTCCTCTGCTGATAGGTACTGGCTCCGGGGAGTGGGGGGAGGAGGGTAGGGGTCAGAGTCTGAGTTTAGGTCCATGTAGTACTTGTTGCTCTTCCAACGACTTGTGGTGTAGTCGCTGTCACAGACGTCAGTGCTGCATGGGGTGGTGGGGGGTGCCACACCGCGCATTAGATAAGGCCTTTCAGGAGCAAGCATGGAGGAGAGAAAATACTTTTTATTTCACAACAGCAAAGAGGTGCCAATTTACATCAAGCTGACTGTTGCATAATATAAAGAGAAACTGATCAAGTGTGCCTTATCTCTTACCTGTAAGACCTGGTGGTGGAGGGACTGTTAGAGGAGTAGAAGATCTCTGCATTATACAGGGAGCGATCCGTGGCTGGAGAGGGAGGCGGGTTGAGCATCTGCAAATACAGAAAATAAAATACAAACCCTTACCCATTAAATTACAAACTTAAGTTTTGAGATTGTCCAGTAAAGTTCAAACAGGAGAACATGTACATTCCCCCCAGTTTAGAAATAATGTATGAGAGACACCGTGGAGAGGACAGGTGTTGGGTTCCTACGTGTAGGTCAAAGAGAGGGCAGAGAAGTTGGGTACATACCTGTGGATAAAAGGCTCCCTTAGTGCTGGAGGAGCTGCTTGAGGAGGCCCCTGTCACATGGTTCCTGTCATAGAGTGGTGCCCCACTACAGCTGCTCCCCATCAGACTGACAGAACTCATCATAGACTTCCCACACGAGATACCTAAGAAACAACAAAACACAGTCAAATACAGTGAGTGCAACTACCTGCTTCAGCATGTAAATACTATCCTTTTACAGTACAGGCCATATCTTTTCACGCATCCATTTGATCTGCAGTTTTCAGTGTTGTGTAATAGCCAACCTTTACCTGAGAAGGTTCCGTGCTGTGAGCTGCTGGGGGCGATGAAGTTGAGGGGTACGTGTGAGGTGCCACTGATGTAATCATGGGGGAAGGCTCCGTTGGGACCTTTGTAACGGCGGCACACCACCCGCTGGCACACAAAGTACATCCCTCCCATCACAAACACTGACAGGATGATGCCAATGACTGGGCCGATGGTGCTGGTGTGAGATGGTGATTGAACGTCACTTGACGGGGGAGTGAGGAATTCTACAAGACGGGCAAAGACATTACAACAGGTTTAACGGACTGCTGCCAAGTATGAGTAGTCAGTTAAATCAATGTGGTATTATAGATGGATTGACTGGTTTCTCCTTACTGGAAAATAAACGACACAATAGTGTAAATTCCGAACTCCCTTGATTTTCTCAAGTGACTGAGTGAAGTTAAACACACCACAGAAGAGCTCGTCAGAGTTGTCAGCACAGTCATTGTAGGAGTCACACTGCTGTTTCTTCAGGATGCACTGCTTGTTGTTGCAGCGGAACTGGTTGGGCAGGCATATGGCTGAGGGGAGGAGAGCAGAGCAAAGTCCACGTTACAAGACTTGGCATATCATCAAATCAATACAAACAACAAGGTTGCTGGTGGTGGTGATAGTACAATCTCCCAGTATTAAAGGTCAACTGCCCTTTAGGCCGTTTAAATTCAGAGAAGTTGATTCTATGAAGCAGAAACATTTATTCTAGTGTAAAAATTAAGCACAAAGTGTAAATAGCATCATTTGTCAGTCCGTCTTGTCCAAAACTGAGTTTTGTAAGTGAGTTCGTCACGACTTACTGGAGGGTTGGGTATGATTACGATCATGCCCACTAACACGAGAAGCAGCTGTGCACTCTCCAACCATAGCAGCCAGAACTTCCAGACAGCGAGACAGACCTGCCCATTACACAGCGCCTCTGACTTGTTTACATAAGACAACAYGTTGCCAATGTTATGTTGAAATAACCCTTGGCCCTAAGCCCTTTATGGAGTGGCCACATGCTGATGTGTTTGACAGTGTCAATCACTAACGCAGGCCACCTTTTGGGGCAAAATGAGAATTAAGACAATCAAAGCGCATTTGTATCCCAACTGCAACTTGTCAATATTCCAAAACCCACTGACTAGTTTTCCATACACATTTTTTAACTTGAGAAACACTGGACCAAACACCTTAGCTAGATGTAAAATTGCGTGACTAAGCTAAAATGTCTAAATTAATTACAGATTTATTGATTTTTTTTAAGATTAATTCATCTTATTTTGAGGAAGTGGCTGTTGTTGCTACGGTGACTCAGGAGGGACAAACTGTACCTGCAAGGGTACGATATGGGAACATAACACGCCCACATCCAAGATAACTCATTTGGCTTTAGTCATGGCCGCTAGCATTTCTTAATGAGCAATCTTCAAAACTAGGTCATCACCCTTTAATCCCTACGACATTGGTGTATGTTTACTGAACTGGAAGTGTTTTTATTTATTTTATTCCACCTTTATTTAACCAGGTAGGCCAGTTGAGAACAAGTTCTCATTTACAACTGCGACCTGGCCAAGATAAAGCAAAGCAGTGCGACAAAAACAACACAGAGTTACACATGGGATAAACAAACGTACAGTCAATAACACAATAGAAAAATATGTATACAGTGTGTGCAAATGAAGTAAGGAGGTAAGGCAATAAATAGGCCATAGTGGCGAAGTAATTACAATTTAGCAATTTACACTGGAGTGATATATGTGCAGATGAGGATGTGCAAGTAGAAATACTGGTGTGCAAAAGAGCAGAAAAACAAATATTGGATGAGGTAGCACCCATGACCAGCTCTGAAACCAGATTGCATAGCGGAGAAGGTACGGTGGGATTCGAAATGGTCGGTGATCTGTTTGTTCACTTGGCTTTAGAAAGGCAGGGCAAGATGGATATAGGTCGAATCTAAGATGATACGAAAGATAGGTTGAACAGACTAGTAATAGGGGCTGCAACAATGGCAGCAGATCATTTTTAGAAGAGAGGGTCCAGATTGTCTAGCCCAGCTGATCTGTATGGGTCCAGATTTTGCAGCTCTTTCAAAACATTTGGSTGAAGTGGGTAGGGGGGCTTGGGCCAGTTGCTGTTGGGTTCATTTATTTTCAGACCTGGGGGGTGCAAAGCTGTTGGCTGGGGTAGCCAGGTGGAAAGCATGGCCAGCCGTAGAGAAATGCCTCTTGAAATTCTCGATTACCATGGATTCATCAGTGGTGAAAAGTGTTTCCTAGTCTCAGTGCAGTGGGCAGCTAGGAGGAGGTACTCTTATTCTCCATGGACTTTAGTGTCCCAAAACTTTTTGGAATTAGTGCTGCAGGATGCAAATGTCTGTTTGAAAAGGCTATAAGAACGGGTCATCTTGTGGTTTGGGAACAGAGAATAAAAGGAGCAGATTTCTGGGCGTGGTAGGATAGATTCAGGGCATAGTGTACAGACGGGTATGGTAGGGTGCGAGTACAGTGGGGGTAAACCTAGGCATTGAGTGACGATGAGAGAGGTTTTGTCTCTGGAGGCGCCAGTTAAGCTAGGTGTGGTCTCTGCATGTGTGGGGGGTGGGACAAGGGGGCTATCTGAGGGCATGTTGAGCAGGACTAGGGGCTCCGCAGTAAAATAAAACAATGAGAGCTGTCCTAAACAACAGTATACAAGGCATATTGACATTAGAGAAAGGCGTAAAGCAATCACAGGTGTTGATTGGGAGAGCTAAGGCAACAACGTGTGAGACAACGGGTAAACAGCTAGGACAACAACAACGGGTAAATGGCGATGAATGGGCAGAGAGGATCAGTTAGCTAGAMACAGGGCCTGAGTTCGAGGCTGGGGCCGACAGATAAACAAAATTAAGTACTGTGTTAATGAACAGTCCAGCAGGCATCAGCTGTGTAGCCGAGTGATCATAGGTTCCGATGAAACAGGGAGCCGTTCGGTAGTCGATTACTATGCTAGGCGAGCGGGAGACATGGCGTTCAGGAAGCTAGCGGGCCCGGGGCTAGCAGATGGATCATCACCAACATCCACGGGTGAGAGCACATCGGCTGATTTACATCAGCAGACCAGTGGTGATCGATTGGTGGGGCTCAGTGTCGACAAAGGGTCCTTGCCAATTGGCAAGAGAGGTATTGTAGTTGGTGTACTTCGTTTGCTAGCCGGGAGATGGGCCTAGCTCGAGGCTAACTGGTGCATGCTTCTGGACAAGGGCGTTAGCTACAATAGCCACTCAGTAGCAACTAGCTAGCTGCAAAGATCCGGTGTAATGGTCCAGAGCTTGCGGCAGGAATCCGGTGATGTAGTGGGGAAAAAATAAGTCTGATATGCTCAGGGCTGATATTGCGCTGTGCAGACTGGCAGGTATTATCCGGGCTAAAGCGTCTGGAGTCCGAGCTAAAGGGAAAGACTGCTAGCAGTGGCTAACAATGACTAAATTGCTAGTAGCTAATTAGCTGGCGAGCTGCTGATGGAGATTCCAGTTATAAGGTCTAAAAAATAGCAGATCCGTACCACATTGGGTGAGGCGGGTTGCAGGAAGGTATATTTAATTCAAAAATGGAAAAAAATAGTGAAATGTATACCAAAAAATTAAAAATGACTATTTACATAGGACTAAAACGTCTTACTGCTGCGCCACCTTGGAAGTATGGATGTGTCAATATTGTGCATAAAGTCAGTTGAGTGAACGTACTGTCACAGTCCTGTTCATCGGAGTTGTCTGCGCAGTCTGGCTCTCCATTGCAGCGTAGCTGAGCATCCACACACTGGCCCTTGTCACACTGGAACTGGATTGCCGAGCACACGGGGCAGTTCTCCTCGTCACTGTTGTCATCACACTCAGCGACGCCGTCACAGCGCCATGCCATGGGGATGCAGTCAATGTCGCCCGTGGCACAGGTGAACTGCTCTGTGGAACAGGTGGGTGGGTCTGAAGTGGGAGGGGGGAGGAGTTTAGATTCAGAGCCAATGCCTGGTGTTATACTTGACTTATTGTGTATCGCACATCGTTATTGAATGTGTTACAGCAGCAGCTGTACCTCCACAGATGAGCAGGTTGGGCAGCAGGACCAGGTGCATGGGACAGGAGCAGCGAGGTGTCCCGTCTCCTTTGGCGATGCAGATGTGTGAGCAGCCTCCGTTGTCACGGGAACAGGGATGAGAAGCTGTGGAGGAGAGGAAGGAGAAGACGTGGACATTGAGTTTTTGCCCCTAGAGAGTAACGGAACTCTGTTGTAGTAAAGCACTGCATCACACATTGATGTTTTCCAAAAGGATTTGTTATCAGCTGAGGCAATAGGAAGTGGCTAAACACAGGCTCCTCCAGGTGCCTTACCAAACTCTGTAGGATCCATGTCTTCCACAGCGTGAATGCTGGTGAGGTAGGCAATGCGGCCCTGGATACGGGTCCTCTTCTCCCCAATCAGCTTGTCCACCCTCTCGATCATCTGCTGCTGTCTGTCGATCCAGTACAGATGCTCCCCCAGCACTGTCAGACCCATGGGCTGCAGGATGTTAGAATCCTGGAGGACGATCCGATTGGCTCCTGGGAGAAGGAAGAGGAATGACCTCCGAACAAGGGTAGTATACACCAAACAATAGATACCCTATCCTATATCTCACATCAAAGACAGTGTATCCTCCCAAATGCATTTATTTTCAGACCATTAGGTGTTCCTTCATAAGTTCTAAACTTTATCATAGAAAATATAGGTAATAACTTTAGACACCATCACTAAAACCAGTTTGACTAATATTCAATAACTGTTGCCAAACATGGTCTGCCAAAGTAAAGATACTCTCTTGTATAACTCTACAGTCGGTGCATAAATGGTGCATAGATGGCCTGGAGAAATCAGTCTGGATGCTGTCTTGTTCATATCTAGTCCAGACTTCAGAGGCAGGGGGATTTATTTAACACTAGAAAGGCCAAGGGGATCATTTTGAGCCAATATGAATTGAAATGGAAATTTCTCTGCCATTTTAAAGTCATGCCCCCCTCTGTTCTGGACTTCTCCTAAAATAAGTCTATTTAACACACATACAGTGTACAAAACATTAGGAACGCCTTCCTAATATTGAGTTGCACCCCCTTTTGCTGGCCCATGTTGACTCCAATGCTTCCCACTGTTGTGTCAAGTTGGTTGGATGTTCTTTGGGTGGTGGACAATTCTAGATACACACAGGAAACTGTTGAGCGTGAAAAACCAGCTGCGTTGCAGTTCGACACTCAAACCGGTGCACCTATTACCATACTCGGTTCAAAAGGTACTTAAATCGTTTGTCTTGCCCATTCACCCGGTGAATGGCACACATACACAGTCCATGTCTTAATTGTCTAAATTCTTCAACCGGTCTCCCCCCCTTCATCTACACTGATTTGAAGTGGATTTAACAAGTGACATCAATAAGGGATCATAGCTTTCACCTGGTCAGTCTGTCATGGAAAAAGAATGCGTTCCTGATGTTTTGAATTTTGATATCAAACAGAATTGTTATAAACAGTTGTTTTGCACGAAAAAGTGACCTTTTCATATCATCGTAGTGTCACAGGAAGGCAAGACTTGATTTCTATATAGTATCAGAAAAAGTAGATTCTGATGTTTTTTTAAAACACGTACCATTGCCAAATAACTCTAAAGACTGAAGAGATGAGCCCTATTTCAAAATATCACAATTCCATCCACTCCACAGCCTACAGTAACAAACTAATAAAAATGCTATTGTGTTCTTCATAAACACAACCAAAGTATTATTTTCCCGATAACATTCTAATGAATACAATTTCATGTATGCTTAGTCCAAATGACTCCTCATTGGCCCGAAGGGGGGTCCAAAGAGGCCAGGCTTTCAGACGTATTAAGGAAGATGGGTAGACTATTTTAGACCACAAACTGTGTTTGGATTCGAGGAACATTGTCATTTTCCATGGCACTGCTGTGTACTGCTGAGAATGAGAGATGTAAATAAATGCTGTCAAAACTGATAAACCATAGCAACAACAGCTTTTCAGATGATCAGCAGTGTTTGAGTGCTGATGCTCTGGATCTAGAATGGCTGTCCACACTTCTTTAGCATTGGGACTCACCAGTGAGGTCACTGCTCTCAATGCGTTTCAAGTCAGCGTCCACCCAGAAGAGTTTCCCCAGCTTGTTGTCCAGGGCCAGGGCTACAGGCCGGATCAGGCCCGTGGTGAACAAAGACTCCCTCTCCGTCCCATCCAGAGACGCTCCCTCGATCTTAGCAGAGCGATCCTGCATGGTCGTGAAATACATATACCTACAGGAGAGATGGAGGCAGTAAGAAAAAACAACACTGACAGACATTTGAACAGTTGCTGCCCAAACCTTAAACCACCAACTGTGTACAGGATTTTAGACATTAGTCAACATTGACAGATATATTAATCACACTACAACATGGAAATCAGCCAGAGAGATCTACTGATAGATAAATAACAGTTGAGGTATGTGTTTTGATAGGTGGGCAGGGCAGCCTGTATTATACTGTGCTGGGTGTAGACAAGAGCGCAGGGCTGTTCAGTTGGCCCCCCTCTCAGAGCCTGGAGGAGGAGAGGCTATTACTGGGCTGTGTGGGCCTTTCCGGTTTGTTACTTCTATCAGCTTTGATAAGAACCTCCCTTAACACCTGTTTAGACAGAGAAGACTTGAAGGAAGAAACGCTTGTCTGTTTGTAATTTGGTTCTGCTTCTTCAGTTTGGTTCTGCCTCTTCAAGTCAAAAGGGAACAATTTTTTTATATCAGTCTGAGTGTAATCAGTTGAAGTGTAAATGTAGAAGCCGTCACTTCTCAAGGAAAAGTGGGAGAAAACAAATGAACCCTGACTGCTCTTCAACCTGCCTGTAACCTTTTGAGACTGTCTGTACTGAGCTCGGCCAAATATCTTCAATGTCTATCTAGTGCTTTCCAGGCCCATGGAGAGACAAGCAACTGAATGCAACTTTCAAATCGGATAAAAACAGCTTCAAGATCATGTCAAATTATAAAAATTGTCAAGCTGATTGCTAACAATATTCAGTTTTAGATTTTTGGGATTAAACGTCTCATGTTGATTAGTTTACGCCGGGTCACTCCTATGAGAGAAGTCACCTCCGCCACATCCAAGTCAAACCATATAGGAGAGCCCCAAATAGAACGTAACATGGAGGACGGCCACATCAACAATGAGCATCACAATTACAGTGCAGCCTGCCAGGCCCTGACCTACGGCCCTGACCATACTACTGCACCACTGGAGAGGAGAAAGTAGTGCAGGCAGAACAGTAAACACAACCATCTGCTGCACACATGGCCTGACATTCTCAGCCTCATACTTACTTGGGGCTGTGGTTCCTTCCCTGCCCTATCGAAGGAAAATAAACACCGTTCCACAGAGTCTCCTATGTCAAATTGTCAACACCACATCACTAAACACCTGATCACCCACTAATTACTCTGCAGCTTGGAGGAGTGCCACACCCAGTCCCTGATCTGCCCGCCAGCCAACTGCTATATTTACACACATACAAGTGGCATCGCTCACTTGAAAATATTTCATAAGGGGACACTGAACTATTTTGGAAGTCCTGTATATTTTCAAAAGCTTTCAAGTGAGTGAGTTCCCTCGGTTTTTCATTCCCAAGTCCACCACATTTGGGGTAGATTTGAAAACCGAGCCTGGGAGATTTGAAATAGAAATGTTGCCATCCCTAAATCCAGTTATTGAGTCAGTCTGCCTCTATCTGCATAAAAAACAGTTGCCTCGAGCTGCAACAGTATGAACCAGGCAGCACTTTGTTTTCCAGTCTCCTCTTTAAAACAACACTTCCCTCCTCACCCTTTTTCTGCGTTGACTACAATGGCTCTGGGTTTGTCATGTTCATCTCGCAGCACCACGCCCACGGCGTCTCCGTCCAGGCGCTGGAGGTTGATGGTATTGGTGGCCTCACAAGTCCAGTAGACAGTACGGCTGTAGGTGTCCAGGCTCAGGTCGTGGGGCTGTTTGTCAGGCTGCTGCAGGTGGGTGGAAGTGGTGGACACCACCACTGACGACTGGAAGAGGATGAAGGAGATAGATATTAAATCAGAGAAAGGGCCTATAATTGTGAAAGGTTTCACACTGTCGACAAAAGATATGCGAGTGTTCAAACAAATGTATTTGTGCATGATGGCTGTACTGACGTCAATTAAATTAAGTTCTATAACTCCCTCAACTTTATATGCATGTAAACTAGAATGTAATTGAAAAACATTAATATACACAATATACTATATGCATTTTAAGTGTGTATGTAAAAGCAGGTAAATATATGGTTCTCTTTATTAGCATGACTCACTTGTGTGCCATCGTCGCGGGCCCTCCTGATGTTCTGCCGCCCGTCCACCCAGTAGACCAGGTGGTCTAGGGGGTCGTAGCTGATGGCCCGGACGTTGCGGAGGACGTGGATGGGAAGGATGATGTCGGGGCTCTGCTCACCCAGAACCATGCGGCTGATTGAGGCCTTCTGGCTGAACAGGAGGAAGCTAGAGGGGGCTGGAGGGGGGGAGGGGTCAGAGGTTAACAGGCCCAATCCAAACATTTGAATCTCCCCTTCTCATTCACTCTCTGTCCCCTCCCGCTATATCTCTTCCTCCCTCTCTCCTTCCAACCTTTCCATGACTCAGGATGTTGTAATCAGCTTACTAGAATGCAGTAATCAGTGGTCCACAGAGACCAGGGAAGTATGCAGCAGTAAGAAAGAAAAAGACATGTAGAAACACAGGGCCTTCATCCCATGCCAAGACCAGAGGAATGCTCAGTCTGTGATATGTGCACAGCAACCTCCTTTCTAACACTTGTCCACATCAGGCCTCAGTGAAAGTCTGAGGTCAGCTCATGGTATGATTCAGACAGACAAGTGTTATGAGGTTTTGTATGGCCACGGGCTGTAGACACACCTGGATTTGATTAAGACAATACATCCTTCTAGAGAAAAGACGTTGTAAAATACACTGACTCACCTACTCTTAACGGAGAGATTCAATTTCCAACTTACAGTAAAATGTTCACAGGAGATTAGTGCATATGTCTCAAAACAGAATAAACTATGACTGTACCAACACACTAAATACAACACTGAACCAAACTAAAAACATAACTCAACAACCCCCTGTCAATGCCGGCCCTGGTCGTTTCTCTACTCACAGCTGCAGTTCCTGCTGTTTGAGTCCAGGATGTAGTGGGACGCACAGCGGCACTGGGAGCCGGCGGGCGACGCCAGGCACAGGTGGGCACAGTTGCCGTTGTTCTGGGAGCAGTCATTGGCACCGTCCTGGCGAGAGGAGTGGAAGACCAAGATGTCCATGACGTACTCCAGGTGTCCCTGGACCATGGTGCGGTTCAGCCCAGAGCGTTTGTCGGCCCGCTCGATGCTGCGCAGGTTCCAGTCTGTCCAGTAAATGTAGTCCCGGTACTGGGTCAGACCGAACGGATGAGGGAGGTCGTCAGCCACTATCTCCCTCTGCAGACCTGGGTGAAACATGATTATTAATATATGGATTATTGAAGATCTGAGAATATTGATGTTAACCACAGCAATATGATATTTGTACAGTAATATTGGGGGGGGAAAGGAGAATGGACATGAATGAATATTGCTGTCAACCACAGCGATATTACAGAGTTTTATGCTCATCATGTATCATCAATCATAAACTACAGAGGGGTTGGAGAAGAGCTTGACTACTGTATGCATTTACCTTGCATGTTGGTTGACTCTATCATACAGGTGTCCAGGTCGGTCCAGTAGAGTCTCTGGTCGATGTAGTCGATGGTGAGGCCGTTGGCTCTGCCCACTTTGTCCACTAGGGTCATTATGTTGCTGCCGTCCATGTGGGCCCTGGCGATCCTGGGCTTGCCTCCCCACTCTGTCCAATACATGTAGCTGAGGAGACACACAGAGCTGCTTTTAACATAGTAGAACGAGCCCATATTAGAGGTCGACCGATTAATCGGAATGGCCGACTAATTAGGGCCGATTTCAAATTTTCATAACAATCGGTAATCAGCATTTTTGGACACCGATTATGGCTGATTACATTGCACTCCACAAGGAGACTGCATGGCAGGCTGACTACCTGTTACGCGAGTGCAGCAAGGAGCCACGGTAAGTTGCTAGCTAGCATTAAACTTATCTTATTAAAAAACAATCAATCTTAACATAATCACTAGTTAACTACACATGGTTGATGATATTACTAGTTTAACTAGCTTGTCCTGCGTTGCAAATAATCAATGCGGTGCCTGTTAATTTATCATCGAATCACAGCCTACTTCGCCAAACGGGTGATGATTTAACAAGCGCATTCGCGAAAAAAGCACTGTCGTTGCACCAATGTGTACCTAACCATAAACATCAATGCCTTTCTTAAAATCAATACACAAGTATATTTTTTAAAACCTGCATATTTAGTTAAAAGAAATTAATGTTAGCGGGCAATATTAACTAGGGAAATTGTGTCACTTCTCTTGCGTTTTGTGCAAGCAAAGTCAGGGAATATGCAGCAGTTTGGGCCGCCTGGCTCGTTGCGAACTGTGTGAAGACCATTTCTTTCTAACAAARACCATAAATAATTTGACAGCCAGACAGTCATCTCTATGGGTACTGGTGAACAGATGACGTCAGCATAGCCTGGTTTCAGATCCGTTTGTACCACCTTGCCATTCCAACTCCTATGGTCATTGTCACACGTTCAAAGCTGGCAAGACAGCTCAAACCGATCTGGGACCAGGCTCATGTCAGTGAGACAGGTCTGTGAGTTGTGTCATGCAGATGAGCTGGATCCCAGTCAGTCTTACCCATTGGCAGGGTTAAGGGCCAGGGAGCGAGGGTTGTCCAGGTCCTTACACACCAGGACCTGTCGGTATTGTCCATCCAGCCGGGCCACCTCGATGCGGTTGGTCCCTGTGTCGGCCCAGTACACGTTCCTGCCCATCCAGTCTACTGCCATGCCTTCTGGGTAGTCCAGCCCAAACTCGATCACATGCTCCACAGAGCTGCCGTTCATGAAGGCCCTGCTGATGGTCTGAGGGAGGGAGGACAGTGGAGTTGAGTCAGACACTTGTACAACAGTCAGGCACTGAGCTCAATATGAACCAAAAAAGCCKGGAGCTTAAATAAATAAAACATCCCGATAGCTAAATTAACCCAGATGACAGAAAACAACCCCCCAAAATTTGAATGGAAACCCTAAAACGAATGACTAGAATAGAATGACAGAGAAAAGGAGTCATTCTCACCTTGGTGCTGACGTCAGTCCAGTAGATCCTGTTCTCGGAGACGTCAAAGTCGAGGGCGGAGGCCTCCTTGACCCCAGTGAGAGGGATGGCAACGTCGTTAGAGTTGGTCCCGAGGGAGATAGAGCGGATGTCAGCCCGGTTGGTGAAGAGCAGGAAAGCCTCGGGCACCACGCACATCCTCATGTCACTGAGGAGCTCCAGGCCCATGGGACAGTCACAGCGCAGGCCCTGGGGCCGGTGGAAACACAGGTGGCTGCAGCCGCCATTATCCTCCACACAGCCGTTTGTGCCTTTGAGGGAGAGAGGGAAAGAGAGAGACATGGTCAGTTTATCTGCAGCAGCCTGGGAGATCTGGTACTGTCCTCTCTAAGGACTGTTTACAGCTGTCAGTTGTGATAATACATCATACATAAGAAAACATTTACCATAGTAGTACTCAGAATTATTGCATACTTAATATTGTAGAACTTAAAAAAAATATTGAACCTATATTTTAACTAGGCAAGTCAGTTAAGAACAAATTCTTATTTACAATGACTGCCTACCCCGGCCAAACACTAACGACGCTGGGCCAATTGTGCGCCGCACTGTCACTACCTAAACTCGGCAAAAACAGAAACGTCTTTTAAAGATAATTCGTAAAAATCGAAATAACTTCACAAATCTTCATTGTAGAGGGTTTAAACACTGTTTTCCATGCTTGTTCAATGAACCATAAACAATTAATGAACATGCACCTGTGGAACGGTCGTTAAGACACTTACAGCTTACAGTTATGAAAACTTAGGACACTAAAGAGGCCTTTCTACTGACTCTGAAAAACAACCAAAAGAAAGATGCCCAGGGTCTCTGCTCATCTGCGTTAACGTGCCTTAGGCATGCTGCATAGAGGCATGAGTACTGCAGATGTGGACAGGGCAATAAATTGCAATGTCCGTACTGTGAGACGCAGAAGACAGCGCTACAGGGAGACAGGACGGACAGCTGATCATCCTCGCAGTGGCAGACCATGTGTAACAACACCTGCACAGGATCGGTACATCCGAACATCACACCTGCGGGACAGGTACAGGATGGCAACAACAACTGCCTGAGTTACACCAGGAACGCACAATCCCTCCATCAGTGCTGACTGTCCGTAATAGGCTGAGAGAGGCTGGACTGAGGGCTTGTAAGGCAGGTCCTCACCAGACATCACCGGCAACAACGTCGCCTATGGGCACAAACCTACTGTCGCTGGACCAGACAGGACTGGCAAAAAGTGCTCTTCACTGACGAGTCGCGGTTTTGTCGCACCAGGGGTGATGGTCGGATTCGAGTTTATCGTAGAAGGAATGAGTGTTACATCGAGGCCTGTACTCGGTGGTGGAGGGTCTGTCATGGTCTGGGGCAGTGTGTCACAGCATCATCGGACTGAGCTTGTTGTCATTGCAGGCAATCTCAATGCTGTGCGTTACTGGGAAGACATCCTCCTCCCTCGTGTGGTACCCTTCCTGCAGGCTCATCCTGACATGACCCTCCAGCATGACAATGCCACCAACCATACTGCTCGTTCTGTGCGTGATTTCCTGCAAGACAGGAATGTCAGTGTTCTGCCATGGCCAACGAAGAGCCCAGATCTCAATCCCATTGAGCACGTCTGGGACCTGTTGGATCGGAGGGTGAGTGCTAGGGCCATTCCCCCCAGAAATGTCCGGGAACTTGCAGGTGCCTTCGTGGAAGAGTGGGGTAACATCTCACAGCAAGAACGGGCAAATCTGGTGCAGTCCATGAGGAGGAGATGCACTTCAGTACTTAATGCAGCTGGTGGCCACACTAAATACTGACTGTTACTTTTGATTTTGACCCCCTCTTTGTTCAGGGACACATTATTCCATTTCTGTTAGTCACATATCTGTGGAACTTGTTCAGTTTATGTCTCAGTTGTTGAATCTTATGTTCATAAATATTTACACGTTAAGTTTGCTGAAAATAAACACAGTTGACAGTGAGAGGACGTTTCTTTTTTTGCTGAGTTTATAAATTAAACACACTTCTTACACTACTACAGCTGTGTACATCCAAATAACAATAAAACCCCATAATTTCCTCTTTCTCTTACCGGAGACCTCAGTGACTCTGGTGGCCTTGAGTCCCATGAGATCAGGTAGCTGGTCAATGATGATCTCTCGGATGGCGTTGGTCTTGTGGACCCTCTCGATGCTCCTCCTCTGCCAGTCCGTCCAGTAGATGTAGTCGCCCAGCAGCGTAAAGCCAAAGATGTGGGGTAGCTTGTCCTCCAGCAGGGTCATCCTGTTGGAGCCGTCCACGTCAATCACCTGGGTTTACGGAGAGGGGGGTTTAATATTGATGGGCAACCCAAGCAGTAGCTTTTGCCAAGTATGAGCATGGAGCAGTTGGGTGCTTTGCTCAAGGGCACAGTGGTAGGAAACGGCAACTGATAGGCATTTGTCTGATTAGGCATAAGCAATTGTCCAAGCAAAAGAGTATGTCCTCAGGCTCTTGTTCTGTAACACACAAGCATCTACCCACACCCATAGATCACGATTCCCCAATTGGCGGAAAGAAACTAGTGGGGATTTTATTTGGCTACCAAAGTTTACTGACCAAAACAAATCTTTTTTGTAAAAACAGCAAATCAAGTGATTTAATTTCAGAAATGTTCCACAGTATTCCCAAGCATAATATTGTATACAGAAGTTAGCATGGTTTGAAATTATTATGTTTTAGTCAAATATATCTGTTTGGGCTTCTTGCGGTCAATTTGCAGTCTACAAATTATTTGGAATTATGTTCCCGCCCCCCGACAATCCGCTCAAGAAAATAATAAAAGTATTGCGCCTGAATCTAGTTGATGATCCCTGCCATAGATGCTGTAGGCGTCAATATGAGTTATGACATCTAATTCTTGATAACCTGGGGTACATTTAAAACACACAAACAGGTCAGAGCAGGTTACTGACACTAGATAGAATGCACTGACAATGACAATAGTATTTCACAGGTGCATGTTCATTAATTTGTGTTGAGAACACTAATTTCAAGACTGTTTCAAAGCCAAATCATGGAGACATTTAAAATCAATAAAACTCAATATGTAACTAACTGCAAACTGACAAGCTATTTATATTCAAAGATCACCATTAACTATGGAGCATGACCGTCAATATCTCTATCTGGGGAAAAACACMATTTCTGCTAAGTGGGAGACCACGCAGAGTATATCATATTTAAATTAATAAAATGTGACAGTATAGGATTCCAGTCACAAGGGTTGCATTAGAAAATGAAGTAAACGGATATAGGGAGTGGTGCCAAAGCATGCCTCTGTCTTATGAGGAGCAGAAATAGAGAGCTGTTCCTTACTGGGAACTGAACTGCTTATTTCTGAAAAGGCTGCAATTACACTCAACACAATTCCTAGCCGACCCGGCATTACTATTACACAAAACTGTGCCACTGAAAATAGACCTGTGTTTTTTATTTTAGCAAACTGGTGTAAGCTCCAGGAAATATTTCAGTCCGACTGAAAATTCTGGAGTGTGGCATCTTATGATGGCCACTCCTACGTGACATGGTGAGCATATTCTACTCTAGGAGAAACTGAGCACTACACAGATCAGCACTGTGTGCTTCTACCATTTCGGTTTGCATGGAGGTATCAGTGGGTTCACGTGGGTGTTAATCACGCCATACAACCAACCAACCCTAGGTCTTTATTTTGGTGGGAGACAAGCCGAAGTGGCTCAGACACAAAAATGATAATGAAAAGTTGACTTCTCTGGATGAAAACGATGTCGTCCACAAGCACTTTACAAAACCCTATAGGAACTGAGCACAAAGGCACCAGTACACTTGCATATCCTGTTCACAGCAGGTATTTAACAATGGAAACTTGAACTTATAAGATCTGGTGGTCTTACAGATGACTTTGGATCGCTCTAGTGAATACAAACTTAGGCCCCTTCGACAGATATCTGCTGATGTCTAAATACTTCCGGCGCCGAAAAGAGATGGCCGCCTCGCTTCGCGTTCCTTGGAAAATATGCAGTATTTTGTTTTTTTACGTGTTATTTCTTACATCGGTACCCCAGGTAATCTTAGGTTTCATTACATACAGTCGGGAGGAACTACTGAATATACGATTAACGTCAACTCATCATCGTTCCTACCAGGAATATGACTTTCCCGAAACGGATACCCAGTGTATTTCGCCTCAGTCCACCCAATACAATGGATCTGATCCCAGCCGGCGACCCTGTGCGACGCCGAAAAAGGGCAAACGAGGCGGTCTCGTGGTCAGGCTTCGGAGACGGCACATCGCGCTCCACTCCCTAGCATACTACTCGCCAATGTCCAGTCTCTTGACAATAAGGTGATGAAATCCGAGCACGGGTAGCATTCCAGAGAGACATCAGGGATGCAACGTGCTCTGCTTCCACGGAAACATGGCTAACTCAAGGACGCTAACGGAGTCGGTGCAGCCAGCTGGTTTCTTCATGCATCGCGCCGACAGAAACAAACATCTTTCCGGTAAGAAGAGGGGCGGGGGGTATGCCTATGATTAACGAGAAGTGGTGTGATCATCATAACAACACACAGGAACTCAAGTCATTCTGTTCACCTGATCTAGAACTCCTCACAATCAAATGTCGACCGCATTACTACCAAGGGAATCTCTTCAATCATAATCACAGCCGTATATATTCCCCCCAAGCAGACACATCGATGGCCTGAACGAACTTTATCTGACTCTTTGTAAATGGAAACCACACACCCTGAGGCTGCATTCATCGTAGCTGGGATTTAACAAGGCTAATCTAAAAACAAAACTCCCTAAATTCTATCAGCATATCGATTGTGCTACCAGGGCTGGAAAAACACCTAGACCATTGTTTATACTAATTTCCGCGACGCTCATAAGCCCTCCCCGCCCCCCCTTTCGGAAAAGCTGACCACGACTCCATTTTGTTGATTCCAGCCTACAAACAGAAACTCAAACAACAAGCTCCGCGCTCAGGTCTGTTCAACGCTGGTCCGACCAATCTGAATCCACGCTTCAAGACTGCTTCGATCACGCGGATTGGAAATGTTCCGCATCGCGTCCAACAACAATATTGACGAATATGCTGATCTGTGAGCGAGTTCATTAGGAAGGCATGACGATGTCGTACCCACAGCAACGATAAAAACATTCCCAAACCAGAAACCGTGGATTGACGGCAGCATTCGCGTGAAACTGAAAGCGCGAACCACTGCTTTTAACAGCAGGCAAGGTGACCGGAAGCATGACCGAATACAAACAGTGTAGCTATTCTCTCCGCAAGGCAATCAAACAGGCTAAGTCTCAGTACAGAGACAAAATAGACGAGTTCGCAATTACAACAGCTCAGACACAAGAGTATTGGCAGTCTACAGTCAATCACGGTTACAAAAGAAAACCAGCCCCGTCGCGACCAGGATGTCTTGCTCCCAGACAGGCTAAACAACTTTTTGCCCGCTTTGAGGACATACAGTCCACTGACACGGCCCCTACCAAAACCTGCGGGCTCTCCTTCACTGCAGCCGAGGTGAGTAAAACATTTAAACGTGTTAACCTCGCAAGGCTGCAGGCCCAGACGGCATTCCCAGCCGCGTCCTCAGAGCATGCGCAGACCACTGGCTGGTGTTTACGGACATATTCAATCAATCCTTATCCCAGTCTGCTGTTCCCACATGCTTCAAGAGGGCCACCATGTTCCTGTTCCAAGAAAGCTAAGGTAACTGAGCTAAACGACTACCGCCCCGTAGCACTCACTTCCGTCATCATGAAGTGCTTTGAGAGACTAGTCAAGACCATATCACCTCCACCCTACCGGACACCCTAGACCACTCCAATTTGCTTACCGACCCAATAGGTCCACAGACGACGCAATCGCAACCACACTGCACACTGCCCTAACCCATCTGGACAAGAGGAATACCCATGTGAGAATGCTGTTCATCGATTACAGCTCAGCATTTAACACCATAGTACCTCCAAACTCGTCATCAAGCTCGAGACCCTGGGTCTCGACCCGCCCTGTGCAACTGGGTCCTGGACTTCCTGACGGGCCGCCCCAGGTGGTGAGGGTAGGTAAAACAAATCTCCACCCGCTGATCCTCAACACTGGGGCCCACAAGGGTGCGTTCTGAGCCCCTCCTGTACTCCCTGTTCACCCACGACTGCGTGGCCATGCACGCCTCCAACTCAATCATCAAGTTTGCGGATGACACTACAGTGGTAGGCTTGATTACCAACAACGACGAGACGGCCTACAGGAGGAGGTGAGGGCCCTCGGAGTGTGGTGTCAGGAAAAACCTCACACTCAACGTCAACAAAACAAAGGAGATGATGTGGGACTTCAGGAACAGCAGAGGAGCACCCCCCTATCCACATCGACGGGTCAGTGGAGAAGGTGGAAGTTTTAAGTTCCTCGGTGTACACATCACGGACAAACTGAATTGGTCCACCAAACAGACAGCGTTGTGAAGAAGGCGCAGCAGCGCCTCTTCAACTCAGGAGGCTGAAGAAATTCGGCTTGTCCCAAAAGCACTCACAAACTTCTACAGATGCACAATCGAGAGCATCCTGTCGGGCTGTATCACCGCCTGGTACGGCAACTGCCTCGCCACAACCGTAAGGCTCTCCAGAGGGTAGTGAGGTCTGCAGAACGCATCACCAGGGGCAAACTAACTGCCCCCAGGACACCTACACCACCGATGTCACAGGAAGGCCATAAAGATCATACAGGACAACAACACCCAACCACTGCCTGTTCACCCCGCTATCATCCAGAAGGCGAGTCAGTACAGGTGCATCAAAGCAGGGACCGAGAGACTAGAAAACAGCTCTCTATCTCAAAGGCCATCGGACTGTTAAACAGCCACCACTACATTTAGCGGCCGCGCCAACATACTGACTCAACTTCCAGCCACTTTAAAAATGGGAATTGATGGAAATGATGTAAAAAGTACCAACTAGCCACTTTAAACAATGCCACATTAATACCAAGTTTTACATACCCTACGATTACCCATCTCATATGTAATTACTGACCTATATCATCTACTGCATCTTTGCCATCTTATGTAATACATGTACCACTAGCAATTTAACTATGCCACTTTATTTATTACATAGCACCTACAGTACTCATCTCATATGTAATATACCACTCCTAACCATCTACTGCATCTGCCATGCCGTTCTGTACCACCACTCATTCATATATCTTTATGTACATATTCTTTATCCCTTTACACTTGTGTGTGTGTGTAAGGTAGTAGTTGTGGAATTGTTAGGTTAGATTACTGTTGGTTATTACTGCATTGTCGGAACTAGAAGCACAAGCATTTCGTTACACTCGCATTAACATCTGCTAACCATGTGTATGTGACTAATAAAATTTGATTTGATTGATTTTGATTTACTACCTACGGATTCACAGACGGCTCTGCCAGTGACGGCCATATTAGTGTGGCATATTGTTTTGCCGAGAAGCTCTTAAAACAAATACTTTCTGTACGGTGTGGTTCCCATCTCGAGCTCTTCCTGTGTGGCCAGGGAGCTTGGAGTGTGGAGATGGGGATGGGGCTSAGGCTGCTTCCAAGGGCTGCCTGCCCTGGAGGGGTGTCCACTTGATTAATTTATGTAATTCAGTCCCTCGCTTCCTACAGCTGGTGGAGCGACTCACTGACTTCCTCCCTCTCCCAATATGAATAAATAAATAATTATTGGCACATTGTTGGGTGAAATACTTTTTCTCTTCACAAACACTGCAGGCAGCACAATATGAAGGGGACAGGCAGAATTTGACACCACAGAGAAATGGTGTCGCTTTTGGGGAGAAGGTGAGATGGAGGATAATCCAGCTCACTAAACTGCTCTGACCACAATGCCGAGAGAGAGAGACTAGAGGGGTGGACTGGGTTCACACCGAGCATTCTTTATGGAACATTATACCGGTTTGGCTGTTAGGATAAAGACACTAGATAAAGACATTAGGAGAAAGCATATAGCACTGACTAAGAGGGCTAAGCACAACTCAGTGGAAAGTCTTAAAGGGGAACTGGTAAGATATTCAGAAAGGTTTGCAGTAACACACTGAGGGGGAGAGGGTAGGTCATGATGCTCAACAAAACAGCAGCCATAGTTTCTATAGCAGCCCCAGCTAGCAGAGATAATACCTCAACTGGACTTTCCTGGAAGCTTCACACAACTTGCGTGGTATGCCATGAATGTTATGATTCCCTGTTTTAGGGAAATGGATCATTTTAAACACTTTTTCCTGCCTTTGGAATGCAAATATGTTATTTTGCAGTTAGGCCTAATTAGAGCGTTATCTGTGACCCAATTAAAATATGGATGACCAGTTGTGCTTTGGAAGCAGACTTTCACTTTAATATTATTATAACACAATCTTGGGAGCGTGGTTGAACATAGGATGGGCCGGAGTTGATCTTTCTCGTCTCATGGTTACGTAGGAGTAAGGCATGAATTCTTTCCACTGGTGTAATTAGACCTTTTTATTGGATGGCATACCTTTCAAACATCTGTTTCCCCTTGCCTTTATGCTTTCAGTGGACTATAGGACATTGTTTGACTGCTCACCTGAGTAACCACCAAAAACCCCAGCTATTTTTACCAGCAATGGAGAAAATCGCCAACTCTGGCATTCCTTCCCTCTCCATTTCTTTCTCAGTCTAATCCAGGTAAGATTACTGCTCTTTCTATGGAGTCATGTTCCTCCCCATYCTGACAATTCCACATACACCGCTCGCCTTGCAGCGCATCAAAGGACTGCGCTGGTTGATTTTTGGCCCTGGATTCCAGCCACGGTGCGGCCACACTTTCTCCAGGTTAACTCTTTCTGGGGCTAGCCTGGGAGTGGAGGGGAGGATGGAGGGAAGTGGGGGAGTGGAGGCCCTAGACTGCAGGCACGGGTAAACGCATGGCTGCCAGCACACACTGGACCCTCTGTGCTGTTAACACGCCAGCTGCCTAGGCTAATTAGTCCAGAACAAACCTAAGCAGGCCTCTGAGGTCATTAAAACATAATGCCACAGGGAGAAAAAAAAAAGTGTTGATGGAATTTACCTCCCCTTCTACCAAAAAGGAAAATCTTGCAAACAAAACACAAAATGGACTCAAAATTTAGGACCAACCGAGAAAACAAAAAAACTGCACTTTGATGGCCATCCTATCAGCAGGAGTCTATCCCCCTCCCTTACAGACGTTCTATTCATTTTTTACTGAGACAATTAGACATGGCCTTCGCCACTGAAAGATGGGTGCACCATTTTTTCTCCCTGCTCTTTTTCAGAGACAATTATGCACTGGGAGAGTTTTTTTTATCGTGTGAGAACCCTTTTCTTGACCGAGGAAAACATAAACAAAACAGAAAACACAAAAGTCTCATCAGTAATTCAGGGAAAAGTCAATCCTCGGCAGGCTTCAATGCCAGCCAATTGTAAACGTCCTCTTTGCGCCTCAGTGTCATTGAGATGCCTTACAAATTCAATCTGCAGGCCGGGGCAGTGTGACGGAAGGCTGCATGGCCCTCAAAGCCCAGTCTTAGTTTCTACTAGCTAGCAGCTTATAGTGGAACTGACAGTGTTTTAACTACTTTGTAAATATGAAACAAACAGACAATGATAATATCAGTCAAAAATATAAAATTGACAGTTTATGCTTCAAAACCAACTTCATAAGAGGTTTTACAAAAGAGGTTATATTTGACAAAAAATGTCATTATGTAGAGCTGGGATGGTCAACTTTTATTGGGATGGGAGTCACAAAAAAACAAAACTCATCATGAGGGGTCGCAGTGGCTCGTGGGTTTGCGTACCCACATCCATACCACGCCCCCTTTGCGAGCAAAATATTTGTGAGTTAATTTCCTGCAATTCCACACATTTTTCCATGGTGCGGAGAGAATATGTAGCTATTTGTTTGGCAAGCTAAAACCACAGAGCCTAGCTAGCTGCTGGAAGGATGTCATGTCATTGGATGGACGAGTGGTTGAGTGGCAGACTTTCCTCCCATATCGTTTTTTGGTGGCTACACCTAGAGATGCAGGTGTCATTTGGTAAGCTAGCAAGAAATGTGAATCACTTCCCCTAAAGTAAAGTGAACTTGGCAAAGTTATATAATTTCTCCGGTCAACACAATAATAAATACAATCCTTCAAAACCCTACACCAGAGAAAATTATTTAGCCACAGAGGATCAKTAGCTTATTATTTTTCTTTGTTGCTTTAGATTGTTTTAAAATCACAAGGTCAGGGCATAACCAACAGTCGGGAAGCGTGCTATTTGGGCAGTGCGAGCAGCATATGAAATAGCTAGTTGTAAGTGAAAAGCATCTATAATGGACCTAAGCCTATCGCAATATTTCAAAATACAAATCGCGGGAAAAACACGAGGATAAAGAAAAAAACAAACCTGTCTTTTGCTACGCTATCAAAATTCTCAACTCACAATAGTTTGAGTGAACAGTAGCTCATCTTATTGGCACTATAGCGAAGAGCATCGGCCATATCCCGGTGAGTGCGCATATTCACTGTCTTTATCATTGGGTGTCTCCGTGCTCCTGGACAGTTTTTTTAGAAGAATAATTTCCTCCTCCAAGACGAGGTCGTTTTCATTTATCTCAGTTTGTCAGTGTCAGCCGAGTAGCCTACCCTTACATTTTTGGGGTATTAAAGATTCTACTAGTGTCTCCAGTCGTGAAGGTAAAGAGTCGTAGAATTGAATGAAATAAGTTTATAAAAGGCAAAAACAGTTACCGATTTTTCTCGGATCTACCAAAAAAAATTCACTCTAGCTGGGGCAGAGCTCTGGATGTGTGCAAAGAAAGGCGAAGAAAAGCAGAAGTATTTTTTGCGAACAGTGAGTCAGTTATATTGGGCTCCCGAGTGGTGCAGCGGTCTAAGGCACTGCATCTCAGTGCTAGAGGCATCACTACAGACCCAGGTTCGATTCCAGGCTGTATCACAACTGGACGTGATTGGGAGTCCCATAGGGCGGCGCACAATTTGCCCAGCGTCATCCGGGTTAGGGTTTGGTCGGGGTAGGCCATCATTGTAAATAAGAATTTGTTCTTAACTGACTTTCCTAGTTAAATAAAAATACATTTATTATTAGCCTAACTTATGACTATCCAATCTACATCATATTAGGAATAGTTGGCTATCTTACATTAGTCTGCAAAGGTGATGACAGATGCAGCAATACTTTATAATTAAGGTGATTTTTAAAATATTTTAAAATATTTTGTTTTGCTTTCCCCAAGTACAGCTATGCTGAACTTGAACGACTGTTATCCACAGTTACCATCGCTTAGTTGTCAATCAAATATATTTGGCATCGATCAAATGGGCAGCCAGGCAAGTTCCCATTGTTGTCACAACGTGGGTTGGGACCGAAGCATGCGTTAGCAGGCAAGCTGCAGAAGCATGAAACAAAATGAAATTGTTTCTTCATCATCTTGCTACAGTTGAAGTCAGAAGTTCACATACACATCAGCCAAATACATTTAAACTCAGTTTTTCACAATTCCTGACATTTAATCCTAGTAAAACATAACGATGGTCATTATGGCCTAACAGTTCTATTTTTGTTTCATCAGACCAGAGGACATTTCTCCAAGAAGTACGATATTTGTCCCCATGTGCAGTTGCAAACTGTAGTCTGCCTTTTTTATGGCGGTTTTGGAGCAGTCGCTTCTTCCTTGCTGAGCCGCCTTTCAGGTTATGTCGATATAGGACTCGTTTTATTGTGGATATAGATACTTTTGTACCCGTTTCCTCCAGCATCTTCACAAGGTCCTTTTCTGAGGGCGTGGAGGATTTCTTTTGATTTCCCCATGATGTCAAGGAAAAAGGCACCGAGTTTGAAGGTAGGCCTTGAAATACATCCACAGCTACACCTCCAATGGACTCAAATGATGTCAATTAGCCTATCAGAAGCTTCTAAAGCCAAATTTTCCTAGCTGTTTAAAGGCACAGTCAACTTAGTGTATGTAAACTTCTGACCCACTGGAATTGTGATACAGTGAATTATAAGTGAAATAATCTGTCTGTAAACAATTGTTGGGAAAATTACTTGTGTCATTGTCACGAATAGCACCGAAGGTGGCTCCCCTTCCTGTTCGGGTGGCGCTCGGCGGTCGTCGTCGCCGGTCTACTAGCTGCCACCGATCCCTTTTTCCTTTTCGTTTGTTTTTGTCTAATTGGTTTCACCTGTTCCTTGTTGGGTTTTTGGGGTGGGTACTATTTAAGTTCCTTTAGCCCGCTTGTGTTTGTGCGGGCTTGTTGTTATTGTACGTAGGAGGTGTATTGTTGATTTTGGGTTTTCGCTGTCCGGTTTATGTAACAGTGGTCTTTGGGTTGTGTTTGCGCCTGTGTTTTGGCTTCACCCATTTTTGTACCTGTTACTGTGGACATTAAAGCGTTTTTCCCCGTGAAACTTCTGCTCTCTGCGCCTGACTCCACACCCATCATTCTCCTGACGTTACAGAAGCCCGCACCAGGATATATGGAGTCAGCAGGAGCAGCGACCACCTCTCTCCCCACGATGGAGGAGAGAGTCCTTCATCACACGTCCATCCTCCATCGCATCGGATCAGCGATGGATCAAATTATGGAGAGGATGGACCGTTGGGAGAGGAGTGGTCTCCCTACTACCCCACCTACCCTCCCACCAGCAACTCTACCATCTCCTCCAGCGGAATCCGGTGCCAGCGCTCTGCGTATTACGCCTCCGAGGGAGTACGATGGAACGGCAGCGGGGTGCCAGGGATTCCTGCTACAAYTAGAGCTCTACCTGGCCACCGTTCGGCCGGCTCCCTCGGACGAGGAGAGCGTGAGTGTCCTCGTCCTTGCCTGACGGGTAGAGCCCTAGAGTGGGCCAATGCCGTCTGGAACGGGCCCGACTCAGCGAGGGGCCACTACCMAGAGTTCACCCGCCGTTTCCGGGCCGTGTTCGATCACCCTCCGGAGGGCCGAGCGGCGGGTGAGAGGTTGTTCCATCTCCGGCAGGGGACGAGGAGCGCGCAGGACTTCGCACTGGAATTCCGGACCTTGGCCGCTGGAGCGGGGTGGAACGACAGGGCCCTGATAGACCATTACAGGTGTAGCCTGAAAGAGGACGTCCGCAGGGAGCTGGCTTGTCGGGACACTACGCTCAGCCTGGATGAGCTAATAGACATGTTGATCTGGCTAGACCATCTGCTAGCTGCTCGCGGACGTTCTGAAAGGGTCCTGTCTGTTCCACCTCCTGGCCCTCCCGCTCCCTGGCCCTCCCGCTCTGCATCTAGGGAGACCGGAGGAGGAGGCTCCTCCTGTACCAGTTGTGGCCGGAGAGGGCACACTTCCGGTCAGTGTTGGAGGAGTCCATCTGGGAGTCGAGAGGGCAGGCAGAACACTCCTTGGTCACCCCAGGTGAGTCAGCACCACACTCTCCCAGAGCTTCCTGTTGGTCACATGTTTTTATTAATTTGTTTCCTTAAATTTTTTCCCTCTCTCCAGCATAAGGCGCTAGTCGATTCAGGCGCAGCGGGGAACTTTATAGATCGCGGACTCGCCCAGAGGTTGAGGATTCCGTTAGTTAAGGTAGACCCTCCCTTCCCCGTGCACTCCTTAGACAGTCGACCGTTAGGGTCAGGGCTGGTCAGGGAGGCCACGATTTCTCTGGAGATGATTACGCAGGGGAATCATAAGGAGCGGATTAGTCTGTTCCTTATTGAATCACCTGCGTTTCCGGTGGTGCTGGGGATTCCCTGGCTGGCTATTCACAATCCTAAGATTTTGTGGAGACAGGGAGCTCTCCAGGGGTGGTCTGATGAGTGTTCAGGCAGGTGTGTAGGAGTTTCCATCGGTGCGACAACGGTGGAGAGTCCAGACCAGGTTTCCACCGTGCGCATTCCCGCTGAGTATGCCGATTTGGCTATCGCCTTCAGTAAGAAGAAGGCGACCCAATTACCACCCCATCGACAGAGGGATTGCGTGATAAACCTCCAGGTAAACGCTGCACTACCCAGGAGTCACGTGTATCCTTTGTCCCAGGAGGAGACGTTGGCTATGGAGACATATGTCACGGAAGCCCTGGGACAGGGGTACATTCGGCCCTCCATGTCACCCGTTTCCTCGAGTTTCTTTTTCGTGAAGAAAAAGGAGGGTGGTTTGCGTCCGTGTATTGATTATCGAGGTCTCAATTCCATCACTGTGTGTTTTAGTTACCCACTACCTCTCATCGCTACGGCAGTGGAATCATTTCACGGAGCGCGGTTCTTCACGAAACTGGACCYCAGGAGCACGTATAATCTGGTGCGTTTTCGGGAGGGAGATGAGTGGAAAACCGTGTTTAGTACCACATCTGGCCATTATGAGTACCTCGTCATGCCGTACGGGTTAAAGAATGCTCCAGCTATCTTGCAATCCTTCGTCGACGAGATTCTCAGAGACCTGCACGGACAGGGTGTGGTGGTGTATATTAACGATATCTTGATCTACTCCGCTACACGCGCCGCGCATGTGTCTCTGGTGCGCAAGGTTCTTGGGCGACTGCTGGAGCATGACCTGTACGTGAAGGCGGAGAAATGTGAGTTTTCCAAACGAGCCGTTTCCTTTCTGGGTTATCGCATTTCCACCTCGGGGGTGGTAATGGAGGGTGACCGCGTCAAGGCCGTGCGTAATTGGCCRACTCAGACCACGGTAAAAGAGGTGCAGCGGTTCTTAGGGTTTGCCAATTACTACCGGAGGTTTTGGCCAGGTAGCAGCTCCTATTACCTCACTGCTGAAGGGGGGGCCGGTGCGTTTGCAGTGGTCAGCAGAGGCGGACGGAGCTTTCCGTCGTTTGAAGGCACTGTTCACCGACGCACCAGTGTTGGCACATCCGGACCCTTCTTTGGCGTTCATAGTAGAGGTGGACGCATCCGAGGCTGGGGTTGGAGCCGTGCTCAAACAGCGCTCGGGTACGTCACCGAAGCTCCGCCCCTGTGCTTTTTCCCCCGAAGAAGCTCGGGCCAGCGGAGCGGAATTATGATGTGGGGGACAGGGAGTTGTTGGCTATGGTTAATGCCCTGAAGGTGTGGAGACACTGGCTTGAGGGGCCTAAGCACCCTTTCCTCATCTGGACTGACCACCGTAACCTGGAGTATATCCGATCAGCTAGGAGACTGAATCCTCGTCAGGCAAGGTGGGCCATGTATTTCACCCGATTTCGTTTYACGATCTCGTATCGACCAGGTTCCCTCAACACTAAGGCTGACGCGCTGTCCCGCCTCTACGACACTGAGGACCGGTCCATCGATCCTACTCCCATCATTCCGGCGGCTAAGCTGGTAGCACCGGTAGTATGGGAGGTGGACGCGGACATCGAGCGGGCGCTAAGGGAGGAACCTGCGCCTCCACAGTGCCCGGAGGGTCGTAGGTACGTGCCGCTCGCTGTTCGTGATCAATTGATTCGGTGGGCTCATAGTCTACCCTCGTCAGGTCACCCGGGTATTCCGAGGACGGTGCGAGRTCTTAGAGGGAAGTACTGGTGGCCTACCTTGGTGAGGGACGTGCGATTCTATGTCTCCTCYTGTTCSGTGTGCGCCCAGAGYAAGGCTCCTAGGCACTTGCCAAKAGGGAAGTTACAACCCCTCCCCRTTCCACAACGGCCGTGGTCCCATCTATCGGTCGATTTTCTCACTGATCTTCCCCTGTCTCAGGGGAACACGACGATCCTGGTCGTTGTGGATCGGTTCTCGAAGTCCTGCCGTCTTATCCCGTTGCCCGGTCTCCCTACGGCCCTACAGACTGCGGAGGCGCTGTTCACCCATGTCTTCCGGCACTACGGGGTGCCCGAGGACATCGTTTCTGATCGGGGTCCCCAGTTTACGTCCCGAGTGTGGAGGGCGTTTATGGAGCGTCTGGGGTCTCGGTCAGCCTGACCTCGGGGTATCACCCGGAGAGTAATGGGCAGGTGGAGAGATTGAACCAGGAAGTGGGTAGGTTTCTGCAGTCGTATTGCCAGGACCGGCCAGGGGAGTGGGCGAGATACAGGGGGTACATTAAAGTGTTTTTCCCCCGTGAAACTTCTGCTCTCTGCGCCTGACTCCACACCCATCATTCTCCTGACGTTACAGTCATGCACAAAGTAAATGTTCTAACCGACTTGCCAAAACTATAGTTTGTTAACAAGAAGTTTGTGCAGTGGTTGAAAAACAAGTTTTAATGATGGCCGTGGCCATCTGGCTAGTATCAACAAGGGCTTTCTTCAACATATAGTTCAAACATTACGTAGAAAGCTTGGAATCTAGATCATAAGCAGTATGCACGGATATGCATTGCCAAACAATGCTACTCTGCCACCGTCTGGTTTGAAGTATTTTAACAAGGCTGGCGACTTCCAAAGTCTTTGGTGTGTGTGAACACAAGAGATTGTCTGCCGATACTCGGTTCAGAGGTGCCAAATACTGTCGGCAGGCAAACGTTTAACAATCCTACCAGTGTGTCAGAGCCCTTATAGCAGGTGCATTCCAACATATTCCTTGACAGCTACACTCGTGTAAGTTTTCGCTCCCACCCCAGTTGTAACTAACCTGGTTCAGGTTATCAACTAGCTAATTATTAGAATCAGGTGTGCTAGATTCGGGTTGGAGTGAAAACCTACAGGAAGGTAGCTCACCAGGAACAGGGTTGGAGAGCCTTAAAATTACAAGGCCAGGGCATAACCAACAGTCAGGAAGCGTGCTATTTGGGCAGCGCGAGCAGCATATGAAATAGTTGATTGTTGATTTGTGGTTGTAAGTGAAAAGCATCTATAATAGACCTAGGCCTGTTGCAATATTTCAAAATACAAATCGCTGGAAAAACAGAGGATAAATTAAAAAAAAWTWAAAAAGTATTTTGCTAGGCTATCAAAATTCGCTCAAACCCCAGTTGTAACTAACCTGGTTCAGCTTATCAACTAGCTAATTATTAGAATCAGGTGTGCTAGATTCGGGTTGGAGTGAAAACCTACAGGAAGGTAGCTCACCAGGAACAGGGTTGGAGAGCCCTGCCTTATAGGCAACAGAGAGAGAGAGACTACCTGTTCAGGGTTGTTTGATCAATAGGACTGTTAAGTTCCCAAATATAAGAGGATTTCCGTAGTATTTATTTACATTTTAGCAGAAAACCATTCAGGGGTATTTTGTGGTTTTTGGCAAACGCTTTCTAATGATCTAAAGTTGAGCTAATGCTGCAGTCTGTAAACACACAGTCCAGTTCAAAGTGTATGATGGCAGGCCCATGTGGCAAATGGCTTATTAACATATATGCCTACACAAGCTCTGATTGGTTATGGCGCACCAGTCTGTGTAGTCTGGGCCTGAACAAAACTGGCACGTTTTTATTAGGTTTTATCTACTGCAGTGGCTATTAATTGTCCAAACGCATGGTTGTATTTTTACAAATGCCTTACTCTACGCCATTCCCAAACATTCTATGAAAGTATGAAAATGACTCTGTGCTCGCTTCTCAGAAAATATAAAACATTTTATCAAGATTTCCTTTTTGCTAAAAAGCCATCAGTTCCACTTTAAAGCTTCTCTGAGGAAAATGACTGAGGCCTGACCAATGCTCCACACAGACGACAGGAATGGCACACACAGCATTTATGACATAAAAAACATGTATTTTTTACCACTGTCTCAAAATTACAGATCATAATTCCAAAGGCCTTTTAAAATGTCAAGCACTAGTTTATCCTATTTCATCTGAATTAAAAAGAATGTAGGCTATAAAGTCAGTGTCCTGAAAAAGTTAGATATTTGTAGTTGTGGGATCTGGGTATTATCCTGGGTTTGTGTTCCTACCTGCCCATCATATCATTGGGCAGGTAGGAACACAAACCCAGCATATGGCCTGTTGGCTCAGTTTGGGGATCACCATGAAGATGCACATAACAACCTGGTGGACTGCATTACCTGAAGTAGTTCAGGAGAAGCGCACAAATTAAATCTCCACATGAGCATCCCCCAACCCCTTTTAACTGCCAGATTTGATCATTTACACCCCCCCACCAAGGCCACTTCACACGAAACAACCTCCCAATTGGCTTTGAAATGTTATAGGGTTTGGCCAGTTCTTCCGAGGGCCCGACTCGGCAACAAATTATATTATATTTTTATCTGCCGAGAAGAGCGCTGCCTTAAGTCAAACAGAATGTCCATACTGCTTTTCTTTTCCCCTCCAATCCTCCATTATCCTCCCAATCAATCTCAATGTTCCATGCACTTCCCCCCCAACCCCCTTCAGTCCCTTTTCAAGCCTCCCTCTCTTTTCTTTCTCTCCCTCCCTTTTGAGGGTCGACCACCTCCACAGGAAATAAGCAGGAAAGGAGGAAAAACGCAATATTCTCAAATAACATTCAAACTATGTCACCCAATATAAATGTTTCTACTGTTTGAATCCTTTAACAAAAATGTGTTTTAAAAACTAGACTATTGGTTGTATGATCAAATTCTTCTAGAATATGTTTTACTGGCTTGCATGTTGATGTTARTCTTCACAGACCAATCTTTAAAAATAATTGCTGGATCTCATGAGCTCCTGTATCCTGTTTACAAAATAATCAACATCCTACTGCAATACACATTTATATTATCATAATCGTAGCCCTCCTCTGGAACTCAACATGAGCCTAATATGATGCCGAACTCCCCCCTCAGAGCCTGGGCAAACAGCTATTCCTCACATAGTACAGTAACAGGATTAGCTTATTGCTAGAAAACTATATATAACATACAATCATTTGGTTATAAAGGCATACCTTCAAATGGTAGATTGAGTTATTTCCTGGCTGAAGAGACATATTAGCCCCACAGGCTCAAGTTGATATACTGGGATTTATAATGTATGGCATGAATATTTTCTTTAGAGTATATCCATACAAAAAAGCTGGCCAAATCCCACTGTACCATATGGACAAACTCCAACACGCACACACCCAGACAGACACACAGAACCAGAAGCAGAGAGGGTCCAGCTCAGTGTTTCCCATACTCAGTCCTCGGGACCCCAGGGGGTGCATGTTTTGATTTTTGCCCTAGCACTAGACAGCTGATTCAAATAGTCAACTAATAAGCTTTAATGATCTAAATCAGCTGTGTAGTGCTAGGGCAAAACAAATAAACGTGCACCCCCTGGGGTTCCCGGGGACCGAGTTTGGGAAACACTGGTCTACCTGTAGCTGAACATAATAATTATTGATCCATGGAACTCCATCTTCTCCTGATCCATACACCTTCCCGGGAGATATGGATATAGTGTCTGGAGAGATTCACTCACAGTCAATCTCATGCACCAGTCTATAAACAGCCATGTATTCTCCTACCAGGCCTGCCAACAGTATGTCCAGCATAGCCAAAAAAGTATTACATTTACATGGTGTTGCAGCTTTCACACTCAGACAATCCTGCTGATCCAGGAGGCATGAGTAAATGCATWACTTGGGTAAGAAAAGCTTTGGGGCTAGTTTAGGCTGTTCATTCAGAATCATTACAGCAAAGAGTACTGTCAACAGTATACAGAACCAGTATACAAAACGTTATTTAGCCTATATTTACAATATCAGTCAATTGTTGAGCCCACCTGCACACACACATAACTTAGGCATAAGTGATGGGGAAATCAACCCTCCAAGCACCTTAATGTTAATGTTGCTAGGAACTATCACAGTTCATTCCTTTCTTCTCAACTGGGTTTTCAAAGAACGGTCTAAACAGGCTGGATGTCTCAGCAACTTCTTTAAATGCCACTCAGGCCTATTTGCCTGTAAATTCAAACACAATGTGGTATTTGGGATACATATGGGCTGCATTGTGAACAGACAAGTCAACAGCTGCTGGCAACTCATCACAACACTGCTATGGAACGAGGGGTAGCCACAGCACAATCAAGTTAAGCCACAAACACAGCCAGAACAGGCGCAGAGGAACTCACAGGCCCCCCCCCGCCTGCTGACAGATGTGGAAGAATGCACATCCCTATGGAAATGAGACAGATTGTCGTGCAGCATGGAGCTGGGACTGCCTCTCTGGCTGAACACTACGAGACCAGGCAGGCTCAAAGCTGGAGCCAGACAGCACTCTTTACAGGTATTAACCTTTGAAGAAGCCGATCACGTCCTCCCATATAGCAGGGCTGTAACGTCAAAAAGAAAACACGTTCTTGTTGATTCAAGAGCCTACTCTCCAAACCATCTTTAGTTTTTATTTGTTATTTACAAAGGTGCACCGCTATGATCCATCAAGACGATGATGATGAGCGTTTACCGGCGAGGTATCTTGTAAAATTGTAGCAAGACACCTGAAACAGGTAATAGCTAATAGTTCTCTTCCTGTAAAAAATGTATTGGAAAACCTCCATTCATTTAGCCTAATTATGTCAGACACATTGGAGTTTAATAGGTTTAAGCCAGCTCTTAACCATCAGTCTGGGCAGCCATCTTTAAAACACTAACCTTGATGAATGCACTCAAAGAGCTGCACTTGCCACTAATGAGTCTTTCAGATACCTAGAGATGCGTTTTCTAAAACAGCCATGTCCATGATGTATGGCGAAGTGAGTGAGCAGATGGGCCGATGGGGGTGGAAAATATTACAAAAAGTTAGGTGTCTTTTATTCTCCTCAAACATGGCATCCTTCCTCAGAGCTTGGCACATCAATGTTTTAAGACCTCACTCTATAAGGCAAAAAACAGCAACAATCTGTTACCAGGCAATTAACTTCTTAGCTTCTCCGACAAGGGGCTTTTTAAAGAAAATCTGGGTTTTGACTGAAGTCTCCACAAAAAAAAGTATAATTTATCAAGGCACTGTTAAATGGGAGCAGACCCTTTCAGGGAGAAAGGCCAGTTATTTATTTTTGCGTAATTTAAAGCAAAGGGCAACGGAAGCCAAACTATTAGACTCCAGATGCGGTGACAAGTGAGCTATAAAACGTAGCAGTGCAAACAAAACAAGCCAACAAGGCCAGCACAACAAGCTTGTACAAAGATGTCTTAATGGACACCTCTGAACATGAGATACACATGCCATCACCCCCCTTCCCTCTTAATAAAAGCCACAGATTCCATAGTAAGCCTTTGGACAGCCTGTAGGAAGAGGGGAACATCCCAGCTGATGCTGGGCCAGACTTAATCCCTCAAAAGTCTTACTGAACAAAAACACAGAATTGACTATGATGGGCAAAGAAATCCATTGGGGAATGGGAATTTAAGGAGTTTTTGAACTTTTTTTCCTAGAAGTTGGTGGTTTGAGTTTACGGACTGTGGGAGTGGTCGGACAGGCATTAGCAGAGTGAGTCTGCGTGACTCAACTCACCTGTTGATGAGCAGTTGAGACTGACCGATCAGAGGGCTATGTACGTGTTGAGTGCTCTATGGCTTACTCAGCTGCTGTCCCACCCACCGTACTGAATGTGAAGAGGCTTGGACGGGCCACTTACACTGAGACTAAAGCTGTCATTAGCATGGCCAATGTTTTAGAGAGAGGCCCCTTGCTGGAAAATCCTCCACAAATTAAGTTTCACGGCTCAAGACAACAATGTGGCGAGGCCACCTGAGCGACGCTTCGTAGGAACTTTAAAGAAAACATTATTGATCCTTTCAGACGAGAGGGGTTTCAGCCAGCATCCATCAGCACCAGGGCCTTCAGCTGGTCAGACTCAGCTCTCAGGCCTAAATAAAGACTTCCTTTCAGAGCGAGGCTTTTCATTGTGGTGGAGAAAAAGGCCTGGATGCCACTACTTTGACTGTGAAGCACAGAAAACAACTCAATTATTCAAATGCACTCAATTACTCATTGTTGTTCGTGTACTTTCTTCACTTTTTAAAAAATAGAAATAATAGACCACTTCACATAATGATTTATTTGTCATAATAACAGGCAATTTAGAATCTATTTTTGTCCATTTAATCGTAGTTATTTTTTTGGGGGGGGGGCCTCGAACCAGGATCTCTAGGGGCACAGCCTTAGTCCCCTGTGCCACTCGGGAGGCCCTAATCTTAGTTATTTTAATGAGATTCATGGCTCAGGAGAGTGCCATAGAAGGAAAAGTGTTATTTTCACACATGGTTCAAAGTTGCCTCTACTCTTTTCTCACCAGCACGTAGAGATGGGTATAGGCCTAGCTGCTGAGATCACAGGAGGTCTTTGAGGTTCAGACCACTTCTGAGAACTAACACCCAGTTCCTGAATATATTTTTCATTCCGCTCATATTTTACAGGAGGAAATTCCATCACCGCCCCCTGTTATTTCCCTCTAATGTACCATATGGAACCCCGCCGCACACACACGGCAATGAAGGGTGACTAAATGCTCCACGGAAGGAGAATCTGCATAATTGTACAACAAAGCAGGAGTTCCTGTATAGAGGACTAGCGCATCAGTCAAATGAGTTATCCTCAGGATCTCACCAGTGATGGGGTGAAAGAGGGGGTTTGCGGCAACATCAGAGGCTTTCACCGGGAGGTGGGGGTGGCGCGGTTGGAGAGGGAGTCAGATTCCTCAAAAAGAGGCAAAAACACAAAGAGAGACAAATAAAAGACCACAATTCCCTTACTGTTTAAGGAAAAACCTGCTAATCCGAGTGCCAATAATTTAGCCTTCTTTCAGATGTGCGAGTCCCAAGATGAAAGGGGACGTTCTTGGACCGTATTCAAAACCAGGCTTTCAGCAGCACGTTTAAAAGGAGGCAGTGGACTCTAGGCCAATCACCATTTCAAACTCCATTGTATCTCGGGAAAAGGAATAGGCCTACTTGGTAGCCCGTCAGCAAAGAAAAGCTCTGTTGACCCAAAATGTACCCAAAATGTACCCAAAATGTGTGGACCCAAAATTGACCCCTGCGGCACACCTTTCGTAATATCGAGGAAACCTGATTTAACACCATAAGTAGATACACATTGAGTTCTATCTGTCAAGTAATTTTTAACCAGTTACATGCAGCCTAGTCTAGGCCAATTGAGGAGCCTCTGAATTAGCAGTGAGTGATAAACATTATCGGAAGCCTTTGACAGGTCAATGAAGAGGGCAGCACAATGTTGCCTTTTATCCATGCAGGTAACCACATCATTTATAACTAGGGATGCAGCAGAGATAGTGCTATGACCTGGTCTAAAACCCAACTGATGTACATTTAGAATACATTTCAAAGATAAGAAAGATCTTAGCTGGAAATTAATAAAGGAATCTAATATTTTAGCTAGGCAAGAAAGTTTAGAAATAGGGCGATAATTATTTAGTTCACAAGGGTCACCACTTTTTTGAAGGGGAGTACATGGGCCGCCTTCCAAACCTTGGGGATAGTACCAGATATAATCGTCAGTTTAAAAATATGGGTTAATGATCCAGCAATCACGGGGGCAGAGAGCTGCAGCACTACTACATACACATCAACAGTGTAATATCTGGATGAAGTTTGCTAATACAAAAGGAACATAAAGTAGGATTACATGGTATGCATACATTGTATGATGTTTATTGATATGTAATGTATTTGTAAAGAATATGAATTARTATTTGACCAAGTGACAACCTTATTCTAAGGGCACCGGCTCATCACAACAATGTGCAAGAAGTTGGCCTACTGTGTTGGTAGTGGCCTATTTCTAATAGTATTGTTAACGTTACACATTCTAGCTACTGTCCATTACTGATACATACAGGCAAGAGTTGCTTTCCTTAGCTCACTACAAAAAGATTTAGGGCCAACTGTTATATTGGTCGTCTAATAACCAGCTAGTGGGGATACTTGTAAACATTACAGCTAGGTCATTCCTGTTGTTGTTTAGTAAACTAACTACATTGAGTACAGTAGTTAGTAGCTACCTAACCATTACTCTTCAGATAATGAAAAACTGTAGGATGGTAGCTAGCTAGCATAGTGACAGGTATTCCTATGATTGAAACAACATCGGAAACAATTATCTACAGTTGCTAATAGTTACCGGTAGCTACCTGGCTAGCTAGCTTTGTTAGTGCAGGGAATAGGTTAGCTAGCCTCTAGTAAGGCTGTTGTGGTAACCGTATTACCGCCACACTAGCGGTCACTAGTCATGAAGGCAGTCAAATTCCACGTGACCGTTTAGTTATGGTAATTAGGCTTCTCGAAGTTGTGATGCTGCTGATGGTTGTTAGTAGCCTACCAAACTTGCCAACTGCCTGGTACACAGCACTATATTGTCCCTCTAATCACTCTGACATCAATGTAAATGTAATAGAAAATCTAATCAAACACTTCATGAGAGCAGCAACATTTCTATAGGCGTTGCAATTGTGCGAGAAAACAGAGTAATGGCCTCTATTAAAAAGAGGAGGATCCCATCAGCTTTCTATAGGCTAGGCCTACTATATTTAATTCTCAAATTTCCTAATATTAGGCACATTGCTTATCTTTGCCACAGGAGTATAACCTACCTGGCATACATKTTTCGAGACAGGTGCATGATAATGGTCCATTCTAAATCAAAAAACAAATTTCATGCAGTATTTAGCATATGTAAAGACAAGATTAAATAAAGAATAGTCTGTTGGGTGACAATATTAGCCTATCACTTGTGAATTATATATTATCACTTGTGAATGATGCCCAACATAAGGCAAGAAACATTGCCGCCTTATTTTTTGCGATTTTTTCAAATCATAGTCGCACACCTCATGTAGCCTAGCCCATAAGCCTATATCTTTTGATAAGGTTTGTATCACAACTAAAGTGGCCAAATACCATCTTAAAATTAAGCATATTAATCCACTTTACAAGGGGTGTAGAGCCTAACTGGCATAAATAAGCAGCGTGTGAGTTTCAAGTTTGGGGAAGAAAATGTTCACCATAAAAATGCACCTTTTATAAAAGCATTACATGCACAATCGCATTTGCGGTCACTTTTGATAAGTGTTTTCCCTCTAATGGAACATTCGCGCTTATAGCCTACTGTCACACCTGATCTGCTTCACCTGTTCCTGTTGTCTCCACCCCCTCCAGGTGTTGCTTATTTTCCCCTGTGTATTTATCGCTGTGTTTCCTGTCTCTCTGTGCCAGTTCGTCTTGTATGTTTCCAAGTCAACCAGCGTTTGTCCCGTTCTCCTGCTTCTAGTCGTCCCGGTTTTGACCCTTGCCTGTTCCTGGACTTTGTACCCACCTGCCTGACCATTCTGCCTGCCTTGGCCACAAACCTGTCTGCCACTCTGTACCTCCTAGACTCTGATCTGGTTTTGACCTTTTGCCTGTCCACGACCATTCTCTTGCCTATCCCTTTGTATTCATAAACATTGTAAGACTCCAACCATCTGCCTCCTGTGTCCGCATTTGGGTCTCGCCTTGTGCATTGATAGCCTACTGCCATTTGTGCATTGCTGCGCTTATAATGTTAAGAAATAGCCTAATTTTAAGCTAAACGTTCGGATCTGTTGCGTCAGCCACATTGCGTAAAAAAGGTTTGTTGACGCTAGTGGTTGTATTAAGTTGGGAACTATCGCATCCCACAACTGTCCCAGACTATCGTTGGAATATTTACTTCTCGCACAGAATAGGTCAACTTTTGTACTATGGGGGATAGTAGGTTGACATAGGCTAGTGCTTTTGTTCGTTAGGCCTACTCATCTTGTTGGCTGGCGAAAAGTAAATGTGGACAGTTCTTCCAATATCTTCAATATGCACCTTGGAATTAGATATGGACACGCGCAGTTGCGTCCCTGATGTGTCTGTTTTCACTTGTAGCCTGTGAGAAAGACTCGATCACCTGATGGAGAGCCATGCGAGTGAGAGGTGCTTCGGAGCACGCAGCACTCTGGGAGAAGGGCACAACCCAGCACTCTGGGCCAAGGACACAACCCAGCACTCTGGGCCAAGGGCACAACCCAGCACTCTGGGCCAAGGGCACAACCCAGCACTCTGGGCCAAGGGCACAACCCAGCACTCTGGGCCAAGGGCACAACGGCCACAGGCCGCAAAAGGCATAGATTTTTTAGGGTGCATTACAGCTACACAAAGGCGATTCCGCCGTGAAAATCGAGGCATTATCAAGTGCTTGTCAAATTGTGAATGAGAGACAGCCTGCGCAAAAATGCCTTTCAAACAACTTTTTTCAAACCCTCGTTAGTCGCATCATCATTCTTACAATGTATTAAAAATCAAAACATAACGTCCAATGTTTGTAGAACAACTAAAGTTACATTAATAACTCTAAATTAAACAAATAGGAGTACCCATCTTTGTTAACCGCTCAACACAAAATAGCCGCGTGTGCGCACTCCCTCAAATCGTTTGGAGAAAATATCCTTTCTATTTTATTCAGCTCTGTTCAATTGTATTATTCATACTATACAATAATGCTATGGAATTCTAAGCAAATCTTGTCTGTGTAGCCCACAACCATATAGCATAACCAGATCAGGACCTAACACAAGGACAACTCAGAGTATGCTATTCTGTTCTTCTGAAATATACATTTTCTTCATATCTGTCACATCTTCTCCTGCTCCTCCCCTCCGGCGTGCGACATCGCCAAAATACTAATCACCGGTCCTGGGATTCATCATTATTCACACCTGTACTTCATTAGCTTCATAATTTCCTCCCCTTTATGTGTCACTCTTATGTTTTCTCACCAGTTGGTATTATCCTTGTGTACCGGCATTTAGCCACATGGATTTGTCTCGTTCCTGATTTTGTTGTTTTATTAAACGTTTCACCTGCTTCCCAACTCACAGCTCCGTTATTACAATATCATGCTTCTTTAGACCTGCCTAAAATAAATAATGGATTCATTGTGAAGGTATAGGCTATATTACATGGATTTAGTAGACTTTTTAAAATGTAGATGTTCCAAAGATCTGCATCAGTGGCTTGTAGGCTACACGTGGAAGCCAGATGCTAAATGTGTTTGTTAATTAACGGTCAATTCCCGCCTGACTGACAGTTATTTGCTTGACAATCACCGGCAGACAAAATTTCATGCCAGCCACAGCCCTAGCCTCTAGTTTCGCCGGTAAAACTCCAGTACACTGCTAAACTCTATTCATCCTTGATCATTGTAACTTCACATCAGAAAATGTATTAATATGGACAAAGAAAAACAAATGATATTTACAAATGTACTTAATTGAAAGTGTCTGACTTACTCTAGACTATTTACTCAAYAAGCAAGCAATGGAAAATGGCATGTAAAAAATTATACATTTTGACTGAAATGTGCCTCTTCTAGCATACTCTGAAAGGTTGCTACCTCTGGAGATAGAAATGGTGAATTGTAAGCCATAATTATCTTTAAAAACTAGAGTAAAAGTGGTATTTAATACGAAACATCCCCTGAGAGACACTCTCAGCCACATCGAATGATAATGTAAATTGGGTCAGAGCCACACATGCCAGTGCATGAAAGCTATGCTCTGTGTGAAGATGAAAAACATTTAATGAAGATCTAACCCCTCACACATGAAACATTTATAATGGAAATGTATTTGGACCCAAAGGCAATTCACTTTGCAACAGAAAGGAAGAAAGAAATATATTCTCAGACAGGCTCCTTCAACAGCACAGAAACATAGAAAAAGGGGGACGGAAAGAGAAACTGGGAGGAGGGCTCAAAAGCCTCCAGACCTCTATTTATAACCATTCAGCCAGTGAACTGCCACAGTCCAAATACCAGAAGGTCTTTTTTAAAAACGTTTCATTCAATGCCTAATGTTGTTTTCATCTAAAAAGGTTAAAAAGAAAACAGTAACAACTAAATTAACACTTCTTTAAGGAAAAAATAGTCTTGGACAGCCATTACAAAAACACAAAGGGGAATTCAAAACAAAAGTGCTGCATTCTGTAAAAAAACGACTGAGAAATTGCTGATGTCTGAGCTGCATGTGTATTTCTCTCCATTAGCACTTCAAGCACTACTGTCCCTTTCAGCAGCTAAGTGGGTCTGTGGGAGAATGGCCCGGGCCTCCATTAGGTGAAGCTGAAAAACCCTTGTGAAGAGCAGAACAAGACACACTTGTCAGCTGCTGGGAGCCTCTGGAAGCAGGGCTGCCACCAAAGTGTGCATCTGGTTCAGGGGTGGGGGCTGCTGAGGAAGACTAAGGGCCAGCCCCGCCACCATTCTATGCTGCCATTGTGAGGTCCAGTGCAGGGGTCACGGTAGAGCACATGGGCGAGGGGCTTCCCTTGTCAGTCAGCACATTGGTTAGGTGTTTTGTGTTGTGAGAGGAGAGGCAGTGCTGCCCAACCCCCTCCTCTCTGAAGCGTTCCACCACTAGTCCTGCTCGGTTTCTGTTTCTCCTCCATCTGCTCTACACAGACAGAGAGTCAAGCAGGGGGGCTCTGGGCTGCAGCGTCCAGGCTACAGACAAAATAAACAACTCTTCACCAGCCAGAAAGTTAAGGAATGTAAGACTTCTGGCAACACTAGTGTGTGACGCTTATAGAAATGTGGCACTTAAATTAAACAGGTTATTACTTCGATTTAAAGTAACTGTCCAGTGAAAATTTCACTTTTAAAAGTTCGCATTCTGTTAACTTATACCCAAATAATGTAGTGGACTCGCCATATTCTCATATTTTTGACCAAAGCATAAAGTGGGAGAAATAAAAAACCGAACTCAAACAGACTAGAGGTCGACCGATTAATCGGAATGGCCGATTAATTAGGGCCGATTTCAAGTTTTCATAACAATCGGAAATCGGTAATTTTGGACGCCGATTTGGCGTTTTTTTTTTTTACACCTTTATTTAACTAGGCAAGTCAGTTAAGAACACATTCTTATTTACAATGACGGCCTTGGAACGGTGGGTTAGCTGCCTTGTTCAGGGGCAGAACGACAGATTTTTACCTTGTCAGCTCAGGGATTCAATCTTGCAACCTTACGGTTAACTAGTCCAACGCTYTAACCACCTGCCTCATGAGGAGCCTGCCTGTTACGCGATTGCAGTAAGAAGCCAAGGTAAGTTGCAAGCTGGCATTAAACTTATCTTATAAAAAACAATCAATCAATCATAATCACTAGTTATAACTACACATGGTTGATGATATTACTAGTTTATCTAGCTTGTCCTGCGTTACATATAATCGATGCAGTGCGTATTTGCAAAAAAGGACTGTCGTTGCTCCAACGTGTACCTAACTATAAACATCAATGCCTTTCTTAAAATCAATACACAGAAGTATATATTTTTAAACCTGCATATTTAGCTAAAAGAAATCCAGGTTAGCAGGCAATATTAACCAGGTGAAATTGTGTCACTTCTCTTGCGTTCATTGCACACAGAGTTAGGGTATATGCAACAGTTTGGGCCGCCTGGCTCGTTGCGAACTAATTTGCCAGAATTTTACGTAATTATGACATAACATTGAAGGTTGTGCAATGTAACAGGAATATTTAGACTGATGGATGCCACCCGTTAGATGAAATACAAAACGATTCCGTATTTCACTGAAAGAATAAATGTTTTGTTTTCGAGATGATAGTTTCCGGATTCGACCATATTAATGACCTAAGGCTCGTATTTCTGTGTCTTATTATGTTATAATTAAGTCTATGCTTTGATAGAGCAGTCTGACTGAGCGGTGGTAGGCAGCAGCAGGCTCGTAAGCATTCATTCAAACAGCACCTTTGTGCGTTTTGCCAGCAGCTCTGCTGTTTATGAATTCAAGCCTATCAACTCCCGAGATTAGGCTGGTGTAACCGATGTGAAATGGCTAGCTAGTTAGCGGGGTGCGCGCTAATAGCGTTTCAAACGTCACTCGCTCTGAGACTTGGAGTAGTTGTTCCCCTTGCTCTGCATGGGTAACGCTGCTTCGAGGGTGGCTGTTGTCGATGTGTTCCTGGTTTGAGCCCAGGTAGCGGCGAGGAGAGGGGTGGAAGCTATACTGTTACACTGGCAATACTAAAGTGCTTATAAGAACATCCAATAGTCAAAGGTATATGAAATACAAATGGTATAGAGAGAAATAGTCCTATAATTCCTATAATAACTACAACCTAAACCTTCTTACCTRGGAATATTGAAGACTCATGTTAAAAGGAACCACCAGCTTTCATATGTTCTCATGTTCTGAGCAAGGAACTTAAACGTTAGCTTTCTTGCATGTCACATATTACACTTTTACTTTCTTCTCCAACACTTTGTTTTTGCATTATTTAAACCAAATTGAACATGTTTCATTATTTATTTGAGGCTAAATTGATATTATTGATGTATTATATTAAGTTAAAATAATTGTTCATTCAGTATTGTTGTAATTGTCATTATTACAAATAAATAAATAAAAATCGGCCGATTTATCGGTATCGGCTTTTTTTGGTCCTCCAATAATCGGTATCGGTGTTGAAAAATCATAATCGGTAGACCTCTAAAACAGACAGTTTAGAAAATACTTGCTATTTCCTCAGAGTATGATGTCATACTCCTGAGGAGGATGAGCTGGCCAATCAGCAGTCTACTCACATGGAATGCCCAGTATAATGCCCAGTATACGCCCACACCATTCTGTAGTTGGGATACACCCACTGCGTTCCAACCAGTGTAAATTCCGTCAACAAAAATAGTGACCAAGGATATAGTGCTCTTTAAAATAACATATCTCAGTCCTCTTTCAAGTGAACTCTGTGGTAAAAAAGAGCAAAATAACTCTGTTCCCTTTGCATTCACACTGCCCTTGTATTTGGATGAGGACTCAAATATTTTGCCAGTTCACTTCACCTACAGTGGGGAGAACAAGTATTTGATACACTGCCGATTTTGCAGGTTTTCCTACTTATAAAGCATGTAGAGGTCTGTAATTTTTATCATAGGTACACTTCAACTGTGAGAGACAGAATCTAAAACAAAAATCCAGAAAATCACATTGTATGATTTTTAAGTAATTCATTTGCATTTTATTGCATGACATAAGTATTTGATCACCTACCA
>NC_036866.1:15185285-15253935 GCF_002910315.2 Salvelinus sp. IW2-2015
TGCCAGCGACAGCCCGAAACCTGAAGGATCTGGAGAAGGTCTGTATGGAGGAGTGGGCCAAAATCCCTGCTGCAGTGTGTGCAAACCTGGTCAAGAACTACAGGAAACGTATGATCTCTGTAAATTGCAAACAAAGGTTTCTGTACCAAATATTAAGTTCTGCTTTTCTGATGTATCAAATACTTATGTCATGCAATAAAATGCAAATTAATTACTTAAAAATCATAATATGATTTTCTGGAAGTGTACCTATGATAAAAATTACAGACCTCTACATGCTTTGTAAGTAGGAAAACCTGCAAAATCAGCAGTGTATCAAATACTTGTTCTCCCCACTGTATTTTGTGGTCCGAATCCTCTTTGCATTCACATTGCTAGAAAGGAACCAGGATCTTTTTCCAACATTCACTCAATGCACTCTGGGTTTTCACAAAGTGCAGGACAAGCAATTACATCAGAATGTGTTATCTGACAGYTAGATATACCTATTTACATTTTGGAAGCTAATAGATTGCATTTAGTAAAAAAAAAAATACAATTGTAACCAGATGATATTATTATTCTAATATTTACATGTTAATAGTATCAGAAGAATAACTGCAGATTAATTAATGCTGTAATTGAAAATTGTACATCCAATGTAGTCTACTGCCCCTTTAAGAGCTAGAATAGATTTTCTACCCTGTGTTGGGATCTCACCAAATACTGTATGTTGGTGTTTTCACACTATTCAAACCCCACAATCGACTAAACAGTTTATGAAGCTCTCTTAGCCTATAGATCACATATTGCAAACAAATAATCTGAACTCAAAAACACCACACATACTGTTGAAGTCAAGTTTACATAAACTTAGGTTGGAGTCATTACAACTTGTTTTTCAACCACTCCACACATTTCTTATTAACAAACTATAGTTTTGGCAAGTCAGTTAGGACATCTACTTTGTGCATGACAAGTAATTTTTCCAACAATTGTTTACAGACAGATTATTTCACTTATAATTCACTGTATCACAATTCCAGTGGGTCAGAAGTTTACATACACCAAGTTGCCTGTGCCTTTAAACAGCTAGGAAAATTCCAGAAAATTATGTCATGGCTTTAGAAGCTTCTGATAGGCTAATTGACATAATTTGAGTCAATTGGAGGTGTACCTGTGGATGTATTTCAAGGCCTACCTTCAAACTCAGTGCCTCTTTGCTTGACATCATGAGAAAAATCAAAAGAAAATCAGCCAAAACCTCAGAAAAAAAATTGTAGACCTCCATAAGTCTTGTTCATACTTGGGAGCAATTTCCAAATGCCTGAAGGTACCACGTGCATCTGTACAAACAATAGTACGCAAGTTTAAACACCATGGGACCACACACCCGTCATACCGCTCAGGAAGGAGACGCATTCTGTCTCCTAGAGATGAACGTACTTTGGTGCGAAAAGTGCAAATCAATCCCAGAACAGCAGCAAAGGACCTTGTGAAGATGCTGGAGGAAATTGGTACAAAAGGTATCTGTAGCCACAGTAAAACGAGTCCTATATCGACATAGCCTGAAAGGCTGCTCAGCAAGGAAGCAACTGCTCCAAAACCGCCATAAAAAAGCCAGACTATGGTTTGCAACTGCACATGGGGACAAAGATTGTACTTTTTGGAGAAATGTCCTCTGGTCTGATGAAACAAAAATAGAACTGTTTGGCCATAATGATCATCGGTATGTTTGGAGGAAAAAGGGGGAGGCTTGCAAGTCGAAGAACACCATCCCAACCGTGAAGCACGGGGGTGGCAGCAATCAGGTTGTCGGGGTTCTTTGCTGCAGGAGGGACTGGTGCACGTCACAAAATAGATGGCATGAGGTAGGAAAATTATGTGGATATATTGAAGCAACATCTCAAGACATCAGTCAGAAGTTAAAGCTTGGTCGCAAATGGGTCTTCCAAATGGACAATGATCCCAAGCATACTTCCAAAGTTGTGGCAAAATGGCTTAGTGGACATCACAAAGCCCTGACCTCAATCCCATAGAAAATTTGTGGGCAGAACTGAAAAAGCAGGTGCGAGCAAGGAGGCCTAAAAACCTGACTCAGTTACACCAGCTCTGTCAGGAGGAATGGGCCAAAATTCACCCAACTTATTGTGGGAAGCTTGTGGAAGGCTACCCGAAACATTTGACCCGAGTTGAACATTTTAAAGGCAATGCTACCAAATACTAATTGAGTGTATGTAAACTTCTGATCCACTGGGAATGTGATGAAAGAAATAAAAGCTGAAATTAATCACTCTACTATTATTCTGACATTTCACATTCTTAAAATTAAGTGGTGATCCTAACTGACCTAAAACAGGGAATTTTTACTAGGATTAAATGTCAGGAATTGTGAAAAACTGAGTTTAAATGTATTTGGCTAAGGTGTATGTAAACTTCCGACTTCAACTGTATTTTGGAATTTCTGTGCATCCTTGACAATCGCTAATCAATAGGCCTATCCAGAAACAACACACATTTTTTCCAATGGGAGGAGGTTTATGGCAGGGGAAACGGTGTTGCATTAGTCTAGTGTGTGGTGCGGGAATAATGACAAGCAAACCTGGGGAGCTTTGTGTTCACATTGCCCTAAAAAAGATGGTCTCAGTTTGGTTCGCTTCGGGGGACTCTTGAATTCAGCAAAATTTAGTAAACCGCACTGAGTTCACGAAAATTGTCTGGAAGGGACAAAGTGTGAAAACACCCTAAAATATTTGTCAAATACCTATTTTTGAGTTTCAATTGACGACACTATAACTGACCCAGAAAAAAACTATAACTAAACAAATTGTATTTTTAATTTAGTTGACTAAAACAAGACTAAATTATCCATGTGACTAAAATCTGACTACTAAATGGACTGAACAATACTTTTTGGAGAGATTAAGAACTTTTCAGCGATAACTTCAATTGATATTAACAGCACAGACGCGCAGCATAGATTATACAAATCGAGCAGGCGACTCTTGCTTCCCCATAGCTAACCAGTCACCACCAGCCTTATAGTTTGCTACCCTTGCCTGGTTAAGAAAAACAAGCTGCTTTACGAAATTAAAAACAATAGAGCACTGAGTTAAATAGTAAAACAGTTCAGCTATGTTTTTCTCCCCCCTTGAGTATAGAAAAGTAGTCTGTACTTGAATTTGTACCCTCCCACTTTCCCCACTGCATTTCATAGCCATGTTCCGTAGCCAAGATGCCCTCGTTTCCCCAGAAAAAACTGCTTGATTCTAGCCAATACCATTCAAAAGATGTGACCCAATACCGGCACAACGTTTTTTTCAATTTTTTTCTATCGTGCATTGGTGGGATGCATTTTACCATCATAAATCAAGTCCTAGTTTATTGGTCGCGAAAACAGATTTGCAGATGTTATCACAGGTGCAGCGAAATGCTTGTGTTTGTAGCTGCAACCGTGCAGTAATACCTTGCAATAATACTTTTAAAAAACAATACATGTAATCCAGAAATTATATTTTTTATATGAGTGCCTGGATACAGCCCTTAGCTGTGGTATATAGGCCATATACCACAAACCCCTGAGGTGCCTGATTGCTATTATAAACTGATCGAGTATCGATTATCATTATACTAAACCTGGTACCGATGTCAAAATTCTGGTATCGTGACATGTGGACAAGTCTATGGCCTCTCAGTGAGCTCAATATCTCAGCGGGAGCTCCCTAATCCCTGCTCATTCATCTCAGCCTGCACGTCTGACCCCCTTAATGAAAACCAACAGCTTCAGAGCATTCTAGCTAGGCAGGTCAAAATGATGTACAGTTCAACCAAGAGTTTGAGTGAATCTGTAAATGGAATGTCTTCACCCTAGCCACCCCTTTCCCCTGCTGCCCTTCCAACTCTGGAACTAGGGGCAGTTCATGCTTTCAGATACTGTGAACAATGCCCCTGCAGGGTGCAAGGCGACTGAGGCGAGCTAGGAAAACTATTCCCTGGGTTAACTTCCAAAGACTGATGGGGTCAGCCAGACATACTGCTCCTAAACAAGCAGAAACTAAAGGGAGTTCACTAGTCACTGGTAAAAGCATAGTTATGATGAGGGGAATATTCAACCAACAGGAGACACACACACACACACACACGAGAAGGAAAAGGAAAACAAACTTATTTCCATCAAGCCCTGTGTTAAACCTCATCTGGGAGGAGGTTCCGGCTCTTCCTGTATTTACATATTATATGGAGCGTGTGACTGGAGAAAAAAATGGCCACCATGGTATTCAACACCCAGGGACCTGTACATGCAGGTAGACGATAAATCATACAATACAGTCAGAAACCTTGAAGACACACACAGCTATTCCTCTAAAGACATGATCACCCACCGCGCTCTCACATAGGAGGGGCCTAGAACTGTTTCTATCCTCTTCAAATAATTCAGTCCATCACATGGCCCCCCAAAAACAACAATATTGGGCAATATCAGTGTTTTTAAAAAGTAGGCTTTAAACAGAGGCAGTCAGGAAAGATGTACAGTATAAAGTCCTAGCCGTAAGAATACAAACAACGATAAAATGGCAGTGCATGTCTGACAGGAAATCTAGTGTTGCCTCTCCCGGTATTACATAAGAGCTCTCTCTCTGACATTCCTCTGTCGCTCACATGGGATCAATGGTCAGATAAATATCAGGCCACGGCTGCCTCACCTAATCTAAGAATGTGCTCCTGAAGCACTTCTCAACCTCCACAGGCAACACAAACACACCAGACAACCTCAAATGAGGAGAATGAATGAGAGAAAACAGCATCAAACCATGATGGTAATAGTATAGTTGCACCATACACAACTATTTGATGCATAAGAAACACTTTTTTTGTATTTTTTTACTTACTTCAATTTTGTCCGTCTTGGCATCRCCCCAGTACAGTTTTCCTGCTTCATAGTCGATGGCTAAACCGTTGGGCCAACCCAGCGAGGTATTGAGCAGCACGAGACGTTCCATTCCATCCAGGTTAGCACGCTCTATCTTAGGCTTCTCCCCCCAGTCTGTCCAGTACATGTAACTGTGGAGAGAGGCCAGCACAGAATTAAAACCGAAAACAAAATTGCTTTAAGTGAGAATGGAACTCAAATTATTCAACAGGTTTGGGTTAGTACATACGGAAAATCCATTTGAATGTAAATGGATCTAAAATGGATTAAATATGTTTTTTCTTCTCAGCAACCTACACACAATACCCCATAATAACAAAGTGAAGAAAGGTTTTTAGAAACTTTTGAAAAAACAGAAATACCATATTTACATAAGTTTTCAGACCCTTTGATATGAAACTCGAAATTGAGATCAGGTGCATCCGGTTTCCATTGATCATCCTTGAGATGTTTCTACAACTTGATTGGAGTCCACCCGTGGTAAATTCATTTGATTGGACATGATTTGGACAGGCACACACCTGTCTATATAAGGTTCCACAGTTGACAGTGCATATCAGAGCAAAAAGCAAGCCATGAGGTCGAAGGAATTGTCCGTAGAGCTCCGAGACAGGATTGTGTCAAGGCACAGATCTGGGGAAGGGTACCAAAAACATTCTGCAGCATTGAAGGTCCCCAAGAACACAGTGGCCTGCATCATTCTTAAATGTAAGAAGTTTGGAACCATCAAGACTCTTCCTAGAGCTGGCCGCCCATCCAAACTGAGCAGTCTGGGGAGAAGGTCCTTGGTCAGGGAGGTAACCAAGAACCCAGTGGTCACTCAAACAGAGCTCCAGAGTTCCTCTGTGGAGATGGGAGAACCTTGCAGCACTCCACCAAATCAGGCCTTTATGGTAGAGTGGCCAGACAGAAGCCATTCCTCAGTAAAAGGCACGACACCCCCGCTTGGAGTTTGCCAAAAATAATCTTAGACCATGAGAAATTAGATTCTCTGGTCTGATCAAACCAATATTGAACTCTTTGGTCTGAATGCCAAGCGTCAAGCCTGGATGAAACCTGGCACCATCCCTAAGTTGAAGCATGCATCAAGCTGTGGGGCATCAAGCTGTGGGGATGTTTTTCAGCAGCAGGGAATGAAAGACTAGTCAGGATCGAGGCAAAGATGAACAGAGCAAAGTACAGAGAGATCATTGATAAAAATCTGCTCCAGAGCACTCWGGACCTGACTGGGGCGAAGGTTCACCTTCCAACAGGAAAACGACCCTAAGCACACAGCCAAGACACCACAGGAGTGGCTTTGGGACAAGACATTGAATGTCCTTGAATGGGACAGCCAGAGTCCGGACTTGAACCCAACCGAAYATCTCTGGAGACTTCTGCAGCGACACTCCCCATCCAGGATCTGCAGAGAAGAATGGGAGAAACTCCCCAAATAGGTGCTTCAACAAAGTACGGTGTAAAGGGTCTGAATACTTAATTAAATTTTTATTGAAAACTTTTTTCAATAAATAATGAATTAGTTTGACACCGTTTGTAAGCTTTTAAATGATATCAAACTCAACCGTTAAACTTTTCCAGTAAAGCAGACATGGTTGTCTCATGGTATGGTGGGTCAACTTTGAGCACCTTACTCTCCTGAATGTTTTGGCATTCAGGTCCAAAGTCACTTTTCTGATCACTTCTTCAATGGGCAAAGATGTATGGAAGGTTTTGTTGAAATCAAAAGGAATGCTGTAAAAAAGTTAGTGAATTCAAATACATTAATTCAAATGKTTTGCTGAAATTAGTTAAATTGATTACTGTGATGAAGTAAGAAAAAAGCCACAAATCTAAAATGGACACACGTACCCATTGACAGGGTCCAGCACAATGGCCCTTGGTTCATCCAGGTTCTCTGAGATCAGAATGCGGCGCGAGGTTCCGTTCAGCCTTGTAACCTCAATACGGTCAGTACCCGTATCCGTCCAGTAAAGGTTCCGGGCCACCCAATCCACCGCAATGCCATCTGGGTGGTTGATCTCCGTGGTGACCAGGGTCTGGGCCTCKGTGCCGTCAATGCGGGAGCGGCGGATGGCTTTAACCTCGTCGTCTGTCCAGTACACATATCCATCCACAGGGTCATAGTCGATGGCGATGGCATGGCGGATGTCGTCCACCTGCAGAACGATGTCGGTGAAATCTGGGAGGTCCAGAGAAATCCTCCTCAGGTCAGTCCGCCTGGCCAGCAGTAGAACCTGCTCCGCACCTAGGGTAGAGAAGTGGACATAATTGGGAATGAGTGGGGAGAGAGCATGACATTCAACTGGCACGTGAAATAACAGCTTATTGGGGATTTATCTGAGGTCCTACATAGCCATACCTGACAAGCATAAATTAATATGTTTTAGTAAAGATAACATTTCAGAGGGCGATTTATAGTGTAACTTTAAAATCTTGATTTTATTTGTTTAGCTTATGAAAATGAGAAATGTTAGCACTTTTTCATTAAAAAAAAAGAGAAGAGGCTTTAGACAAGATTTTGAAACAAAGACAAAAGACCAGATCTAAATATCCATTTCAAATGTCTTTAAGTTTAGCCTTTATCTAAAAGCGTATAAAGATGTTTTCCTGAGGGGAATCGTAGAATAGCTGAAATAGCAGCTGCATTTGGTCACTGGGGCCACACTCTGCAGAGGCAATTAGGTCCAACTTCTCCTTGCCTAATCTCCTGTTTTAGCCATTTACGCTCCAGTACCCTTAAAACCAGCTGCAGACTACTGACACCCAATCGAAGGGTCATCCATCAGGGGTGACACAAATCAGTAATGAGAGTGAAAAAACAGCCCTTCGTTTTCCACCAAGAAGAGAACAACGCCACGTCTTTGATTTAAATTCGCTCCCCGGTCTGCTTCACATTTGACAAAGTGACAAGACTTCCCCTAAATCCACAACAAATGCCCTCCATTTAGTCACCCAAGTTAAACAAATGAGGAGCATGTATGCTTGCTCTTTTTAAACTTTACACAGCCCCACACACACAATCCCACTGCTTTCCTCCTAATCAGAGCTGATACAATGTGGTATTGTCTTACATTCTGTTTAGCTGTCAACACTGCTGGAGGTCTGTTTAATCCTGTAGTCACTGAATATATATATGTTCTATCAGACCGGGATAACTAACCCTCTGCTACCCTMACACACACACACAGGCCCTCTCTATGTTTTACTTGCGCCTCTGGAATGAAGGCTAGAAGAATAAGACTCATTGTTTCCTGGCCTGGGAATACACCGCCTCAATTTGGAAGAGTTATAAATTCAAATAGAGAGGCTCCGCTGCATCCCTGGTCTGGGAGAGGAGAGTCCTTTTGGGGTAATGAATGGGCTGTCGTTAACAGGACTGGTGCACATAGACAATAGTGTTTTCTGTCCCCTGTAGAGAGGGATGGGAACCAGGACTATGATGGCCTGAACCTGGGTTTCAGAATTAGGACTACCTTGGCTTGACGTTTAACTGGTTCGTCCCAACAAATAAAATAAAATTTTATTTGGTCACATGCGCTGTAAACAACAAGTGTAGACAAACAGTGAAATGCTTACTTCCGGGTCCTTAAAAAAAATGCAGAGTTAAAGATAAGCGGGGGAAAAAAACAGGGCAGTATTGTCACGACTTCGGCTGAAGTCGATGCCTCTCCTTGTTCGGGCGGTTGACGTCACCGGCCTTCTAGCCATCGCCGATCCATTTTTCATTTTCCATTTGTTTGTCTCGTTTTTCCACACACCTGGTTCTCATTGTCCCTCATTATGTGTTGTGTATTTAACCCTCTGTTTCCCCCATGTCTTTGTGTGGTATTGTTTATTCTGTTTTGATGTATGCGCACATTAGTCTGGTTGCGCTGGGTTATGTATACCCGTTTTGTATTTTGTGTTCATTGTGCCGTGTGCTTTTGGTTCACCTGAATAAAAGGCTCCTCCGTGTGCTACCAAATACCTGCTCTCCTGCGCCTGACTTCCTTGCAGCCACTTACGCATACCTGACAAGTATCCCAGGTAAAACAGCCTCCAATCAGTGCTGTTACTCCATAAACAAGGGTTGACCAAGAAATCCGCAACAACTCAGTTTTTTTCCCTTTGGGTATCTCCTTAAGGCATCTGCATGCTTCGGTTTAGTTGGTTCGGTTCGATTCGAACTAGTGTGCTCGCATACACCCATTGCTTGAAAAACGAGAAATAAGCGGGAAAAGTAGTGTTTGTCCATCTTGAGATGTCGTAGCCAGTATACACTTCTTCAAAATTGTCAGAACTAATCTCTTTTGCCGAGGACATCTTAGTCGTGCAATTTTACATCTAACTAAGATGTTCGGTACAGTATTTCTCAAGTGAAAAATGTACATTAAAACAAGATCTCACGACCACAGACTGAGGCTGGCACTAAGACAGCATTGAATGAGCTGTATTTCACCATAAGCAAACAAGAAAATGCCCACCCAGAGGCGGCAATCCTAGTAGCCGGGGACTTTAATGCAGGGAAACTTAAATCCATTTTACCAAATTTCTATCAGCATGTTAAATGTGCAACCAGAGGGGAAGAAAACTCCGGACCACCTTTACGCCACACACAAAGCTCTCCCTCCCATTTGGCAAATCTGACCATAATTCTATCTTCCTGATTCCTGCTGACAAGAAAATAAATTAAGCAGGAAGCACCAGTGACTAGATCAATAAAAAAGTGGTCTGCTGAAGCAGATGCTAAGCTACAGGACTGTTTTGCTAGCACAGACTGGAATATGTTCCGGGATTCCTCCGATGGCATTGAGGAGTACACCACATCAGTCATTGGCTTCATCAATAAGTGCATCGATGAAGTTGTCCCCACAGTGACGGTACGTACAGTTGAAGTCGGAAGTTTACATAAACTTAGGTTGGAGTCATTAAAACTCGTTTATCAACCACTCCACAAATTTCTTGTTAACAAACTATAGTTTTGGCAAGTCAGTTAGGACATCTACTTTGTGCTTGACACAAGTAATTTTTCCAACAATTGTTTACAGACAGATTATTTCACTTATAATTCACTGTATCACAATTCCAGTGGGTTAGAAGTTTACATACACTAAGTTTACTGTGCCTTTAAACAGCTTGGAAAATTCCAGAAAATTACGTCATGGCTTTAGAAGCTTCTGATAGGCTAATTGACATMATTTGAGTCAATTGGAGGTGTACCTGTGGATGTATTTCAAGGCCTACCCTTCAAACTCAGTGCCTCTTTGCTTGACATCATGGAAAATCTAAATAAATCAGCCAAGACCTCCGAAAAAAATTGTAAACCTCCACAAGTCTGGTTCATCCTTGGGAGCCATTTCTAAACGCCTGAAGGTACCACATTCATCTGTACATACAATAGTACGCAAGTATAAACACCATGGGACCACGCAGCTGTCATACCGGTCAGGAAGAAGACGYGTTCTGTCTCCTAGAGATGAACGTACTTTGGTGCAAAAAATGCAAATCAATCCCAGAACAACAGCAAARAGCAAAGGACCTTGTGAAGATGCTGGAGGAAACAGGTACAAAAGTATCGATATCCACAGTAAAACGAGTCCTATATCGATATAACCTGAAAGGCCGCTCAGCAAGGAAGAAGCCACTGCTTCAAAAACGCCATTAAAAAGCCAGACTAYGGTTTGCAACTGCACATGGGGACAAAGATCGTACTTTTTGGAGAAATGTCCTCTGGTCTGATGAAACAAAAATAGAACTGTTTGGCCATAATGACCATCTTTATGTTTGGAGGAAAAAGGGGGAGGCTTGCAACCCGAAGAACACCATCCCAAACGTGAAGCACGGGGGTGGCAGCATCATGTTGTGGGGGTGCTTTGCTGCAGGAGGGACTGGTGCACTTCACAAAATAGATGGCATCATGGAGGGAAATTATGTGGATATACTGAAGCAACATCTCAAGACATCAGTCAGGAAGTTAAAGCTTGGTCGCAAATGTGACCATTCGGCGCATGTGACTAATACAATTTGATTTGATCTATCATTGAATGACAATAAAAACAATACTGTAAAGGGGTGTAGCCTTGGGCTTGCCTCAATTTTTTTTTGTGCGCTCAAACAGCTGTGAGGCCAAAAACCTCACAAAATGGAGTCATAATATACACTACAAGACCTAAAGTAAGCGGACACCTGCTTGTCGAACATCTCATTCTAAAATCATGGGCATTGTTGTTTTCCCGTTTTGCTCCACTCTTCTGGGAAGGCTTTCTACTATATGTTGGAACATTGCTGCGTGGACTTACTTTCATTGAGCCACAAAAGCATTAGTGAGGTCGGGCACTGATGTTGGGCGATGAGGCCTGGCTCGTTGTCGGCATTCCATTTCATCCTAAAGGTGTTTGATGGGGTTGAGATCAGGGCTCTGTGCAGGCCAATCAAGTTCTTCCACACCGATCTCGACTAATAATTTCTGTATGGACCTCTCTTTGTGCAAGAGGGCATTATCATGCTGAAACAGGAAAGGGCCTTCCCCAAACTGTTGCTACAAAGTTGGAAGCACAGAATTGTCTAGAAAGTAATTGTATGCTGTTGCATTTAAGATTTCCCTTCACTGGAACTAAGGGGTTTAGCCCGAACCAYGAAAGAAAAACCCAAGACCATTATTCCTCCTCCACCAAAYTTTACAGTTGGCACTATGCGGGTAGCGTTCTCCTGGCATCCGCCAAACCCAGACTTGTCCGTCAGACTGCCAGATGGTGAAGCATGATTCATCATTCCAGAGAACGCGTTTCCACTGATCCAGAGTCCAATGGCTTTACACCACTCCAACTGACGCTTGGTATTGCACATAATGATCTTAGGCTTGTGTGCAGCTGCTCGGCCATGGAAACCAATTTCATGAAGCTCCCGACGAATAGTTATTGTGCTGACGTTGCTTCCAGAAGCAGTTTGTAACTCGGTCGTGAGTGTGGCAACCGAGGACAGACGCTACGCGCTTCAGCGGTCCCATTCTGTGAGCTTGTGTGGCCTACCACTTCGTGGCTGAGCCATTCCTGCTCCTAGACGTTTCCACTTCACAATAACAGCACTTACAGTTTACCGGGGCAGATCTAGCAGGGCAGAAATTTAACCAACTGACTTGTTTAAAAGCTGGCATCCTATAACGGTGCCACGTTGAAAGGCACTGAGCTCTTCAGTGAGGCCATTCTACTGCCAATGTTTGTCTATGGAGATTGCATGGCTGTGCACGATTTTATACACCGTCAGCAACGGGTTGGCTGATATAGCAGAATCCACAAATTTTGAAGGGGTGTCCACATACTTTGTGTATATAGTGTATGAACGAACTGTTTCGGATGGGAAACATGCGGGCGCCTTTAGTCATGGGCAGGAGGGGTTAAGAGATCAGACCCTCCAGAGAGAGAGCGAGACCATAGCAGAGGGATTGTTAAACACACCCTGGGGCAAGTCAAATAAACAGGTTTCATGAGCCCGGGCCGTAACCACTACACACACAAACGGAGCAGTGACCTGATTAGGCCTGGCTACCTATGTAATGTCTCTCTGCCCAGAAGCAAGGCAATGAGATTGGAGTAGCAGAGCAAGGGGAATGACAGCAGCAGAAACATAACAATGCTTAAAAAGAGGTCCAACCTTTCTGAATCTCAGTCAGTCTCATMTGTGGTCTTTGGTAAACTCTGGAAAGTAGGGAATGTGCAGAGAGGAGGGGTGGAGTGCTATGCTTCTAGCCTAAATGTAGCTGTCTGTATGTGGAAATAGAAATTAAGAGCAAACGGCAGGGTAAATTGTGCATTCAGAAGCTTGCCATCTGTCAGAGATTAGGTCTCTGTCATGGCTCTCTGGTTAGGCATGCTAATGTTTTGACGAGGAACAGGATGCCAATGCACCCAAGACAAATATCTCAATTGAACGACTGTATAAAAAAAAAAATCCACAAAATGTTATGCTTAATTACATAGTTATGAAATTAAAAGTAGAGCTTTGTCTTATTTCCTAATCTAGTTAAAGAAAATGGGACAAAATGAAATTTGACACGATAACATAATTATTAAGAGCAGCTCTTGAAGTTCAATAGGCCTAATTCAAGACAGTCCAAAACTAAAATTACCTCAGGAATGTCAATAATGTCCCATACACCAGATGGGAATGTCTGAAACCACAACACATGTACAGTAGCATAAGCAAAGGGAGTTATCACTGAGGGGGCATTGTATGGACCGAGTCTCAAATGGCACCTTATTCCCTATATAATGCACTACTTTTGACCATTCAGGGACCATAGAACTCTGTTCGAAAGTAGTGCACTGTATAGGGAATAGGGTGCCATTTGGGATGCATAGTGTCCCTATAAATGACTGAGTAGCTAGTAACCCACACCAGCTGATGGTCTAGATGGTCACAGTGGCTAGTCTCTTACCTGGGCGACAGGTCTTCCCATCCTCCTTGAGCTTGACTCCAGTGGGGCATGCACAGCTGTAAAAGGGTTGCATGGGCGACAGCAGGCACAAGTGGGAGCAGCCTCCATTGCTGTCGCTGCATGGGGTATGGACTGTGGGCGCAATGAGCAATGTCAGAAGAGATAACACAGATGGGGTCCTTTCAGTTTCACTGACTAAGACTGAAATCCACACTGCAAACACCCATCAGTCCCTCCAGAATTTTGTTTGGATTTTTTGGTGATATTTTCAGGAAAAGTTATTGACTTTGCTGCATCAATTTTGACATTTTCAAATGATTTTGTCCAAATTCTCACAAAAATCCACTGACTAGGGAAAGTTTGATGATGTGTAACTTGATTGAAACATTTGCGATTGGTTAAAATTGCAAGCCCTCTTTTTTTGTACTGCGGTGATGTGTCAGTTTTAGGCGATAATATTGCAATGATTTGAATGTTTTATGCGGAAATATTGCAGTGATTGGTCAAATTTGCAAGCTCACATAATATGCAGGAAATTTATGATTTAACAAAAACAATTCTATCACAAAATCGCATAATCCTGGAGGGACTGTTCTAGTCATATGCATTGGTGTATATTCAGAGAACCATTTTCACAACATAACAATTGATGGAAAACTTGGGAAGACTAAAAATAAAACCAAAGAAAAACATTTTCAAACAAGACCAACATTGACATTTCCCTCCACAATAAAATCACTGCTTGGACAATAGCTGTGCCATAAAGTTTGATATCATGTGGTGTGATTTTCCTTGTCTACTCTCAGCATGGCACTACAGAGCTACAGAGCCCAGCGGCTAGCACAGCAGAGCAGAAAACACCAACCCTCTCCCCTCCACACAGCACTACAGGCTGATTACAAGGCCACAGTCAAAAGACAAACTACTCAAACTCCTGTCACACAGTCTAAAAAAAGCCAATACATTTTTGGATTTGATTAATGGAGGCTTGATATACAGGTAAGGTGATGATTTATTGGCCAATGTTTATAATTTTTTTTTTAATGTTTATTTAACTAGGCAAGTCAGTTAAGAACACATTCTTAATCACAATGACAACCTACCAGGGAATAGCAGGTTAACTGCCTTGTTCAGCGGCAGAATGACAGATTTTTACCTTGTCAGCTCGGGGATTCGATCCAGCAACCTTTTGGTTACTGGCCCAACGCTCTAACCACTAGGCTACCTCCTCAATTTCCATGTCATTTACTCAAAAAATCTAACCCTTCTTTCTCTACATCCCCTGCCCTCCCCAAACTCCTGGAGAGAAGCAAACCACCATAATGGTGGAGTTCTTTATCATTCACTCCCCAAACAAACACACACAATGACTGGCGCACCAATGTTTACACACTGCCAAAGTAATCAGTTCGTCACTCCCAGTCTCAACACACACCCACGCATGCATACACACATGCCACGGAGATGGGAATCATAGCGTGCTGGAACGGCTCTGTTTCTGCACAGCACAGACATTTATTTGTCCAGCCAGGAATGTCAGACATTTGAAAATGTTCATTTCTTGACAGATTAATTGTACACCATGACCCAATTTTACTGTGTATGGACACTAACTGTCCATCAGGTCAGTCTAAAAAATATCCTTACAAAACAAAGACAATCTGTTGTGTTGTGCATAAGAACACTAAGAGTACTGGGGGGACATTCATGTGTACTTAACATTAACATGTTGCACAGATTGAACTGAAAAGGCACTACATACTGTCTGGTTGTCTGATTGATTTTATTGTTGTGTCATGCATCTTTACAATGCCCAGCCCACATGGGCTTATTAAACATTATTTGCTTAATCCAAACAAGATGATCATACATGAACACACATACATTCATGTAGTGCTGTCTAATAGGACACATCATTAGTTAAAGTCTGGCTGGCTGTCTATCTGGACCCAGCACTAGTTACTGTCTGGCTGGCTGTCTATCTGGACCCAGCACTAGTACTGTCTGGCTGGCTGTCTATCTGGACCAAGCACTAGTTACTGTCTGTCTGGCTGTCATTCTGGACCCAGCACTAGTTACTGTCTGGCTGGCTGTCTAATAGGACACATCATTAAGTTAAAGTCTGGCTGGCTGTCTATCTGGACCCAGCACTAGTTACTGTCTGGCTGGCTGTCTATCTGGACCAAGCACTAGTTACTGTCTGTCTGGCTGTCATTCTGGACCAAGCACTAGTTACTGTCTGGCTGGCTGTCTATCTGGACCCAGCACTAGTTACTGTCTGTCTGGCTGTCATTCTGCACCCAGCACTAGTTACTGTCTGTCTGGCTGTCTATCTGGACCCAGCACTAGTTACTGTCTGGCTGTCTATCTGGACCCAGCATTAGTTACTGTCTGTCTGGCTGTCATTCTGGACCCAGCACTAGTTACTGTCTGGCTGGCTGTCTATTTGGACCCAGCACAGTTACTGCCTGGCTGGTTGTCTATCGATCTGGACCCAGCACTTGTTACTGTCTGGCTGTCTATCTGGACCCAGCATTAGTTACTGTCTGTCTAGCTGTCTATCTGGACCCAGCACTAGTTACTGTCTGGCTGGCTGTCATTCTGGACCCAGCACTAGTTACTGTCTGGCTGGCTGTCTATCTGGACCCAGCACTATTACTGTCTGTCTGGCTGTCTATCTGGACCCAGCACTAGTTACTGTCTGTCTGGCTGTCATTCTGACCCAGCATTAGTTACTGTCTGGCTGGCTGTCTATCAATCTGGACCCAGCATTAGTTACTGTCTGTCTGGACCCAGCACTTGTTATTGTCTGGCTGGCTGTCTAGACGCAGCACAAGTTACTGTCTGCTGTCTATCTGGACCCAGCATTAGTTACTGTCTGTCTAGCTGTCTATCTGGACCAAGCAAAGTTACTGCTGGCTGTTTGTCTGTCTGGACCCAACATTAGTTACTGTCTGGCTGTATATCTGGACCCAACATTAGTCACAGTCTGGCTGTATATCTGGACCCAGCATTAGTCACAGTCTGGCTGTATATTCTGGACCCAGCATTAGTCACAGTCTGGCTGTATATCTGGACCCAGCATGTCACAGTCTGGCTGTTTATCTGGACCCAGCATTAGTCACAGTCTGGCTGTATATCTGGACCCAGCATTAGTTGCTGTGTGACTGTCTATCTGGACCCAGCATTAGTTACTGTCTGTCTAGCTGTCTATCTGGACCCAGCATAAGTTACTGTCTGGCTGTTTGTCTGTCTGGACCCAACATTAGTTACTGTCGCTGTATATCTGGACCCAACATTAGTCACAGTCTGGCTGTATATCTGGACCAGCATTAGTCACAGTCTGGCTGTATATCTGGACCCAACATTAGTCACAGTCTGGCTGTATATCTGGACCCAGCATTAGTCACAGTCTGGCGTGATATCTGGACCAGCATTAGTCACAGTCTGGCTGTTATCTGGACCAGCATTAGTCACAGTCTGGCGTTATATCTGGACCCAGCATTAGTCACAGTCTGGCTGTATATCTGGACCCAGCATTAGTCACAGTCTGGCTGTATATCTGGACCCAGCATTAGTAACTGTGTGACTGTCTATCTGGACCCAGCATTAGTAACTGTGTGACTGTCTATCTGGACCCAGCATTAGTTATAGTCTTGCTCTATATCTGGACCCAGCATTAGTAACTGTGTGACTGTCTATCTGGACCAGCATTAGTAACTGTGTGACTGTCTATCTGGACCCAGCATTAGTAACTGTGTGACTGTCTATCTGGACCCAGCATTAGTTATAGTATGCTCTATATCTGGACCCAGCATTAGTAACTGTGTGACTGTCTATCTGGACCCAGCATTAGTAACTGTGTGACTGTCTATCTGGACCCAGCATTAGTAACTGTGTGACTGTCTATCTGGACCCAGCATATTATAGTATGGCTCTATATCTGGACCCAGCATTAGTAACTGTGTGACTGTCTATCTGGACCCAGCATTAGTAACTGTGTGACTGTCTATCTGGACCCAGCATTAGTTATAGTATGGCTCTATATCTGGACCCAGCATTAGTAACTGTGTGACTGTCTATCTGGACCCAGCATTAGTTATAGTATGGCTCTATATCTGGACCCAGCATTAGTTATAGTATGGCTCTATATCTGGACCCAGCATTAGTAACTGTGTGACTGCTATCTGGACCCAGCATTAGTTATAGTATGGCTCTATATCTGACCCAGCATTAGTTACTGTCTGTCTGTCTGTCTATCTGGACCCAGCATTAGTTACTTCTGTCTGGCTGTCTATCTGGACCCAGCATTAGTACTGTCTGGCTGGCTGTCTACTGGACCCAGCATAGTTACTGTCTGGCTGGCTGTCTATCTGGACCCAGACTAGTTACTGTCTGTCTGGCTGTCTATCTGGACCCAGCACTTAGTTACTGTCTGTCTGGCTGTCATCTGGACCCAGCATTATTACTGTCTGGCTGGCTGTCTATCTGGACCCAGCACTAGTTACTGTCTGTCTGGCTGTCTATCTGGACCCAGCACTAGTTACTGTCTGTCTGGCTGTCTATCTGGACCCAGCACTAGTTACTGGTCTGTCTGGCTGTCTATCTGACCCAGCATTTAGTTTACTGTCTGCTGCTGTCTATCTGACCAGCATATAAAGTCTGGCTGGCTGTTCTATCTGGACCCAGCATTAGTTAAAGTCTGGCTGGCTGTCTATCTGGACCCAGCACTAGTTACTGTCTGTCTGGCTGTCTATCTTACCCAGCACTAGTTACTGTCTGGCTGGCTGTCTATCTGGACCCAGCACTAGTTACTGTCTGGCTGGCTGTCTATCTGGACCCAGCACTAGTTACTGTCTGGCTGGCTGTCTATCTATCTGGACCCAGCACTAGTTACTGTCTGGCTGTCTGGACCAAGCATGAGTTACAGTGTGGCTGTCTGTCTGGAAACAACACTAGTTACTTTCTGGCTGTCTAGCTGGACCCAGCAGTAGTTACGTGTGGCTGTCTAGCTGGACCCAGCATTAGTTAATAACTGCTCCTATCTGTACTCAGCATTATTACTGTCTGCCTGTCTATCGGACCCAGCAGTAGATACTGTCTGACTCTCTAGCTGGACCCACCAGTAGTTACTGTCTGGGCTGTCTATCTGGACCCAGCAGCAGTTACTGTCTATCTGTACCCAGCAACAGTTACTGTCTATCTGGACCCGCAACAGTTACTGTCTATCTGGACCCAGCAACAGTTACTGTCTGGGTTGTCTATCTGGACCCAGCAGCAGTTACTGTCTATCTGGACCCAGCAACAGTTACTGTCTGGGTTGCTTATCTGGACCCAGCAACAGTACTGTCTGGGTTGTCTATCTGGACCCAGCAACAGTTACTGTCTGGGTTGTCTATCTGGACCAGCAGCAGTTACTGTCTATCTGACCCAGCAGCAGTTACTGTTGCTATTCTGGACCCAGCAGAACTTATTATCTGGCTGTCTATCTGGAACCAGCAGAACTTATTATCTGGCTGTCTATCTGGACCCAGCAGTACTTACTATCTGCTGTCTATCTGGACCCAGCAGTACTTACTATGCTGGCTGTCTATCTGGACCCAGCAGTACTTACTATCTGGCTGTCTATCTGACCCAGCAGTACTTACTGTCTGGCTGTCTATCTGAAACCCAGCAGTACTTACTGTCTGGCTGGCTGTCTATCTGAACCCAGCAGTACTTACTGTCTGCTGGCTGTCTATCTGAACCGCCAGCAGTACTTACGTCTGGCTGTCTATCTATCTGAACCCAGCAGTACTTACTGGCTGGCTGTCTATCTATCTGAACCCAGCAGTACTTACTGTCTGCGGTCTATCTATCTGAACCTAGCAGTACTTACTGTCTGGCTGTCTATCTATCTGAACCCAGCAGTACTTACTGTCTGGCTGTCTATCTATCTGAACCCAGCAGTACTTACTGTCTGGCTGTCTATCTATCTGAACCCAGCAGTACTTACTGTCTGGCTGTCTATCTATCTGAACCAGCAGTACTACTGTCTGGCTGTCTATCTATCTGGACCCAGCAGTACTTACTGTCTGAGCTGTCTATCTATCTGGACCAGCAGTACTTACTGTCTGCTGTCTATCTGAACCCAGCAGTACTTACTGTCTGGCTGTCTATCTGAACCCAGCAGTACTTACTGTCTGGCTGTCTATCTGAACCCAGCACTTGGATGTCCATGGGGGAGTAGATTCCACTGAGTATCTCCCTCCTCTTGTCTCCAGTGTGTTTGTTGCAGGCGTGGATGGAGCGGGTCTGCCAGTCTGTCCAGTAGAGAGTCTCGTCTGACAGGGTGAGGGCAAACGGGTGGGTGAGGGTGCCCTCCACCACAGTCTCCCTGTGAATTCAACATATGTTTACAGATCAGAATACAGTTTTTATCTTTAATGCATGACAGTTCAAAACTAACCACCCAAAAACAACCGAGAGCCCCTTGGTTGGGATCTCTGCGAGACCCTAAAGCAGATCTGTTAAAAACACGTAGCGTTCAGGAGCCGCTTCAAGCCTTTTCCAGGAGGAAATAAAACAAATCAGGTTGTCAGACTTTAATGGAGCATCTGGTACACTCTTTAGAAGGGGAACGGTTGCACTAATGGTACAGCTGTCCTGATTCAGTGGGGAAGTAAGTCAGAGCAGAACAGCATAGAGTGCAGCCCCATCCACTAGTACAGCACTCTGCTCCACCAGACAACACAGTCAGGCCAGTGACGACATACATTTGAAGTCGTAAGTTTACATACACTTAGGTTGGAGTCATTACAACTYGTTTATCAACCACTCCACAAAGGTTTTGTTGTTAACAAACTATAGTTTTGGCAAGTCGATTAGGACATCTACTTTGTGCATGACACAAGTAATTTTTCCTACAATTGTTTACAGACAGATTATTTCACTTATAATTCACTGTATCACAATTCCAGTGGGTCAGAAGTTTACACACACTAAGTTGACTGTGCCTTTAAACAGCTTGGACAATTCCAGATATTATGTCATGGCTTTAGAAGCTAGGACCTCCACAAGTCTGGTTCATCCTTGGGAGCAATTTCCAAACGCCTGWACGTACCAYGTTCATCTGTACAWACAATAGTAYACAASTATAAACACCATGGGACCATGCGGCCGTCATACCGCTCAGGAAGGAGACRYGTTCTGTCTCCTAGARATGAACGTACTTTGGTGCAAAAAATGCAAATCAATCCCAGAACAGCAGCAAAGGACCTTGTGAAGATGCTGGAGGAAACAGGTACAAAAGTATCTATATCCACAGTAAAACGAGTCCAATATCAACATAACCTGAAAGGCCGCTCAGGAAGGAAGAAGCCTCTGCTCCAAAACCGCCATAAAAAAGCCAGACTACGGTTTGCAACATCATGTTGTGGGGATGCTTTGCTGCAGGAGGGACTGGTGCACTTCACAAAATAGATGGCATCATGAGGGAGGGAAATTACGTGGATATATTGAAGCAACATCTCAAGACATCAGTCAGGAAGTTAAAGCTTGGTCACAAATGGGTCTTCCAAATGGAAAATGACCCCAAGCATATCTCCAAAGTTGTGACAAAATAGCTTAAGGACAACAAAGTCAAGGTATTGGAGTGGCCATCACAAAGCCCTGACCTCAATCCCATAGCAAATTGGTGGGCAGAACTAAAAAGTGTGTGCGAGCAAGGAGGACTACAAACCTGACTCAGTTACACCAGCTCTGTCTGGAGGAATGGGCCAAAATTCACCCAACTTATTGTGGGAAGCTTGTGGAAGGCTACCCAAAACGTTTGACCCAAGTTAAACAATTTAAAGGCAATGCTACCAAATACTAATTGAGTGTATGTAAACTTCTTACCCACTGGGAATGTGATGAAAGAAATAAAAGCTGAAATAAATCACTCTACTATTATTCTGACATTTCACATTCTTAAAATTAAGTGGTGATCCTAACTGACCTAAAACAGGGAATTTTTACTAGCATTAAATGTCAGGAATTGTGAAAAACTGAGTTTAAATGTATTTGGCGAAGGTGTATGTAAACGTACGACTTCAACTGTAAATACATTCAGGATCAAAGCACGGCATGTCACTGCACAAGTGTTAAGAATCCTGATACAGCAGAATTCTGCTTAGGACCTCATCAAAACTTTGGAGGGTTGGTTGGTAAGGGATCCATTTCCAGAGGGATAGAGGGTGACAGCATGTGCTCCGCAAAACGTTAATAGCGTGGGAAGAACTTGGTTGGGAGAGAGGAAATGTATTACATCCAGATTTCACAGCTATTTCGCATTTGACGTACTTGGAAGTTGGACATGTGCGTGTTTGAAGCCATTAAAAACATACTGGAAACTGCTCCATTAATCAGACGTCTCAAGAATGTGCACATGAAAAGCAAAACCTCTCGCTTTAACACAGAGAATAGGTAAATGCTAACAGAAACTACTTCTGGGATGAAGTTTACATTTCTCTGTAAAAGTGCTTATGATAATTCCAACCAACTTCAACAATGGAGTACCATTACTGGAGGTCAAATATGCAATTCAACTGTCTCTTGCCAATTGGAAAATTCTACCATGGTGCATTTTATTCGTATCCTCAATCTCAAATTGGGAAATCGTTTCCTGAGCAATTTATACACAAACTCTAAGGGCAATACAATGGCATTGGTCTTGAGAAAACAGCCTCTCTCATTCTACATCCTGTAGAAAGTGGTCTATTGTCTAAACAAGAAAAGGTAAACATGCCATACCTCTCTTTATTAATATTGCCATTAAACCTCAATTACATAAAGAAAAGTCAACCCTTGCTCCGAGGGCCCCAATCACAACCATAATGCCAAGTCAGATAGGGTTACAACAGTATGGCGGAGAGGTCATTTCCAATTTAGAGAACCACACGGAGGGAGGGGTCACAACTGGACCTACGTGCAGAGCCAATGTTTGGATTGGGGCCTCCAGATTCAAATGTGTTTGGATTGGAGGTTTCATCCATACCATCCTCTGAAATTAAGTTGAGCCCAGTGCCATTGTTCAGTCTGGGATCCCTGTCTGTTTTTCCACTAAGGGTGTAAAAAACAATAATGAGAAAAACATGGAGAGAGAGAGAGTGGGAGAAAATGTGTGCTCGAGAGAGAAGACAACTAACCGTGAGGAGCCGTCCAGGTTGGCTCTGTGTATGAAGCTCAGCTTGGCGTCTGCCCAGTACAGTTTCTGTTCGTCCAGGTCAATGGTGAGGCCATTGGGCCAATAGATGTCCACCTCCACGATGATCTTCCTGTTGCTTCCGTCCATCCCTGCCCTCTCGATGCGAGGCTCCTCCCCCCAGTCTGTCCAGTACATATAGCTGAGAAGGAAAGTAACTGTGTCAAAATCACAACCAATCTGATCAGCCCCAACAAACCCACCCACATAACCACATCTGACACCTAYGAAAGAAAAGTCCTAAGAAATGATAGGTTTTTATTTTCACCAGGCAAGTCTTGTGGTTGGAGCCAAATGAAGCTGGAAACAAACTAGACAAAACACCCAGCACAACACAGAGTGAGTCTTATCAGTGGTGCTCTACAAAGGGCTTGAAAGTTTAAACCTTTTTTCTACTTATCCTCATTTTAAAACCACAGATGCTCGCGCACATACGCATGCACAAACACACACAAATTCACGTGCCTACAGGTCCTCTGACAACGCCTGATATACATCTTAAAATTCTGCAGATCTGTCTGCATGTTGTGCCGAGAATAGCTGCAGTCGCTTCAATGTGCACTACATTGAAAGCAGGCTTAATTAGGCATGCTAAATTTCTATTCATAGACAGCTATGGAGGTGGATGGACAGGGAAGCCCACCAGCAAATATAACAGATCTAGGTGTGGGCCCTCGGTTTGTTTAAATAGACAGAATCTAAATGGTCTAAGAACTGAAAAGCGATTCTAAAATAACCGAACCAGACACAAACATACAGAATTTGTGAACAACGTATGAGCTGCCTCCTGGTTTCCCAGTCCTGGGCTGTGGTTCACAAAATGGCTAGAGAAGGCGTTGGTAGGACTGGGCGATATGGCCAAAATATCATCACAATATTTTTCACATTTTTGACGGTATGACATATTTGAAGGTATTTTAGTTTTTTTAACAATAAAAGTTCTAAATATGCTTTATGAGTAGTGCATGACCCTAGGGTGGCAACACATACAGTACATTCTAAGTGTTTTAATTGGGGATTTCTCCTTTATGATTGATCGAACAGTATAAAACAAACTTCAACCAAATCTTGGGATATCGTGGGCACTTTGAATTCAATGCTGTTTGACATGACAATGAATGAAAAAGCCAGGGAGGAGTTATTGTGACAGGGCTGGAACCAAAGTGTTGGTCAGTGTTTACCAGTGGACGCTAATTACATGTTATCTTACTTTATGTAGCTGTGTGTCTAAAACAAGTTTTCCCTTGGAACATTAAAGTTAATCCTGTCATCTGATGCTTCTAAAATATTAATGCTTCGCATATTCTTCCGATTTAAAATATACCGTTGCACACACATGCTGATCTAGGTCTACACTGAACCAGAATCTGGTCTTACAGGAGACGTTGAATATGGCGATTCGCCTTCAAGTTCAGGAAGCAGCCATTCAACTGGCCTTTCACCAGCTTTCAAGCTTAATAATGTCAAAGTATGATCGGTACCTACCAAATAATGGAGTTTCACAGAGCAACTATCGTCATTACTGCCATTACGGCCGGTATGTACTTTCATAAAAGGTCTAAATAAGAAGTTACATGCAACCGAAAAAATGCCTTGTCTGGAAAGAATCTAAGTATTGTTTTTGACCAAGTGCGCATGTGCCAAATCTACCTCTTCTGCACCTCCATTAAAATAAAAATGTAAAAAATTGTTTCGTTTTATAATCCCATGTTAATACATTGCAAAACTCAGGTTCTTCATGTACGGTTTTGTGAAAAAAAACTTCAAACCTCTTAAAAAATAGCACCAAATCCATGAAATAAAAAGGTATTCCTGCAGTACTTTCCACTGACTAGAGTGAAATTATACTGACTCAATAATGCTAACAATGGATACACATCCTTAGTCCCCAACATATAATTAGAAACAGTGCCCTATGAGAGAAGAGCAGTCAACTCCCGAGGATCTAAGCAACACAACAACAGGAAACAGACCCAGCTGAAAGGCAGGTTTTCCACCATCTCACTCAACCAACAGATGCATATATGAACCATAAATACACATGGATGGAAGGGGCTGCTGCTGTGGATACATCACCAACGTCCCAGTCAGGGGAGAGAGAGAGGCCAGGCCAGAGACTCACCGGTGGGCTGGGTTCAGGGCGATGGCCCTGGGCTGGTCCAGGTCCAACCAGAATAGCACCTTGCGAGAGGTGCCATCCAGGTTGGCAACCTCAATGCGATTGGTCTCCGAGTCGGTCCAGTATAGTTTACGGCCCAGCCAATCACAAGCTAGTCCGTCAGGGGAGTCGAGACCCGACACAACAACCGTTTGCCTTGTCCCCGAGGCCTCTTTCAGAGCTGAAAACAAAAGCCCAACATTTCAGTAGGAACACTTAGGTCTAAACTTCAATATCAATATCCCTCCATTAATAGTGACATTCTGCTGTTATTTTCTAGATGTATCCATAGGTGTTGGACCTTTCTTCAAGTTTTTCTATGTTTTGCAGAATAAATAGTTTTTCGATTATATTTGCACCAAACTTAAAAACAACTAAATATTTAACACACTTATAAATGTAAGACAACAACATAAGAACAGTCCCTAACTTGGATGTAGCAGTGTGAAGCTTACAGCCGGTGGACTGATTGTAGTAGGTTTGCTTGATGGCCTCCTCGCTGACATCGGTCCAGAAGATGAGTCCTTCAGAGTAGAGGAAGTCCACAGCAGCAGCATCCTCCAGATCACTGACCACCACTGCTGACTCTGGCCTTCCCATCTCCACATCCACCAGCCTCACATCGCGCCGGTTGGCAAACAGCAGCAAGGGGGATCCTGAGGAAAATGAGAAGAAATACATTACATTAAAGAAAAGGTACACAGCCATATACCCTATTCTCATTTAGTACAGCCACCTACCAAGGTTGAAAAGTAACTAAGCAGAGAATTCCATGACAGTTCATGTTAGTTACATTTATGGATGCACACAGACTGATGTCATCACATGCAGACAGTGCTGACACAATGCCTGCAGAGAAAAGAGGAGAGAGGGCTGTGGGTTGGTGTGCCACGCTGTGGTTTACCAGCATGCCAGGTAACTAAGCACCAAGACACCAGACAAGAGCCATCATTGGTTTCCACCACAGCACAGTGCCTCACTGGGACAGTTACTCCAATGCTATTCGACATCAGTTTAATATATGAATAAAACTGAGTGGCATAGTAATAGAAAACGTATGGTGTCAACTCTCTGCCACTTGAATAGACTTTTGTTAAAGAGCATAAAGATCTGTACTTGGCCTAATAGAGTTGAAAAAAAGTATTTCCATCTAAAAGGACCCATGAGCATCAACATGTGAAGTTCATAGTAGCCAGGGTTTCCGTTGGCTGGCAACTGGCAGCTTTTTCCTTTTTTTCACTATTACTGAACTAACAAATTGTTTCCGGACAAAATGACCAGCAGAAAATTAATCCCATAGCAAGATAATGCTTTTTAATTCATCGATGGAAATACATTTGACAGTCATGCTTATCAGTTGATAGGTTATTTGTGTGTATTTTTGTTAGTCATCATGTATCTTATTTATCCAACACAACTATCACACGCAGACAGCATACAGAGCCTATTTTGAGTGGGATTTCTCCTGCTGTAGTAAAACGTGCTTTTATAAGCCCATTCATTGCGCAACAATTCTAAATGCAATCGCGTGTTAAAAAAAAACGTTTTGGTGCATGATTAAAAATAGCTAAAATTGTATTTATTTTTTTAACTGGTAATTGAAGCCCGTATTCCATTCAACATTGAAGTGAAGGCAAAAGGCTATCAGCGCGTTTTTGTTTCTCAAAATCATTGTCACATGGTTAATCATAAAAATCGGAATTAAAATGATAAAAATCTTAAAGTTAAAAGTCAACTAATGCGAGATCACCAGCCTCTGCCATRTGGACACATTGATATACCGTGTTCCATTGGCAGCTAAAGAAATTGGCAGCTAAAGAAATGAGTCGAAACATCCCACAGAATTTTTTTTTTTAAAGAAGCTAATGATTCTTGATTCCTCTGTGGCTAATTCATGCATTTTGAATGATTTCCTTTATTTCTGTATAGACAGGACTAATTATATAATTTGKGCAAATGTATTTCCATTTACTTCCCTATTGGACCCACCACTATAACATTTCTCTCCTGTTTTGTTGGTTTTCATATCAACTTTCTTTGTTGTGCAGAAGCCAAAATTCAAAAGGCACTCGCACATCTGAGCAATCTTATTTGCAGGTGCATGGCAACAATTGAACAAGATGAAGGAAAAAGGAAACCGCACACTGCTCTTGATAGTATCACTGGTCTTTAATAAGCTTACGTATCGGCCTCACGGCCTTCGTCAGGGCTTTTGTGAATTTAGTGTGCGGTTTCCTTTTTCTTTCATGTTGTGCAGAAGCCAAAAGGCACAATCCTAGTCATATTAGCAACCCATCCTAGTTGTTGCATCTTTAGATTCCACCTCTTTCAAAATGTATAACAGAGATTTTCATCTTGGTCACATACGGAACAGGAGTTGCACGTTCTGTTAAGATGCATTACCATAATCTAAATGGTATTTCTGTCATTCTGAGCAATGGATATGGGTCCGGGAAATTTCTCAAATGGCCAGTAAATTTTAAATCTTTCTGGTCATATTGTCCGGCGCCACATTTTCCTAGCAGAAACCCTGACAGTAGCAATGTAGGTGTCAAATGAAAACTAAGAGAGTCAATTTTATTTTAAAGGCTCATATTTTTTTTTACCATTTTCCATCAAAAAATTAGGAATAAGCAAAGTCTTTGATTTCTGGTAAAAMATCTACCAGAAAAAAAAAAAGTGTTAAAATGCAGAAGAAATATATCAAACCACAATGTTGAAGTAAAGACCCCTGCCAACTAATATCAACACATTTTGTTTTGGAAATTGCCTTCTGTAAGTTTAAGAAACATTACCATACATTGTAATTGTGTTACCAAAAACCCACATATCTAAGATATTTTCTAATTTCTCTTACTAATGATGAGGGAGGATTATGAAAGTTGACAGAAGTAACAAGTAAAGGGTAGACCTACCAATTAGGTAGTGTTAATGATATCAAGATTGTTTATGAATTATGAAGTGATTAAAACTTAATGCTGTTAACAAAATCGGTAATGGAATTAATGCAATTGAATTGGCTACAATGGAAAATCATCGTAGTCACAAACCAGTTGAGTCACCTCCTACTGTACTCCCTTCCACTGCCATACAGTTATGTTCAACCCATAAGTTATTTTGTCATCTGGTGGTCAGAGTACAGTATAATGTACAGTATAGAGGTCGACCGATTATGATTTTTCAACGCCGATACCGATTATTGGAGGACAAAAAAAGACGATACCGATTAATCGGCGGATTTATTTTATTAAAAAAAAAATATATATATATATATATATATCATACACACACACACACACACATTTTTGTAATAATGACAATTGCAACAATACTGAATGAACAATGAACACTTTTATTTTAACTTAATATAATACATAAATATACACACACACACAGCTCTGAAGTGACAATGATACTGAAGAGTCTGCTTAGGAGACAAATACTCTCAACTGTTTGAATAAAAATAGAGTTTAAGTTACCTGTGATGAATGTTGAAAACAAAAACTGTCATTTCTATATGCAGGAAATCCTATTTTAATAATGGGCATGGTAAGAATTGACGACCAAAGTGCAGGTCATAATTCCCATGACACCTTCTAGCAGAATCTGAAAAGCGGTTCCTTCATTTATTCCATAGGATATTTTTAGATTCACTTAAAATAAGGTTTGTGTTTTGTGTAGGCTTACACCACCTTGCCAATTTTATAACTGTGGAGATATCCATAGGACAAGGTAACTCTGATCAATATTGGCTAAATATAAGCGAAGATCATTTTTTTTGTAGAGTGAATTTATGAAAATATGTTGACAAACGTTACSTTATCCTAGTGAGATTTACACGGGTATCAAAACGTCGAGGCGGTTTAAGCCTGCACGAAACACAGACCTTATTTGAAGTAGATCAAGACATTCTCTATGGAAGACATGAACGGTAAAATAACGAAGGAACCCCTTTCAAATTCAGCCGCAAGTTATTACAGGAATTATAACGCGTCGACTATTTCTCTCTAAACCATATACCTTTGACTAATCCGGAAACTATCACCTCGAAAACAAAACGTTTATTCCGTTCCGTATTTTATCTAACGGGTGGCATCCATCAGTCTAAATATTCCTGTTACATTGCACAACCTTCAATGTTATGTCATAATTACGTAAAATTCTGGCAAATTAGTTCGCAAAGAGCCGGGCGGCCCAAACTGTTGCATATACCCTGACTCTGCGTGCAATGAACGCAAGAGAAATGACACAATTTCACCTGGTTAATATTGCCTGCTAACCTGGATTTATTTTAGCTAAATATGCAGGTTTAAAAATATATACTTGTGTATTGATTTTAAGAAAGGCATTGATGTTTATGGTTAAGTACACATTGGAGCAATGACAGTCATTGATTGATAGTTTTTTATAAGATAAGTTTAATGCTAGCTAGCAATTTACCTTAGCTTACTGCATTCGCGGCACAGGCAGGCTCCTCGTGGAGTGCAATGTAATCAGTGGTAGAGCATTGGACTAGTTAACTGTAGGTTGCAAGATTGGATCCCCCGAGCTGACAAGGTTAAAAATCTGTCGTTCTGCCTCGTTCCTAGGCCATCATTGAAAATAAGAATGTGTTCTTAACTGACTTGCCTAGTTAAATAAAGATTTAATAAAGGTGTAAAAAAAAAAATAGGCAAATCGGCGCCCAAAAATACCGATTTCCGATTGTTATGAAAACTTGAAATCGGCCAATCCGATTAATCGGTCGACCTCTAGTACAGTACATATCTTGTTTTGGGGGCGGAGCGGATTACAATAATAGCCCGGGTGTAGAATAATACCCAAATAGGCAAAAGAAGGATAATGCACATTTCAATCTTTGTGTACCTATTCAGGATACATCACCATGAAGAGAATGATATTCATAAATTAGGCATTTATGTACAGCACAGATCAGGGACCCATGATGTAATTCCATTACCGTATTTCCGTTACTGGATGTAAATACACTTCACCTATTGTAGTTTAACAACCAAAATAGATGTTTTAAAACTCAAGGTGTCATGTCATAGCTGACAGCCCATACTTCCTGCAGACATCACTGAATCTTAATTCAGAGCAGACATTTTTAAGAGTTTTTGGACGTGGTCGCATAAAAAAAACTGAGGGAGATTTTACCGTGATTATGTTATCAAACTTTGCATCTGCACAGTTCTTCCAGTAAATGTTTTGTGAAATTGTCTTTGTAAATTGATCAAAGTAGCCCTTGTGCATAGAGTTGTATGGTTTGTTAAACTTTGAAATCAATGTTTTTTGCTTGGCTTACAAAAATCTGAGTAAAAGCATAATTACGTTACCATGGAATTGCCCATAAGCAAACAATTAGCCTAGTCAGCAATGTTTGTATTTTACATAAAGAGGTGCCCAAAAAAATTCTCAAACTTTCTCTGGGGTATAACCACTTGCTTCAATCCCCTTAGGTCCATACCTGTGACCTTCTAATCATAGGCCATGTTGGATTTGTGAAGCTGGCATGGACATCCAATTTTAACATGGTAGTGCCAGCCAGACAGTCTGCTGCTTATGAGGACTTCATCCCCTGAACAGGGTAAAAACCCAGACTAATCACAATGTACTGCCCGTCTATCTACACATCCTCAGAACACGACTCCTCATTCTAGACTACAAAAGGGTTGGGAGTCAAATGAACAGATGAGCTACACATTTTAAATGTCAAACTTTAGTTTCTACCCTCCCCATACATAGGCTTCAATGTCCAACATAACCTTGTTTAGACCATGATTTTATTGCGGCATAACATCTGGATTCCACAAACACATACCATATGTCTTTGTAGTGTGGTGCACCTGCTAGACAGTGAGAGAGACACTGAGAAGACTGCTATCATACAGGTACTTGTGAAGAACGAGGGAGAAGAAGCTTGACATGCTGACCACACCGCTCGTGTCATGTGCACAAGTGTTGCTAAATAAATGTACACATACATGTTATACAATCGCTGCAAGTAGTGCAGCTTCAACCGCCATATAAAGTCCAAAGAAGAAGAAGCCTGAAGGAGGAGAGATTACTAGAAACAAACTTTTACCCTTTTATCTGTGGATTAATTGTCAGAGTAGAGGACCTTGTGCATTTCAGGTAAAATAACAACCCAATGTTAATATCCCAGGACAAATTAACTAGCAACAGCAAGCTAGCTAGCTAAATTGAAATGTTTAATGCTTTTCGACCTGTTCCCAAATTAATATAATTGTTTCAGAGTTTGTTTTGATATTTCAACCTGCGTGTCCTGATCGCGTCTGGTGTGGGTGGACAAAATCAACATGCTCGAAATGGCGCGAGAGGTCTGGTCAGCAGAGGGAACACCCCCCTATCCACATCGACAGGACAGCAGTGGAGAAGGTGGAAAGTTAAGTTCCTCGGCATACACATCACGGACAAACTGAAATGGTCCACCCACACAGACAGTGTGGTGAAGGCACAACAGCGCCTCTTCAACCTTAGGAGGCTGAAGAAATGTGTCTTAAAAACCCTCAAACTTTTACAGATGCAAAATTGAGAGCATCCTGTCAAGCTGTATCACCACCTAGTATGGCAACTGCACCGCTCACAACCGCAAGGCTCTCCAGAGGGTGGTGCTGTCTGCACAAAGCACCACGCATCACCGGGGGCAAACTACATGCCCTCCAGGTCACCTACTGCACCCGATGTCACAGCAAGGCCAAAAAGATCAAGGACAACAACCACCCGAGCCACTGCCTGTTCACAACTCTACCATCCAGAAGGCGAGGTCAGTACAGGTGCATCAAAGCTGGGACCGAGAGACTGAAAAACAGCTCATATAACAAGGCCATCAGACTGTTAAACAGACATCACTAACACAGAGGTTGTTACCTAAATACAGATTTGAAATCATTGGCCACTTTAACAAATGGATCACTAGTCACTTTAATAATGTTTACATATCTTGCATTACTCATCTCATGTATATACTGTATTTTCATACCATCTATTGCATCTTGCCTATGCCGCTCTGTCATTGCTCATCCATATATTTATATGTATATATATATATTCTTATTCTTATTCCATTCCTTTACTTAGRTTTGTGTGTATTAGGTAGTTGTTGTGGAATTGTTAGATCATTTGTTAGATATTGCTGCACTGTCGGAACTAGAAGCACAAGCATTTCGCTACAATTTGATGTTAGATGTAAAGCCACAAGTCATAGCCTAACTCTACCATAACTCTACCTTTCCTTTCTTCCCTGAATCACAGGTTCATAGGTCAAAACTGAAAGAGGATAAGTGAGACCTACAGAGGAACATAAGAACACAATTAACACAGTATCCCTCCCTAAAAAAGGTACAGGAGAACTAGGCCTATGCTCTAGAAATGCCACAATCACAGAAACGCTGCCTCTAGAAAATAGGCATAGTCAACACTTGGCATACAACAAGTAGCCTACATGCTTCTTATGAGATCTCAAGGATGTAGTGTAGAAGAAGTCCTAAGTGGTTGTGTGTATTGGCGTGTTGAAAATAAATATGCAGCACTGGTAATCCAAAGGCATTCCTAAAAAGACAGCAGAATGTGGAGGCCCAGGGAGACACCAACGAAAGCCATCAGTGAGGATTCTTGACACCTCAGCCCCCAGTGGATACAGAACAGCGGGGATTACAAAGATCAATCTCTCCACAACAGCTGATCTTTTTATGAGAACAGAGCAAAGGCAGCAGCCAGGCCTGTCCACTCCACATGCTGCAAAGTAGTCGCACTCTGTCTCTGCCACAACCCAAGAGGCAGGGCCAAGGAGAAGCCATTCTCACTACAAGAAACAATGCCAGCTCTTTCCTAAACATCCATGACTGGCCTCTGGGCACGATCATTCACTCAGAAGAATGTGGTTCCTTATTTTACCATCATCATGTTCAAGTGGCTCCACCAGCAGGATTATCCAGCTAATATATACATGGAAACAAACAGCCTATGGGCCACATTTTCATTTGGTGTTGTAGCTAATAAGGCTGTAGCTTAACTCAGCACTAACATCTAAGTCTAACCGGTGAGGGAATCATCAACTCTATATACACTAGAACAGGGATCATCAAATAGATTCACCTGGGGGACTTTTTTTTCTTGAGCGGATGGTCGGCGGGCCGGAACATAACTACAAATAATTTGTAGACTGCAAATTGACTGCAAGAAGCCCAAACAGATACAGTTGAAGTCGTAAGTTTACATACACCTTAGCCAAATACATTTAAACTCAGTTTTTCACAATTCCTGACATTTAATCTGAGTAAAAATTCCCTATGTTAGGTCAGTTAGTCAGAATAATAGTCGAGAGAATGATTTATTTCAGCTTTTATTTCTTTCATCACATTCCCAGTGAGTAATAAGTTTACATACACTCAATTAGTATTTGGTAGGATTGCCTTTAAATTGTTTAACTTGGGTCAAACGTGTCGGGTAGCCTTCCACAAGCTTCCCACAATAAGTCGGGTGAATTTTGGCCCATTCCTCCAGACAGAGCTGGTGTAACTGAGTCAGGTTTGTAGGCCTCCTTGATCGCACACACTTTTTCAGTTCTACCCACAAATGTTCTATGGGATTGAGGTCAGGGCTTTGTGATGGCCACTCCAATAGCTTGACTTTGTTGTCCTTAAGCCATTTTGCCCGAACTTTGGAAGTATGCTTGGGGTCATTGTCCATTTGGAAGACCCATTTGCAACCAAGCTTTAACTTCCTGACTGATGTCTTGAGATGTTGCTTCAATATATCCACATAATTTCCCTCCCTCATGATGCCATCTATTTTGTGAAGTGCACCAGTCCCTCCTGCAGCAAAGCACCCCACAACATGATGCTGCCAACCCCATGCTTCACGGTTGGGATGATGTTCTTCGGGCTTGCAAGCCTCCCCCTTTTTCCTCCAAACATAACGATGGTCCTTATGGCCAAACAGTTCTATTTTTGTTTCATCAGACCCGAGGCCATTTCTCCAAAAAGTACAATCTTTGTCCCCATGTGCAGTTGCAAACCATAGTCTGGCTTTTTTTAATGGCGGTTTTGGAGCAGTGGCTTCTTCCTTGCTGAGCGGCCTTTCAGGTTATGTCGATATAGGACTCGTTTTACTGTGGATATAGATACTTTTGTACCCGTTTCCTCCAGCATCTTCACAGGGTCCTTTGCTGTTGTTCTGGGATTGATCAGAGAATCACCAGCAGCAAGAGGAACATCATTGATGTATTCAGGAGCGTCCTGAAAGATAAGGCAGAAAGCCTCCATTGCTCTAGCCTGTGCCCAGCCTGAGAAGTGATTCCCTAACTCTTCTTTTCTTGTTTTGTTTTGGTTGGAAGGAAGACCAACAGTTCCCTGACTCTAAAGCCTTATCAGCGCTGTGCAGTGTCTGGGTGTGTGGGGTTGAGGACAGAGGAAGAGTAGGCCTAGGTGTTGGGGAAAGGAGTGTGGGAGAACCAGGGGAAATCAAGACAGCCTGCTACTGAGTAGACTTCCACTAAACTTCCTCTCTAAATCCCCAGATGAAATGAAACCAATAACCTACTTGTATTTCAAAAGTGAAAAAAAAACTGGGAAACTATTTAATCCATAGGCATACATTCTTCACCCATGGAATTAAATAACATCCACACCTCAAGACAAGCTAATTTTTCCATACACTGCAATGCTTTATTTTAAAAGTAGCCAAAACTCAGATCTATTGGATAAATAGCGTAGGTATGAAAGGCTTGATTATTGATGATATGCAGTCGCAAGAAAGCAACACAATTACATAACATGGTCCAACTTATTTTTTAAATGTTGAACACTGAAGTGATCTAAGGGCTGAATCTTACCTGGTATGTGTAATGTGAGATGTGAGTGTTTAATAAAACTTTTATAAATCATATATATGGTCTTATTTTTTAATAAACAGTGATTGATACAAGTCACAGCGCAATATAGGGCATCTCTCTACACACAGCACTGGGTGTTTGGCTTGACTGGTGTTTAATGACACTTGTTTTGTGTTTTAGCCTGTGAGTGTGTATTACATCCGCTCACCCCCTCCCTAAATTCTGTCGAAGCCACACACTGAGATTTTCTCTCAGGTTGATACATACTGCTTATACCATAGCAGTGACACATGGGTGTAACTAAATTAACAGTTCATTCATCAGAGTTGGCGAAAGAGAGTATTTCATGATAACACACTCGATATGATAATTCACCCAAATCAATGCCAGGAAAATGGATCAACAAATTCATTGTGGGCTTTAAAGAGATGTCCTAATCTGCCATTTTCAACTTGAAAAAAGAATGGCCATAAAACCAAAAAAGATTGTCTATTTCAACTTCTCCAACTTTTGGAAATTGTTGTCTACTGCACTTGATGTGCAGGCCTAATCATGCAAGTACACTGCATACAGAAAGACTTGATTTATTTATTCCTAGACATAGCCAGCCTAGGTATTTGATCAAGGATTAACTAATTGTATCCATACAGTCCATTCATCTATAGTGCAAACTCATCCATAGTCAACCTTTTTGAAACAGCGGTCTAACAGTGCATACAATATTTGTACGGGACCTATAACAGTGTAGTAGACAAAAGATCCACCAAAATAACCAGGAACTCTATAGACCTAGTCCCACTTGTAGACTTGTATTAGATATGGAATGTAATTGGTGGAAGGTTTGTTATGCATTTTGTTAGTGGTTTACATCTTACAAAATAACTAAAATGTATATTTGTATTCAGAAATATTTGTGCACATTAAGACTGTCTCACCTATCTCATTGGGACATTCTGTAGGCCTATATTTTGCTACTCCAAAACAAAGTGTGTGGAAAGAATCAGAGAAATAACGTCGTTCCTTTCCACAAACCTTGCACACTTTCAAGCAGAAAGGGTGTCCTTATGACACCCGACACCGGCGATCAATCGCGGTGCATTGAGGCCTCGGAGTGTAGGCTCTAAAATGAACTTTTGCTGTCCGTCGCAAGAATGAAGTAAAGTTGAGCTAAATAAAGTCACATTTCCTATTTTGAAGTGTCACTCTTCTGATCAATTGAAAACGCGAGAAAGTTTAGACTTGAGTGAGCTCCTGCGATAGCCTTGCCATGGAGTGAGTATTCAACTTGTAAAGAAAAGGCTAAAACGTATATTTAAATAAAATATACGAAAATACATGCCAATTTAACTTTAAAACACAAATGGATAACTTAATTATAGCTATTATAACTACCGACCTCTAGCGAGACACATTCACGTAACTAAARCCACATTGCTTCCCAGTGTTTTCTAAAAAACATTAAAACTTTGTAAGCTCGGAGCAAAGTCCGAACAATAAAAATCGCTACTTACCATTAACTAGAGAGAGCAAGCAACTATAAAATAGTAATTCCACGAGAAAAACGTCCATTGCAATTGCTCGTAGCTTTAATTCCATAACTCCGACTCCATTCTTCTGGTTATTTGTGCAAAATAAAGTTAAAATCCGAGCGACTGTCTTGGTCGATACTTTTGTTGGAACGCTACTCCCGCCTGCCTGCCCTCATCGTGGAGGCACATACGGGAATGACAGCGGGAAAAGGACGACGTCACTAGACATACGGTTATTTTATGCCCGCGGTGTTTCACTTTATAGTTTTTAAATTATAGTTGCACCTTTTTAAAATAAAGCACATATATAAATGTCACAAATTAATTTAGACTCATTCAATTCCAAAGCATTCAGTGACAAGATCATTGCTACATTCATATTTTCTATTAAAAAAATAGATGCTATAAGGGTCCYGAGTGGCGTAGCGGTCTAAGGCACTGCATCTCAGTGCGAGAAGCGTCACTACAGACCCTGGCTCGATTCCGGGCTGTATCACAACCAGCCATGATTGGGAGTCCAATAGGGCGGCGCACAATTGGCCAGGCGTTGTCCGGGTTAGGGTTGGACCAGGGTAGGCCATCATTGTAAATAAGAATTTGTTAACTGACTTGCCTAGTTAAATAAATGTTAAATAAAATAATCTCACAGGTACAATAAATATACAGTATATACACTGCTCAAAAAAATAAAGGGAACACTTAAACAACACAATGTAACTCCAAGTCAATCACACTTCTATGAAATCAAACTGTCCACTTAGGAAGCAACACTGATTGACAATAAATKTCACATGCTGTTGTGCAAATGGAATAGACAAAAGGTTGAAATTATAGGCAATTAGCAAGACACCCCCAAAAAAGGAGTGATTCTGCAGGTGGTGACCACAGACCACTTCTCAGTTCCTATGCTTCCTGGCTGATGTTTTGGTCACTTTTGAATGCTGGCGGTGCTCTCACTCTAGTGGTAGCATGAGACGGAGTCTACAACCCACACAAGTGGCTCAGGTAGTGCAGBTCATCCAGGATGGCACATCAATGCGAGCTGTGGCAARAAGGTTTGCTGTGTCTGTCAGCGTAGTGTCCAGAGCATGGAGGCGCTACCAGGAGACAGGCCAGTACATCAGGAGACGTGGAGGAGGCCGTAGGAGGGCAACAACCCAGCAGCAGGACCGCTACCTCCGCCTTTGTGCAAGGAGGTGCACTGCCAGAGCCCTGCAAAATGACCTCCAGCAGGCCACAAATGTGCATGTGTCTGCTCAAACGGTCAGAAACAGACTCCATGAGGGTGGTATGAGGGCCCGACGTCCACAGGTGGGGGTTGTGCTTACAGCCCAGCACCGTGCAGGACGTTTGGCATTTGCCAGAGAACACCGAGATTGGCAAATTCGCCACTGGCGCCCTGTGCTCTTCACAGATGAAAGCAGGTTCACACTGAGCACATGAGCACATGTGACAGACGTGACAGAGTCTGGAGACGCCGTGGAGAATGTTCTGCTGCCTGCAACATCCTCCAGCATGACCGGTTTGGCGGTGGGTCAGTCATGGTGTGGGGTGGCATTTCTTTGTGGGGCCGCACAGCCCTCCATGTGCTCGCCAGAGGTAGCCTGACTGCCATTAGGTACCGAGATGAGATCCTCAGACCCCTTGTGAGACCATATGCTGACATATGCACATTTGTGGCCTGCTGGAGGTCATTTTGCAGGGCTCTGGCAGTGCACCTCCTTGCACAAAGGCGGAGGTAGCGGTCCTGCTGCTGGGTTGTTGCCCTCCTACGGCCTCCTCCACGTCTCCTGATGTACTGGCCTGTCTCCTGGTAGCGCCTCCATGCTCTGGACACTACGCTGACAGACACAGCAAACCTTTTTGCCACAGCTCGCATTGATGTGCCATCCTGGATGAACTGCACTACCTGAGCCACTTGTGTGGGTTGTAGACTCCGTCTCATGCTACCACTAGAGTGAGAGCACCGCCAGCATTCAAAAGTGACCAAAACATCAGCCAGGAAGCATAGGAACTGAGAAGTGGTCTGTGGTCACCACCTGCAGAATCACTCCTTTTTTGGGGGTGTCTTGCTAATTGCCTATAATTTCAACCTTTTGTCTATTCCATTTGCACAACAGCATGTGAAATTTATTGTCAATCAGTGTTGCTTCCTAAGTGGACAGTTTGATTTCATAGAAGTGTGATTGACTTGGMGTTACATTGTGTTGTTTAAGTGTTCCCTTTATTTTTTTGAGCAGTGTATATAAAAATATATATATATTTTTTTAGAAGTGTCCACATAAGTGTCCACATACTCTTGGCCATGTAGTGTTCTGTCACAAACTAGATTGATATACTGTCAAATATTGATTTATATTAAGGAGTAAATATTGAAATGATTTCTTCTTAGCCTAAAAACACAAAAATAACTTAGTGAGAATCATTTTGACTTCATAAATATATTGTGTCGGCTACAGTGGATGTGAAAACAAAGTGACAAATGTAGTCCTTTTTGGTCCAGTGCAGGATGATTTATCGGAAGACTAACATCCGCTTCTCAATAAGGGTTATAGGGGTGTACACTTCCTTACAACAAATGACCATGTAGGCTTTACTCCATCTACCGAGAGGATATCTGGCATGCGTAACCCTTTATTTTTTTTAGCATCACCTATTCTGCACATCTATCACTCCAGTGTTTAATTGCTATATTGTAATTATTTCGCCACTGTGGCCTATTTATTGCCTTACCTCCCTTATCTTACCTCATTTGCACACACTGTATATAGACTTTTTCTATTGTGTTATTAACTGTATGTTTGTTTATTCCATCTGTAACTGTGTTGTTTGTGTCGCACTGCTTTGCTTTATCTTGGCCAGGTCGCAGTTGTAAATGAGAACTTGTTCTCAACTAGCCTACCTGGTTAAATAAAGGTGAAATAATATAAATATATTACCTAACAATATCAGTCTCCAAATGAGTGTTGCACTTTGATTTGCCTTGCTGACACTACACTTAGCCCATAATGTCTTCACTGACATTTTCAATCTCTCCCTGACCGAGTCTATAATACCTACATGTTTCAAACAGACCACCATCGTCTCTGTGCCCAAGAAATCRAAAGTAACCTACCTAAATGATTACTGCCCCGTAGAATTCACGTCGGTAGCCATGAAGTGCTTTGAAAGGATGGTCATGGCTCACAACACCATCATGCCCGGAAACCCTAGACCCACTCCAATTCGCATACTGCCCCAACAGATCACACAATCTCAAATCGCACTCCACACTGCCCTTTCCCACCTGGACAAAAGGAACACCTGTGTGAGAATGCTGTTAATTGACTACAGCTCCGAGTTCAACACCGTAGTGCCCACAAAGCTCATCACTAAGCTATGGACCCTGGGACTAAACACCTCCCTCTGCAACTGGATCCTGGACTTCCTGATGGGCCGCCCCCAAGTGGTAAGGGTAGGCAACAACACATCTGCCACACTGATCCTCAACACTGGGGCCCCTCAGGGGTGCGTGCCTAGTCCCCTCCTGTACTCCCTGTTCACCCACAACTATGTGGCCAAGCACAACTCCAACACCATCATTAAGTTTGCTGACGACACAACAGTGGTAGGCCAGATCACCGACAACAATGAGACTGACTATAGGGAGGTCAGAGATCTGGCAGGGTGGTGCCAGGACAACAACCTTTCCCTCAATGTGAGCAAGACAAAGGAGCTGATCGTGGACTATAGGAAAAGGAGGGCCGAACAGGCCCCCATTAACATCAACGGCGCTGAAGTGGAGCGGGTCGAGAGTTAAATTCTTTGGTGTCCACATCACCAACAAACTATCATGGTCCAAACACACCAAGACAGCCGTGAAGAGGGCACGACCACACCTTTCCCCCCCAGGAGACTGAAAAGATTTGGCATGGGTCCTGGTTGCATGACTGGTTGCATCACTGCCTGGTATGGCAACTGCTCGGCATCTGACCGTAAGGCACTACAGAGGGTCGTGCGTACGGCCCAATACATCACTGGGGCCAAGCTTCCTGACATCCAGGACCTATATACTAGGCGGTGTCAGAGGAAGGCCCCAAAAAATTGTCAAAGACTCCAGTCACCCAAGTCATACACTTCTCGCTCTGCTACTGCACAACAAGCGGTACCGGAGCACCAAGTTTATGACACAAAGGCTCCTTAACAGCTTCTAACCCCAAGCCATAAGATTGCTAAACAATTAATCAAATGGCCACCCGGACTATTTACTGATTTGATAATGTGTCTGAAGCCGCAGGATGTTAAAAAAAAAGACGCCATTTTARACAATGGCAAACTTGGTCTCTACTCATGTTCTCTATAATATACAATAACAGAAAAGGTACTTTTATGATATACAATTTGCCCTTCATTCTTTCACAAGACACCAGGCATTGTAAACACTGAGGATTAAGCCATAGTCCTGGCAGAAAAAGCACTCCTCGGGTTGAATGCTAAGGTTCTCCAACTGGCATGAACTCGAAAGGGGGAAAAGTAGAAGCAGATGTCCCTCTGTGTATGAGTGAGGCAGGCAACCATTCCCAGCCCAGATAAATATGCCATAATGAAACCTGCCTTTATAGTCACCTGCACCATATAGCCTTCAGCATTCCCTTTGATCCACTGGGCCTTATCCACAAAAAAATAAAAATCATTGCTCTTTGTTACTTATATTGTTTTTCTCAGTAATATCCACACTACAGTGTAACAAAGTCCATGTGGAACAGGACCTCTCAAAACAAAAGGCTTATACAGGCATCATGTCAGTGAGCTTATCACTAACCCCCTCGCTATCTGCTTCTCACCAGATATTCATATTGCAGATAATATTGAAATAGCATGTCCTGAAGGCTGTGATTTTCTGCAGTCTCTGATCTGACAGAGCTCAATAATGGGAGCAAACACACACAACCAGAGCAAATACAACATTCTGTAACATTGAAATAAAAAAATGAATATCAGGTCTTGGCAGCAATATATTGGGCAATTGCAGAGGGGTGATAAATTGTCAATGACAAATACTGTAGCAACCAATTGTTAGTTATTTTTTTACTAAATGCAATGTTCTTTGGCAAGGGGCAAAAAAGTTATTTTATTGCTAACTATTCCAGGAAATGGGAAACTAGAGCCTGTGTGGACCAGGAAGTTCCCAAGAGAACTGTGTGCGGAACAGGGATAAAGTCCAAGGTAATAGATGTCTGAACAAGGACTATTAGAAAGCACTGGAATGAAGAGAGCTAAGCAGAAAAACACCATTTAAAAACTGCCTCAAGGTACCAAAAGTTGTTTTCTCCTAAATGTTACTATTGGAATCCATGTTTTTCCCTTTTAGTTTTTGTTTCCCCCCCAAAAATAAATGCGTCACTGGTGAGTGCATTGTTAAGATGTCGGACCACCTCCCTGCTCTCATTTTCTTCTGTCAATTAATTCCTAATCCACACCTTCAAACCTTCTCAACAGACATTACATGTGCATCACATTCCCAGGAAGCAATTACTAGGCTACAGATGTGGGATATTTATGTGCACCACCTTGATTACACCCAGACTGATTGATATGCCCTTGTGATAAACATCAATATTTCTCCCTGCCTGGGAAACACAGCATATACTGTTCATAGGCCTGCAGAAATCTTAAGTCTTACAACAGTTGAAAGACTAGCAGACTACTAATGCATCTTGATTTACCCCTACTGCCATTTTATCAAACTATCTTTTGTGAAATATGAAAGGAAAATGTATTTTATTCTTACTTTTTTTCCCTTTACTGCAAATACCATATTTAACAGTGCATTAGTAAGATTTAAAATTGGCACATAACAGGCCTTCATACACATTTCCACCCTTGACAGAAGTTCCTCTGCCTTGGAAAGTCTCTTTTGGTTATCATACAAACTGTTCCTCCTCCTTCATAATGGCTAGACAATTCCCTTGGCTTCAACGTTAATGTGTTTCAGTGATCAATTTGGCATTTAATCTTAATCCAAGGAGAGGAATAGTAAACAAAGGAAATAARCTAGTCATGAACAAAGAAAAAAGGCATGAAAAATGACATACATATACACAAAAAACAATGGATACAAACAAAATAATAAACACCGAACAAATAAACCTTTTCACCACAGCAATCCAAATGACATTCCTTAGGAAAAAACAGTACTTAACCATCTGTCTTTAGTCCTATGGGTTGGGGATGGAAGCATCTGCGTAGAAATGTAAGACACAGAAATATAGGATAAACAAACCACTGTTGCGATACTTTGGCCCTTGGCCTAATGACCAAGAGGTCCATTTCTTGGCCCTTCGTAAGAGGTTAAGGCCTGAATAAAACCACAGCAGGTCTGGAGCAATTTATACATACAGTAGTTGAAAAAAATATGAAATTGGCTGGAGTACCATTAAGACAGAAAAGTTACACAATACTACAGCAAAGGCTGGTGCAAAATTGGCAATCTGTTAACTCACAAGTTATTAATCCTGTTCCAATAAAGAAATTAGAAAAACAAACACTCAACTGTCACTTTCAAACCCCTGAATCAGAATACATTCCATTGATGAGATAGTCCACCTGGGTGTAGTCTTTTGTCCTGTAGCTCTCATAGGCCTGTGTGAGGAAGAGGACAACCGTAACCAGGAAGAAGACGAGGCCAAACAACAGGACAGCCAATAGGGTACTTGTGTCCACCAACTGGTGTGTCAGAGGCCCCCCGGCAACAACGTCTATAATGGCTCTGTTGGTATCTCCGTCAAGCCTTTTTGTGCTGACCTCAACAGTGAAGGTCGAAGGGACTATGGCGTTTCTGGAGGTAGCTTGAGAGCTGGGAAACTCCGGACTGGTTGGTGATGGATTCTTCTCCTCAACTGTAGATGAGTCTATGGTGGTAGGGGTGGTTATGTTTGGAAAAGTTAGTGGTATTGTTGTGGTGGTGGTGGTAGTTGGGTGTGTTGTGGTGGTGGTGGTAGTTGGGTGTTGGTGGTGTTGGGTTTGGTGTTGGTGGTGGTGGTAGTTGCTTGTGTTGTGGTGGTGGTGGGTAGTTGCTTGTGTTGTGTGGTGGTGGTGGTGGTAGTTGGTTGTGTGGTGGTGGTAGTTGTGGTTGTGTGTGGTGGTAGTTGGTTGTGTGGTGGTGGTAGTTGGTTTGTGTTGTGGTGGTAGTTGGTTGTGTTGTGGTGGTAGTTGGTTGTTGTTTGTGGTGGTAGTTGGTTGTGTTGTGGTGGGTGGTGTGGTAGTTGGTTTGTTGTGGTGTGGTGGTAGTTGGTTGTGTTGTGGTGTTGGTGGTAGTTGGTTGTGTTGTGGTGTTGGTGGTAGTTGGTTGTGTTGTGGTGTTGGTAGTTAACAGCATTGCTGTTATTGGTACTACAGTGGTGATAGTAGTGGTATTTGTTGTTGATAATGCTGTTGTCGTCATCTGTGGATTGGCTGGTGGAGAGGTCAGGGCTGAGGGAGTCGTTGTAGTTCTAGTTTCCTGCTTTACTGAAGTGGTTGTCTCTGAGGTTTGGACTGTTGACTTAAGGGGTATGTCAGGTACTGTAGTTCCTCTGGAGGCATTGCTAACAGTCTTACTGGGAATGAAGGTGCCATTCTTAGCGGCTGGCATGGGTGCTGCAGTCATGGTAGTAAATGCAGTGGAGATGGGGGCCTGCCCATTATCCTCACAAAAATGCAAGGTAGAGTCAGTCTCATTGAGGGCAGAGGTGTCTGTAATTTGATTGGCATTATTGCTGGCTGTCAATTCAGGAGCAGTGAGGTTTTGATAGATTTCTGATGAAGTTATGGAACTTGAAGACCCAGTGGTAGGTCCAGCTTCACACTTAAGACCACTGATGTTTTTATCTGGGGGAGAAAAACTGATTTTAAAGTCTGACAAATGTAAATGCATTACATGATAAGTATTACAATCACAAAATAGATTGTTAATTTACAAACCAAAAGATAACATTACTAGATTTATCAATTACACTGAACAAAAATAACACACAACAATTTCTAAGATTTTACAGAGTTACAGTTCATAAAAGGAAAGTAGTCAATTGAAATAAATTAATTTAGGCCATAATCTATGGATTTCACATGACTGGGAATAGAGATATGCATCTGTTGGTCACAGAGACCTTAAAAATGGCAGGGGCATGGATAAAAAAAAAGTCAGCATCTGGTGTGACCACCATTTGCCTCATGGGCATAGAGTTGATCAGGCTGTTGATTGTGGCCTGTGGAATGTTATCCCACTCCTCTTCAATGGCTGTGTTAAGTTGCTGGATATTGGCGTGAACTGGAACACTGTCGTACACGTCGATCTAGAACATCACAAACATGCTCAATGGGTGACATGTCTGGTGAGTATGCAGGCCATGGAAGAACTGGGACATTTTCAGTTTCCAGGAATTGTGTACAGTTCATTGCAACATGGGGCCGTGCACTATCATGCTGAAACATGAGGTTATGGCGGCAGATGAATGGCACGACAATGGGCCTCAGTATCTCATTCACGGTATCTCTGTGCATACAAATTGCCATCACTAAAATGCAGAAAAATAAATCAGAAAAACGCGTGCCTGGTACAGTTGAAACCGGGATTCATCCGTGAAGAGCACACTTCTCCAGCATGCCAGTGGCCATCGAATGGGAGCATTTGCCCACTGAAGTCAGTTACGATTCCGAACTGCAATCRGGTCAAGACCCTGGTGAGGATGACGAGCACGCAGATGAGCTTACCCGATACGGTTTTTGACAGTGCAGAAATTCTTTGGTTGTRCAAACCCAGTTTCATCAGTTGTCTGGGTGGCTGGTTTCAGACGATCCCGCAGGTGAAGAATCCGGATGTGGAGGTCCTGGGCTGGCTTGGTTACACTTGGTCTGTGGTTGTGAGGCCGGTTGGACATACTGCCAAAATCTCAAACGATTTATGGTAGAGAAATTAACATTCAGTTCTCTGGCAACAGCTCTGGTGGACATTCCTGCAGTCAGCATGCCAATTGCACACTCCCTCAAAACTTGAGACATCTGTGGCAGTGTGTTGTGTGACAAAACTGCACATTTTAGAGTGGCCTTTTATTGTCCCCAGCACAAGGTGCACCTGTGTAATGATCATGCCGTTTAATCAGCTTCTTCATATGCCACACCTGTCAGGTGGATGGATTATCTTGGTAAAGGAGAAATGCTCACTAACAGGGATGAAACAAATGTGCACAACATGAGAGAATGCTTTTAGTGCATATGGAACATTTCTGGGATCTTTAATTTCAGCTCATGAATCCAGCACTTTACATGTTGCATTTGTATTTTTGTTCAGTGTAATATTTATATTGATGGTAATAAGAAGTTATATTCTGAACATTTCTAACAATGAGTACACATGCACTTTCATATTTAAACATTCTCCACCAAATGTGTTTAAATATTGCAGCATTTGTATACCTTGTATCCTTATCAGGTCATCGACGGCGATATTATTGCAGTTGGTGCCATTGGGACACTTCAAGAAAAAGCAGGTGCAGTTCTCTTTCCAAAAGACAAAACGATCACAGGTCGTATACAGGAAGCCTGTGGAATGAACACAACAAATGAAAAGAAATTCTTGCATGCAGTCAAAATCTTATATTAAACCACCACCAAATAAGTAATTGCTCAAAATAAATTGTACCCCTTCATGCTTCATTGTGAGCAAGATTCCTGGCACCATGACATTCTGTTTGTCTCAAATGAATTCAGTAAATTTTCCTAGCATGTATCAAATCAATTCAGGCTGAAGAACAGCATGAACCAAAAGCATTTGTTATGCAGGCGACATCAATATGCGACCTCATCACCTTTGGGCTCCAGAGTGGCGCAGCGGTCTAAGGCACTGCATATCAGTGCTAGAGGCGTCACTACAGACACCCTGGTTCTTTTCCAGGCTGTATCACAACCGGCTGTGATTGGGAGTCCCATAGGGCGGCACAATTGGCCCAGCGTCGTCCGGGTTTGGCCGGTGTAGGCCGTCATTGTAAATAAGAATTTGTTCTTAACTGACTTGCCTAGTTAAATAAAAGGTTACATTATTATATTTTTTTTAATACAAAAAAATAGCTGGTCAACAACTTATCCAAACATTTTCCATCCTTATAAAAAAAAGTTACAATCAGCCCTGGGAATTTCTTACATTTTCACCACAGTACTATGGTTGGTTTTACTCTATTTTTTGTGACTCTTATTTTATTCCTCTCTGTCAGTGCTTTTTCAGGAGACCTGGGATCCATTACAGAAACAGATGAGAGAAAAACAGGCCTGTTTTACACCTCCTTTGATCCCTGCCAAACTTTGTGTGTGACTGAAGAGGTAGCTCCAGTACACCTCAGCCTCAACATCCGGCAGTGCCCGCCTGGTGTCTCTTCTCCCACTTCAGAGCAGACCTACTGATGAGGACAACAGGTGGGGTGAATCTTCAGACCAGAGGCAGACTTGGGCCTGGACCGAAGGAGAGGAGCTAGCCCCGTTAGGGAGTCAGTGTGAGAGATAGCAGAGCTAGTTGTGTGACCTCAAGTCACTCTCCTCCCCTGCCTTATTTTAGAGCTGCTGCTAGGCACTGAGGCATCAAAAGTCCTTTGTGGTTAAAAACTTCAGGTGAAATGGCCTAGAGAGCCATTCCTGGTCAGTGATGGCAAACTAATTGGAAGGCCAGACACTTTGTGTTTTAAATTATTCTGCAGCTGTTCCAAATGGGACGGGAAAAGAGTGGAGGGTTGGGGAAAGCAGGGTCAGTGGGTTTGAAAATCAAAGTTGCAGAGGGCCCCTCACTCTTCAATTACTAGGGGTCACCCTATGCTAAGGGCTTGACGTGTACCAAACATACAGGTCTCTAAGCTGGAATGCTGAATGATTATGTATTTATAGCGCTTTGTCATACCACACATTACATGCTTCCAGATGGTAATACCAACCTTGTTTTCATACCCTACTACTCTCAACCCACATTGCATCGTATGCCTCTCAGAAAAGCTGTCGCTTGTTTGGAGTGGATCATGTGGTGGAAATGGAAGAGGGCTGGGCTATTTACAACTAACTCCTCCCAAGAAGATAAAAACTGCCTGGGGTATATGTATGTACTTGCTGCATGCATCCGACCACTCAGGTGGTGCACCTTGTGCGGCAAAAGTATTGTAAGATTTAATTAAAGAACATGTCATGACAAAGACTCACCAAAGCAGGGCCAGGCTCATAAACACAGCAAGGCCTAAGCATCCCTTTCATCTTAAATCTGAAACACATGGCTTCTTTGAAATTATGTCCTTTAGCAGAGATGTGATTTGAGAAAAAAAAGAAAAAAAAGAAACACATGGCTTTGCTTTTAACAAAGACGATATTCCACAGACTATTCCCATATCAGTCGTGTTCCTACTTCATCCAAGAGGTAAACGTTAAGAAGTAGGGAGGTAGAGTTGCGGCCAAATACATTGGCACCCTGCACTTTTATTAAACAATTCCCTATTTCTTCAAGAATACGTTTTTTTTTTTTTATTGATTTTCAACATTGCAGAACAAATGTTATTTTAGTAACCTTAAGTGTAAATTGAGAAAATAAAGGCAAATGGCATGGACAAAATTACTGGCACAAATGTATTATAATCCCTAATAATCCTGTTTGCACGGACACATTTGAAAATCAGGCTACTTGATGGGACTTTTGATAAATGCGGAAAATCGCCTATCACAATAAACACTACCACAGTGACCATGTTATTTTTGCGAAGACTATTTGATTCTGAGTTCCGACAGAAATAGTTTTCACATTCTAACTTTGTAAGACGCATACTTTCAGTTTTTCCTGAATTTATGCCTTGATCACACCGACAGTGTCATTTTGGTACATCAGAAGTACATTCACATTTATTTCCAATGGGCCGCTGCATTTGTGTTGCAGAGGCAGTTGCAGTACTTTCTGCGTTGTGCGTACGTCGGATTTATCGAAAGTATGCATCAAACTGTATATGCATACGGCTTGACAGAATTGGTTGTATAAGGTGAATGTTTAACTTTAGTTGTACACATATCCAAATGATGCTGCGTACCATTTTGCGCAATGACGCTGTGTTTTTTTTACAACTGCGACTTGGCCAAGATAAAGCAAAGCGACACAAATAACAGAGTTACACATGGAATAAACAAACATTGTCAATAATACAGTAGAAAAAGTCTATATACAATGTGTGCAAATGAGGTAGGATAAGGGAGGTAAGGCCATAGGGGCGAAATAATTACAATATAGCAATTAAACACTGGAGTGACAGATGTGCAGAAGATGAATGTGCAAGTAGAGATACTGGGGTGCAAAAGTGCAAAATAAATAAATAAATAACAGTATGGGGATGAGGTAGTTGGATGGGCTATTTACAGATGGGCTATGTACAGGAGCAGTGATCTGTGAGCTGCTCTGACAGCTGGTGCTTAAAGTTAGTGAGAGAGATATGAGTCTCCAGCTTCAGTGATTTTTGCAGTTCGTTCCAGTCATTGGCAGCAGAGAACTGTAAGGAAAGGCAGCCAAAGGAGAAATTGGCTTTGGGGGTGACCAGTAAAATATACCTGCTGGAGCGTGTCATACGGGAGGGTGCTGCTATGGTGACCAGTGAGCTGAGATAAGGCGGGGCTTTACCTAGCAAAGACTTGTAGATGACCTGGAACCAGTGGGTTTGGCGATGAATATGAAGCGAGGGCCAGCCAGCAAGAGCATACAGATCGCAGTGGTAGGTAGTATATGAGGCTTTGGTGACAAAACGGATGGCACTGTGATAGACTGCATMCAATTTGCTGAGTAGAGTGTTGGAGGCTATTTTGTAAATGTCATTGCCAAAGTCAAGGATCGGTAGGATAGTCAGTTTTACGAGGGTATGTTTGGCAGCATGAGTGAAGGTTGCTTTGTTGTGAAATAGGGTTTGGATTGGAGATGCTTAATGTGAGTCTGGAAGGAGAGTTTACAGTCTAACCAGACACCTATGTATTTGTAGTCGTCCACATATTCTAAGTCAGAACCATCCAGAGTAGTGATGCTGGACGGGCGGGCAGGTGCGGGCAGCGATCGGTTGAAGAGCATTTATTTAGTTTTGCTAGCATTGAAGAGCAGCTGGAGGCCACGGAAGGAGTTGTATGGCATTGAAGCTAGTCTGGAGGTTAGTTAACACAGTGTCCAAAGAAAGGCCAGAAGTATACAGAATGGTGTCGTCTGCGTAGAGGTGGTTTAGAGAATCACAAGCAGCAAGAGCGACATCATTGATGTATACAGAGAAGAGTCGGCCCTAGAATTGAACCCTGTGGCACCCCCATAGAGACTGCCAGACGTAAGCGAGGCAGTCATTTGAGAAACCAAGGCTGTTGAGTCTGCCGATGAGGATGTGGTGATTGACAGAGTCGAAAGCCTTGGCCAGGCCAATGAATACGGCTGCACAGTATTGTTTCTTATCGATGGCGGTTATGATATCGTTTAGGACCTTGAGCATGGCTGAGGTGCACCCATGACCAGCTCGGAAACCAGATTGCATAGTGGAGAAGGTACGGTGGGATTCGAAATGGTCAGTAATCTGTTTGTTCACTTGGCTTTCAAAGACCTTAGAAAGGCAGGGTAGGATAGATATAGGTCTGTAGCAGTTTGGGTCTAGAGTGTCTCCCCCTTTTAAGAGGGGGATGACCGCGGCAGCTTTCCAATCTTTGGGAATCTCAGACGATACGAAAGAGAGGTTGAACAGGCTAGTAATGGGGGCTGCAACAATTTCGGCGGATAATTTTAGAAAGAGATGGTCCAGCTCTTTCAGAACATCAGCTATCTGGATTTGGGTGAAGGAGAAATGGGGGAGGCTTGGGCAAGTTGCTGTGGGCGGTGCAGGGCTGTTGACCGGGTTAGGGGTAGCCAGGTGGAAAGCATGGCCAGCCGTAGAAAAGTGCTTATTGACATTCTCAATTATCGTGGATTTATCGGTGGTGACAGTGTTTCCTAGCCTCAATGCAGTGGGCAGCTGGGAGGAGGTGCTCTTATTCTCCATGGACATTAGTGTCCCAGAACTTTTGGGAGTTTGTGCTACAGGAGGCAAATTTCTGTTTTAAAAAGCAAGCCTTTGCTTTCCTAACTGCCTGTGTAGATTGGTTCCTAACTTCCCTGAAAAGTTGCATATCGCGGGGGCTATTCGATGCTAACGCAGTACGCCACAGGATGTTTTTGTGCTGGTCAAGGGCAGTCAGGTCTGGAATGAACCAAGGGCTATATCTGTTCCCGGTTCTCCATTTTTCAATATGGACCTGATGGTGAGGAAAGCACTTTTAAAGAATAACCAGGCATCCTCTACTGATGAAATGAGGTCAATATCCTTCCAGGATACCCGGGCCAGGTCGATTAGAAAGGCCTGCTCGCTGAAGTGTTTTAGGGAGCGTTTGACAGTGATGGGGGGTGGTCGTTTGACCGCAGACCCATTACGGATGCAGGCAATGATCGCTGAGATCCTGGTTGAAGACAGCAGAGGTGTATTTAGGGGGCAGGTTGGTTAATATGATATCCGTAAACACGGGCACCCTCATAGATTTGGGGGTTGTACCTGGTGGGTGCATTGATAATTTGTGTGAGATTGAGGGTATCTAGTTTAGATTGTAGGATGGCCAGAGTGTTAAGCATGTCCCAGTTTAGGTCACCTAACAGCACGAGCTCTGAAGATAGATGGGGGGCAATCAATTCACATATGGTGTCCAGGGCACAGCTTTGGGCAAAAGGTGGTCTACAGCAAGCGGCAACAGTGAGAGACTTGTTTCTGGAAAGGTGGATTTTTAAAAGTAGAAGCTCAAATTATTTGGGCACAGACATGGATAGTAAGAGAGAACTCTGCAGGCCATTTCTGCAGTAGCTTGCAACTCCGGCCCCTTTGGCAGTTCTATCTTGTCAGAAAATTTTATAGTTAGGGATGGAAATTTCTGGGTTTTTGGTGGTCTTCCTAAACCAGGATTCAGACATGGCTAGGACATCCGGGTTGGCAGAGTGTGCTAAAGCAGTGAATAAAACAAACTTACGGAGGAGGCTTCTAATTTTAACATGCATGAAACCAAGGCTTTTACGGTTACAGAAGTCAACAAATGAGAGTGCTTGGGGAATGGGAGTGGAGCTAGGCACTGCAGGGGCTGGATTAACCTCTACATCACCAGAGGAACAGAGGAGGAGTAGGATAAGAGTATGGCTAAAGGCTATAAGAACTGGTCGTCTAGTACGTTCAGAACAGAGTAAAAGGAGCAGGTTTCTGGGCACGGTAGAATAGATTCAAGGTATAATGTACAGACAAAGGTATGGTAGGATGTGAATACAGTGGAGGTAAACCTATGCATTGAGTGACGATGAGAGATATTGTCTCTAGAAACATCCTTTAAACCAAGTGAGGTCACCGCATGTGTGCGAGGTGGAACTAAAGGGTTAGCTAAGGCGTATTGAGCAGGGCTAGAGGCTCTACAGTGAAGGCAATAATCACTAACCAAAACAGCAATGGACAAGGCATATTGACATTAGGTAGAGGCATGCGTAGCCGACTTGACTCGCACATATTGCCTCGATCACACCTGCAGTGTCATCGCGCCAAATGTACTGTAGCATCATCTGGATATGTGTGCAACAAAAAAGTTGAACATTTACCTTCTGCTACTATTTCTGTCAAGTTGTCCATGCATTTAATTTGATGCATACGTTCGATAAACCCAACGTACGCACCACACAGAACGCACTGAAACGCAATGCTGGAAGGCAAACGCACCGTTCCACTGGAACTTAATGTACTTCCAGTGTTTTATAATTTTTTATTTAACTAGGCAAGTCAGTTAARAACTAATTCATATTTACAATGACGGCCTACACCGGCCAAACCCGGACGACGCTGGGCCAATTGTGCGCCGCCCTATGGGACTCCCAATCACGGCCGGTTGTGATATAACCTGGATGTACCAAAATGCAATCTTGCACACTTTTCGGTTTTTACTTTGAATACATTTATCAACATCTTTTGTTTCCCCCTCGCTTAACTTTTTTACCCCAGACACTTTATCTGGATATGGTTCTACAGGATCACCACCAGCCGAAAAAGCTAAGTAGTAACATTAACACTATGCCATCGAATTGCAGTCGCTGTACTCATAATATACAGGAGAACTATTGCCTTATGGTGAGGATAGCCGTGTTGCAAGCACAGCTTCAGATGCAATCGTTAGGCAAGGGTAATTTCAGTGTAGGAAAGGATGAAACAGCATCTGTGCCACCAGTAAGTACAGATAGTAGTATAAATCCCCCCCGCACAGTCCCCGCAGCCGGACAATTTTYTCAAGACTTCTGGAAAGAAATGCTGTCGGCATGCTCAACCGGTGTCGCTCATTCAGCCGACAGAAACTTTTAACCGGTTCTCCCCACTAAGCCTTCTCAGGTCTCTCCTCCACCCGTTACAGGGTCTGAGCCGCCGAAGCCTCCCACCATTAGCTCAGACAAATTGAAAACCCTAGTCATTGGTGACTCCATTACCTGCAATATTAGACGTAAAAACGAATCATCCAGCGATCATACACTGTTTACCAGTGGGCGGGGCTACCGACGTACTGGCTAATCTGAAAATGGTGCTGGCKAAGGCTAAAACTGGCGAGCGTAGAGACTATAGGGATATTAATATCCACGTTGGCACTAACGATGTTAGGATGAAACAGTCATAGGTCACCAAGCACAATATAGCTTCAGCGTGTAAATCAGCTAGAAAGATGTGTCGCATCAAGTAATTGTCTCTGGCCCCCTCCCAGTAAGGGGGAGTGATGAGCTCTACAGCAGAGTCTCACAACTCAAATCGCTGGTTGAAATCTTTTTTACTTCCCCTCCCAAAAGATAAGAATTTGTAGATAATTGTCCCTCTTTCTGGGACTCACCTACAAACAGGAGCAAGCCTGGCCTGCTGAGGAGTGACGGACTCCATCCTCTCTGGAGGGGTGCTCTCATCTATGAACATACTTTAGAGACAGGGCTCTAACTCCCCTAGCTCCCCAATGAGATAGCCAGCCTGCCAGCTTAGTGGAGCCAGCCACTAGCACAGTCAGCTCAGCTATCCCCATTGAGACAGTGTCTGAGCAAAACATGGCGGTGTTCGCTTTAGCAATCTCACTGGACTAAAAACCTCCTCCATTCCTGTCATTATTGAAAGAGATTGTGATATTTCACATCTCAAAATAGGGTTACTTAATGTTAGATCCCTCACTTCCAAGGCAGTTATAGTCAATTAACTAATCACTGAAACATGGCTCAAGCCTGATGAATTTACTGTGTTAAATGAGATCTCTCCTCCTGGTTACACTAGTGACCATATCCCCCACACATCCCGCAAAGGCGGAGGTGTTGCTAACATTTATGACAGCAAATTTAAATTTACAAAAAAAATAAAAAATGACCGCGTTTCTCTTTTGAGCTTCTAGTCATGAAATCTATGCAGCCGACTCAATCACTTTTTTTTCAGACCTTGTAGTTATGGCAGGTAGTATTCACATTTTTGGTGACTTTAATATTCACATGGAAAAGTCCACAGACCCACTCCAAAAAGCTTTCGGAGTCATCATCGACTCAGTGGGTTTTGTCCAACATGTCTCCGGACCTACTCATTGCCACAGTCATACCCTGGATCTAGTTTTGTCCCGTGGAATAAATATTATGGATCTAAATGTTTTTCCTCATAATCCTAGATTATCAGACCACCATTTTATTACATTTGCAATCACAACAAATAATCTGCTCTGACCCCAACCAAGGATCATCAAAAGCTGTGCTATAAATTAATTGGACAACCCAAAGATTCCTAGACGCCCTTCCAGACTCCCTCCACCTACCCAGTGACGTCGGAGTACAAAAATCGGTTAACCACCTAATTGAGGATCTTAATTTAACCTTGCGTAATACCCTAGATGCAAACAAAAAAACATGTCGCAAGAAACTAGCTCCCTGGCATACAGAAAATAACCGAGCCCTGAAGCAAGCTTCCAGAAAATTGGAACGGAAATGGTGCTCCACCAAACTGGAGGTCTTCTGACTAGCTTGGAAAGACAGTACTATGCAATATCGAAGAGCCCTCACTTCTGCTCGATCATCCTATTTTTCCAACTTAATTGAGGAGAATAAGAACAATCCAACATTTATTTTTGATACTGTCACAAAGCTAACTAAAAAACATCGTTCAACAAGAGAGGTTAGCTTTCATAGCAATGATAAATTCATGAACTTCGATGAAAAGATCATGATTATTAGAAAGCAAATTACGGACTCCACTTTGAATCTGCGTATTTCTCCAAAGCTCAGTTGTCCTGAGTATGCTGTTGTGCAGCAACTTACTGCCTTCCTGAAGACAAATAATGTATACGAAATGATTCAGTCTGTTTTTTTAACATAGCGCTGAGACTGCACTCATGAAGCTGGTAAATTATCTTTTAATGGCATCAGACCAAGGCTCTGCATGGGTCCTTTTGCTCCTAGACTAGAGGTCGACCGATTAATCGGATTGGCCGATTAATTAGGGCCGATTTCAAGTTTTCATAACAAATCGGAAATCAGTATTTTTGGACACGGATTTGGCCAATTTCTTATTTTTTTTACACGTTTATTTAACTAGGCAAGTCAGTTAAGAACACATTCTTATTTTCAATAACGGCTTAGGATCGGTGGGTTAACTGCTTTGTTCAGGGGCAGAATGACAGATTTTTACCTTGTCAGCTCGAGGATTCAATCTTGCAACCTTACTAACCGTAATGTGTGTAACTAGTCCAACGCTCTAACCACCTGATTACATTGCACTCCACGAGGAGCCTGCCTGTTACGCGAATGCAGTAATTGGCCACGGTAAGTTGCTACCTAGCATTAAACTTATCTTATTAAAAACAAACAATCATAATCACAAGTTAACTACACATGGTTGATGATATTACTAGTTTATCTAGCGTGTCCTGCGTTGCATATTATCGATGCGGTGGCATTCGCGAAAAAGGACTGTCGTTGCTCCAACGTGTACCTAACCATAAACATCGATGCCTTTCTTAAAATCAATACACAGAAGTATATATTTTTTAAACCTGCATATTTAGTTAATATTGCCTGCTAACATGAATTTCTTTTAACTAGGAAAAATGGTGTCACTTCTCTTGCAACAGAGTCAGGGTATATGCAGCAGTTTGGGCCGCCTAGCTCATTGCAAACTGTGTGAAGACAATTTTTTCCTAACAGACGGCCAACTTCGCCAAACGAAGTTTAACAAAAGCGCATTTGCGAAAAAAGCACAATCGTTGCACGACTGTACCTACCCATAAACATCAATGCCTTTCTTAAAATCAATATACAGAAGTATATATTTTTAAACCTGCATATTTAGCTAAAAGAAATCCAGGTTAGCAGGCAATATTAACCAGGTGAAATTGTGTCACTTCTCTTGCGTTCATTGCACGCAGAGTTAGGGTATATGCAACAGTTTGGGCCGCCTGGCTCGTTGCGAACTAATTTGCCCGAATTTTACGTAATTATGAAATAACATTGAAGGTTGTGCAATGTAACAGGAATATTTAGACTTATGGATGCCACCCGTTAGATAAAATACGGAACAGTTCCGTATTTCACTGAAAGAATAAACGTTTTGTTTTCGAGATGATAGGTCATTAATTTGGTCGAATCCGGAAACTAAGGCTCGTATTTCTGTGTGTTATTATGTTATAATTAAGTCTATGATTTGATAGAGCAGTCTGACTGAGCGATGGTAGGCACCAGCAGGCTCGTAAGCATTCATTCAAACAGCACTTTTGTGCGTTTTGCCAGCCGCTCTTAGCAATGCTTCAAGCATTGCGCTGTTTATAACTTAAAGCCTGTCAACTCCCGAGATTAGGTGAATGTGAAATGGCTAGCTAGTTAGCGGGGTGCGCGCTAATAGCGTTTCAAACGTCACTCGCTCTGAGACTTGGAGTAGTTGTTCCCCTTGCGCTGCAAGGGCCGCGGCTTTTGTGGAGCGATGAGTAACGCTGCTTCGAGGGTGGCTGTTGTCGATGTGTTCCTGGTTCGAGCCCAGGTAGGAGCGAGGAGAGGGACGGAAGCTATACTGTTACACTGGCAATACTAAAGTACCTACAAGAACATCCAATAGTCAAAGGTATATGAAATACAGATGGTATAGAGAAATAGTCCTATAATTCCTATAATAACTACAACCTAAACCTTCTTACCTGGGAATATTGAAGACTCATGTTAAAAGGAACCACCAGCTTTCATACAGTGGGGCAAAAAAGTATTTAGTCAGCCACCAATTGTGCAAGTTCTCCCACTTAAAAAGATGAGASAGGCCTGTAATTTTCATCATAGGTACACTTCAACTATGACAGACAAAATGAGAAAAAGAAATTCCAGAAAATCACATTGTAGGATTTTTAATGAATTTATTTGCAAATTATGGTGGAAAATAAGTATGTTCACCTACAAACAAGCAAGATTTCTGGCTCTCACAGACCTGCAACAACTTCTTTAAGAGGCTCCTCTGTCCTCCACTCGTTACCTGTMTTAATGGCACCTGTTTGAACTTGTTATCAGTATAAAAGACACCTGTCCACAACCTCAAACAGTCACACTCCAAACTCCACTATGGCCAAGACCAAAGAGCTGTCAAAGGACACCAGAAACATAATTGTAGACCTGCACCAGGCTGGGAAGACTGCATCTGCAATAGGTAAGCAGCTTGGTTTGAAGAAATCAACTCTGGGAGCAATTATTAGGAAATGGAAGACATACAAGACCACTGATAATCTCCCTCGATCTGGGGCTCCATGCAAGATCACACCCCGTGGGGTCAAAATGATCACAAGAACGGTGAGCAAAAATCCCAGAACCACACGGGGGGACCTAGTGAATGACCTGGAGAGAGCTGGGACCAAAGTTACAAAGCCTACCATCCGTAACACACTACGCCGCCAGGGACTCAAATCCTGCAGTGCCAGACGTGTCCCCTTGCTTAAGCCAGTACATGTCCAGGCCCGTCTGAAGTTTGCTAGGGAGCATTTGGATGATCCAGAAGAAGATTGGGAGAATGTCATATGGTCAGATGAAACCAAAATAKAAYWTTTTGGTAAAAACTCAACTCGTCGTGTTTGGAGGACAAAGAATGCTGAGTTGCATCCAAAGAACACCATACCTACTGTGAAGCATGGGGGTGGAAACGTCATGCTTTGGGGCTGTTTTTCTGCAAAGGGACCAGGACGACTGATCCGTGTAAAGGAAAGAATATGGGGCCATGTATCGTGAGATTTTGAGTGAAAACCTCCTTCCATCAGCAAGGGCATTGAAGATGAAACGTGGCTGGGTCTTTCAGCATGACAATGATCCCAAACACACCGCCCGGGCAACGAAGGAGTGGCTTCGTAAGAAGCATTTCAAGGTCCTGGAGTGGCCTAGCCAGTCTCCAGATCTCAACCCCATAGAAAATCTTTGGAGGGAGTTGAAAGTCCGTGTTGCCCAGCAACAGCCCCAAAACATCACTGCTCTAGAGGAGATCTGCATGGAGGAATGGGCCAAAATACCAGCAACAGTGTGTGAAAACCTTGTGAAGACTTACAGAAAACGTTTGACCTCTGTCATTGCCAACAAAGGGTATATAACAAAGTATTGAGATAAACTTTTGTTATTGACCAAATACTTATTTTCCACCATAATTTGAAAATAAATTCATTAAAAATCCTACAATGTGTTTTCTGGATTTTTTTTTCTCATCTTGTCTGTCATAGTTGAAGTGTACCTATGATGAAAATTACAGGCCTCTCTCATCTTTTTAAGTGGGAGAACTTGCACAATTGGTGGCTGACTAAATACTTTTTTGCCCCACTGTATGTTCTCATGTTCTGAGCAAGGAACTTAAACATTAGCTTCTTTTTTTTTTTTACATGGCACATATTGCACTTCTACTTTCTTCTCCAACACGTTGTTTTTGCATTATTTAAACCAAATTGAACATGTTTCATTATTTGAGGCTAAATTGATTTTATTGATGTATTATATTAAGTTAAAATAAGTGTTCATTCAGTATTGTTGTAATTGTTATCATTAAATAAATAAATAAAAATCAGCTGATTAATCGGTATCGGCTTTTTTTGGTTCTCCAATAATCGGTATCGGCGTTGAAAAATCATAATCGGTCGACCTCTATCCTAGACCTTAGTGCTGCTTTTGACACCATCGATCACCACATTCTTTTGGAGAGATTAGAAACCCTAATTGGTCTACACGGACAAGTTCTTGCCTGGTTACGATCTTATCTATCGGAAAGATATCAGTTTGTCTCTGCGGATTGTTTGCCCTCTGACAAGTTTCACTGTTCCTCAAGGTTCCGTTTTAGGACTATTGTTTTCACTATATATTCTACCTCTTGATGATGTCATTCGAAAACACAATATCAACTTTCACTGCTATGTGGACGACACAAAGCTGTACATTTCGATAAAACATGGTGAAGCCCCAAAATTGCCTACCCTGGAAGCCTGTGTTTCAGACATAAGGAAGTGGATGGCGGAAAATGTTTTACTTTTCAACTTGGACAAAACAGAGATGCTAGTTCTAGGTTCCAAGAAACAACGTGATCTGTCAGATCTGAAAATGAATCTTGATGCTTGTACAGTTGTCTAAAATAAAACTGAAGGACCTCGGCGTTACACTGGACCCTGATCTCTCTCTTGACGAACAAATCAAGAATATTTCAAAAACAGCTTTTTTCCATCTTCGTAACCTTGCAAAAATGACAGTTTAAAATCAAATTATTAGTCCGCATGTAAACATTACCATTGATGGCTACAAAAATTAATTTGTTGGCAGTTCTTAGCCAAAGGCTATGCAACCAAGTACTAGCTCCGGGGTGCCAATAATATTTTCCATGCCATTTGTCGTTATTTTCTAAATTACATTTGTAAACTTATGTTTACAAATATAAAATTGGTTGCGCAATGCTGAAAATCCAACAACAAGGTATGGTGAACAATGTATTTAACAATTTTTTGGGGGTCTATTTTAAAATAAATGGGGAATCATTTATGAAAACTGCTTATCTTCTAAATGAGCTTTTAGACACCTTATGAGCGACTACCATTTCCACAAGAAGTGGTACGACAACATATCAAAAATTACTTCATTAACTTCTGTGAACAGGGTGTATGTAGGCTACATTGCACAACAAGCTATTTTATACGTTTACAGTCAAATCATTTGTTTATTGAGTTTTATGTGCATTTTCAGTGGGACAACCCACTGCAATATGGCAGTAACACCTGATTTATAGAGGGACTCAAACTTACATGCTTCCAAGCATTGGGTTTGATTTGTCATTTTATGTCTGGCTATAACGCAGTACTCGCTGATAACATGGGATGACAGACAAGGCAGCAAAAAGAGCCCCAGGACCAGGAGAAGATGCAGGGTCATGGTGAAATGGTGGCACACACACTGGGCAGGGAGACGGAGGTGGTGGACAGGAGTCACAATGAAGGCAGGGGACACCACCATCACAGCTCTAACATCTACAGGACACAGACATGGAAAACGGTCTTATTTAAGGTGTTTGCGGTTGTCATCAGCCCATACAAATTCATATAGGCCTACTTTACTTTTTTTTAACTTGCATTTCATTGTATTTTTTCAATAGAGCAGCAGTTGGAATATATTATAACCATGTAAATTCCAGTTTATTCAAGACACATTTGTATAAAAATATTGTCAATTTTTACATCTGTAGAGCAAAATAAAACGTAGTCGATGTTTTGCTGTAGGCGTGTGCCCTGAGTAACGGGACCTGAGCAGTTTAGAGTCCAAGTTTGACTCATGAGCACCATCTAGCAGGATTGCACTGAAACTGCAAGATGGGCTTGCGTAATTTATTAATCTCGGGTAATGAGTAACTAAAATCTCACGCAATTGGTTTCCGTAGTATGTCCAAGATATTATAATTGTATGGACTATTACACAAATTATACATGAGGTTACAGTTCTAAGATCTAGCTAGCCTGAAGACCAGAGTTAAGCTTGCAGCCAGGCACAAAAGTTGATATTGTACAGGGCAATACCAACTATTGTTAACCTGTACCTGAAGGCCAGAATAGTTATGTTGAGGCACTATAATTGTGATACAATAAATATCACACGTATACAGGTCAGATATTCAACTGAGTAGGCCTCAAAGCAGCTTTTGAATTCCAGTCCTGTTCATTCTTTCTGGACACTCACTGTTTGTAATCAATGCTCAAGTTTACATAAGGCAAACTCAAGGACACTTTTTCATAACTCCTGTTGGGTCTACCCTAAATAAAATCAGCATTGAGCTGAGCAAATTGTCACAGTTCACTACTGTACATGTATGCCAACGTGGATATAATGTGATGGGTTTAACAATGGATTTGCTCCATTTCACTCCATTTCACTCCACAACTGGACAAACGACCAGTTTACAGAGTATGGGTATGAAAAACACCAGAGCATTTGGGCTAGTTATTTATTACAAACGTTTAACCCATTGTGCATTCATTTGGCACTAAGGTTAACCATATACCGTCGCAGGTGCTTGTCAATACAGCTAAACCTGCATTACTTTTTCCTAAACATACAAGCATCTGTCTTCAGACCTCTCCCTAGCTGAGTTTACTCAACTCCACGAGATAGATATCTTAATTTTTTTAACACAGGGATCTGAACTAGAACTAACCACTCCCTAGCCCAGTAATTTGGCTAGACGCTAACTAATAGCCAACACTGCGTTGCAATGCAGGTTCATCACACTAACGTTAGTTTGTTAACGTTAGTTAACTAGTTACTTTTTTAGCCAATTGGACAGCTAACTAACAGTTAGTTTTTGACTTCGCTAGTTACTACCACATCCACCACAGCACAGGTCCAAGCAAGTTGTTAGTAGTACCAAACAGAGACTGTAGAGAAATAACCCCATATCTCTGGAAGCAAATGACACTCAACAGTCAATACCCACTTCAATATTATTTGGTAGTAGCTAGGTAGGGGAGCCAGCTAACTAGCTAGCCACCTAGCTGGATAGCTAGCTAACGTTAGTTGAACACCAAATGCAACTCACCCAGGCAGGAGGCGAACAATACACACCTTCAGTCAATTCAGGTCTCTGTTCTTGTAGCTAGAAAACACCATAGCAGTTGACAGTCTATAGACAAACCAAAGAGGTGTCATCTCATGTCAACCAACATCAGAAAAACATCCCACTTTCCAACACAGGTGTAGCTAACTGAAGTAGCTAACTGGCTAAGCTAACAACTACTTAAGGGTCATCATAACTAGTTACCACAATCACAAAGTCAGAAGGCCCGCCTACTCGACCAATCATATAAGGGAGTGTGATGACGCGAATGCCGGTTTACGGTTCGTAGTAAACAACCAATCAGATGACGAGGTGTGATGACGCGTATGCCAACCGGGTTGCAGGGACATGCGAGAGACGTATTTATTTGATCTATTGATTCGTCAATGATTTGATTATTTATTAGATATAGAAAAAAAGGTTAAATATATATACACTGCTCAAAATAATAAAGGGAACACTTAAACAACACAATGTAACTCCAAGTCAATCACACTTCTGTGAAATCAAACTGTCCACTTAGGAAGCAACACTGATTGACAATAAATTTCACATGCTGTTGTGCAAATGGAATAGACAACAGGTGGAAATTATAGGCAATTAGCAAGACACCCCCAATAAAGGAGTGGTTCTGCAGGTGGTGCACAGACCACTTCTCAGTTCCTATGCTTCCTGGCTGATGTTTTGGTCACTTTTGAATGCTGGCGGTGCTTTCACTCTAGTGGTAGCATGAGACGGAGTCTACAACCCACACAAGTGGTTCAGGTAGTGCAGCTCATCCAGGATGGCACATCAATGCGAGCTGTGGCAAGAAGGTTTTCTGTGTCTGTCAGCGTAGTGTCCAGAGCATGGAGGCGCTACCAGGAGACAGGCCAGTACATCAGGAGACGTGGAGGAGGCCATAGGAGGGCAACAACCCAGCAGCAGGACCCGCTACCTCCGCCTTTGTGCAAGGAGGAGCACTGCCAGAGCCCTGCAAAATGACCTCCAGCAGGCCACAAATGTGCATGTGTCTGCTCAAACGGTCAGAACAGACTCCATGAGGGTGGTATGAGGGTCCGACGTCCACAGGTTGGGGTTGTGCTTACAGCCCAACACCGTGCAGGACGTTTGGCATTTTGCCAGAGAACACCAAGATTGGCAAATTCGCCACTGGCGCCCTGTGCTCTCCACAGATGAAGCAGGTTCACACTGAGCACATGTGACAGACGTGACACGCCGTCTGGAGACGCCGTGGAGAACGTTCTGCTGCCTGCAACATCCTCCAGCATGACCGGTTTGGCGGTGGGTCAGTCATGGTGTGGGGTGGCATTTCTTTGGGGGCCGCACAGCCCTCCATGGGCTCGCCAGAGGTAGCCTGACTGCCATTAGGTACCGAGATGAGATCCTCAGACCCCTTGTGAGACCATATGCTGGTGCGGTTGGCCCTGGGTTCCTCCTAATGCAAGACAATGCTAGACCTCATGTGACTGGAGTGTGTCAGCAGTTCCTGCAAGAGGAAGGCATTGATGCTATGGACTGGCCCGCCGGTTCCCCGACCTGAATCCAATTGAGCACATCTGGGACATCATGTCTCGCTCCATCCACCAACGCCACGTTGCACCACAGACTGTCCAGGAGTTGGCGGATGCTTTAGTCCAGGTCTGGGAGGAGATCCCTCAGGAGACCAACTCCGCCACCTCATCAGGAGCATGCCCAGGCGTTGTAGGGAGGTCATACAGGCACGTGGAGGTCACACACACTACTGAGCCTCATTTTGACTTGTTTTAAGCACATTACATCAAAGTTGGATCAGCCTGTAGTGTGGTTTTCCACTTTAATTTTGAGTGTGACTCCAAATCCAGACCTCCATGGGTTGATACATTTGATTTCCATTGATAATTTTTGTGTGATTTTGTTGTCAGCGCATTCAACTATGTAAAGAAAAAAGTATTTAATAAGAATAGTTCATTCATTCAGATCTAGGATGTGTTATTTTACTGTTCCCTTTATTTTTTTGAGCAGTGTATATTTTTTAAACAACTTAACATAGCCTTGCAGTCCACCTTTTTGATATTTTGTACCAGTTTCCGTCTCTGTACAAAGACATGGTCTTCAAGCTATAGAAAATAGAAAAACATTTAATAATAATACATTGGACTTACATGGCACTTTTCTAGACACCTAAAGTTTTTTACAGTGTGAAACTCACCACCCACTTACATCCTCTTTATTTGTATTTATTTTATTGGCCCATCCACCCCCCTCTTCGGAGGACAAAAGTTCACTTCTTTTTTTTTTACAGATATTTTGTTACATATGTATTATTCATACACTTTACATACAATGGTACTTTTATATACAGTATTACATGATAGGAATAGTTTGATGATATACACATGAAGTTGAAAACAGGACAAATATAAGCACCACCCCATGGGATCCTTTGTGTCCACAGAGTTGGGACACCTGTTTAAAGTCCCATAATTTTCCAATTTATTGAGTAACTTTCCATTGTTAGTTAGTACTTCAATATTATTCAAATTAAATTGTTGTAAGCGTGTATGGTATAAATTACAGTGATCTGTCTTTGAACCTACTGCATCCTTGTTAATTTTAACAGCATATTTGTCTTTGACTTTAGTTTGTTTGTCCGTCTTCCCAGTGGTGGCATTCATACATCTTTGAAACAGAACATCATTGAGTGGGAGACTTTTACTCTCACAGCAGAGCTTTTTTTCACCTGCCAAAGGCTGTGCATCTGTTGAAGGTCAAGAATATGCAGTGGCGACGCATCATTCAGGGAAGGTGGGGCAGAGCCCCATCTGTTTTGAGCCCCACCTGTTTAGCAAAAAAAGTAAAAAATTATAATATACAGTACCAGTCAAAAGTTTGGACACACCTACTCATTCAAGGGTTTTTCAAAATTTGTACTATTTTATACATTGTAGAATAATAGTGAAGACATCAAAACAATGAAATAACACATATGGAATCATGTAGTAACCAAAAAAGTGTTAATCAAAACAAAATATATTTTAGATTTTAGATTCCTCAAAGTAGCCACCCTTTGCCTTGATGACAGCTTTGCACACGCTTGGCTTTCTCTCAACCAACTTCACCTAGAATGCCTTTCCAACAGTCTTGAAGGAGTTCCCACATATGCTGAGAACTTGTTAGCTGCTTTTCTTTCACTCTACGGTCCAACTCATCCCAAACCATCTCAATTGGGTTGAGGTAGGGTGATTGTGGAGGCCAGGTCATCTAATGCAGAACTCTATAACTCTCTTTCTTGTTCAAATAGCCCTTACACACCCTTGACGTGTGTTGGGTCGTAGTCCTGTTGAAAAACAAATGATAGTCCAACTAAGTGCAAACCAGATGGGATGGCGGTCTAAGGCACTACATCGCTACAGACCCGGCCGTGATCGGGAGTCCCACAGAACAGCGCACAATTGGCCCAGCGTTGTCCGGAGTTGGCCAGGGTAGGCTGTCATTGTAAATAAGAATTTGTTCTTAATCTCTAGGATAGGGGGCAGCATTTTCACTTTTGGATAAATAGCGTGCCCAATTTCAACTTCCTTCTACTCATCCCCAGAATATAAGATATGCATATTGTTAGTATATTTGGATAGAAAACACTCTGAAGTTTCTAAAACTGTTTGAATCATGTCTGTAAGTATAACAGAACTTATGTAGTAGGCAAAACCCCGAGGACTAACCATTCAGATTTTTAAATTTTTTATGTCACTGTCTGTTCAATGAGGTTTCATTGGGAAGCCAGATTTCTAATCACCCTGTTCTCAGTTCCTACTGCTTCCACTGGATGTCACMAGTCTTAGGAAATAGGTTGAGGTTATTCATTTGTGCAATGAAGAAGAAGGCCATCAGGAAGCAGTGTAACGTCATRTGTACTGTTTKAGAGTTGCGCAAGACTAAAAAAAGTAGCGTTAGTTTGTTGCTCTCCTGTATTGAAAACAGATAGACCCGTCTTCAATTTGATCGATTATTAACGTTTACAAATACCTTAAGTTGTATTACAAAAGTAGTTTGAAATGTTTTGGCAAAGTTTAGAGGTAATTTTTTAGATATTTTGTAGTGACGTAGTTCAAAAATGGAGCTGTTTTTTTCTGGATCAAACGCTCCAAATAAATGGACAATTTGGACATATATGGACGGAATTATTCGAACAAAAGGACCATTTGTGATGTTTATGGGAAATATTGGAGTGCCAACAAAAGAATCTCGTCAAAGGTAATGCATGTTTTATATTTTATATCTGCGTTTTGAGTAGCGCCGGCAGGGTTGAAATATGCTACTCTCTCTTTGTTGACATTGTGCTATCATCAGATAATAGCATCTTATGCTTTCGCAGAAAAGCCTTTTTGAAATCTGACATGTTGGCCTGATTCACAACAAGTGTAGCTTTAATTTGGTATCTTACATGTGTGATTTAATGAAAGTTTGATTTTATATAATTTTTTTGAATTTGGCGCTCTACATTTTCCCTGGCTATTGGCCAAGTGGGACGCTACCGTCCCACATATCCCAGAGAGGTTTTAACTGACTTAAATAAACCGTTTTTTTTTCTTCTTTAAAACAACTTAAAAAACAACTTATCAGCATATCGCTGCGGAATGCTGTGGTAGCCATGCTGGCTTTGAATTCTAAATAATTCCCTGAGTGTCACCAGCAAAGCACCCCCACAACGTCACACCTCTTCCTCCGTGCTTCACGGTGGGAACCACACATGCGGAGATCATCCCTTCACCTACTCTGCGTCTCACAAAGACACGGCAGTTGGAACCAAAAATCTCAAATTTGGACTCATCAGACCAAAGGACAGATTTTCACCAGATTTTCCATTACTTATGTTTCTTGGCCCAAGCAAGTCTCTTCTTATTATTGGTGTCCTTTAGTAGAGGTTTCTTTGCAGCAATTCGACCATGAAGGCTTGATTCATGCAGTCTCCTCTGAACAGTTGATGTTGAGATGTGTCTGTTACTTGAACTCTGTGAAGAATTTATTTGGGCTACAATTTCTGAGGCTGGTAACTCTAATGAACTCTGGTTCTTCCTTTCCTGTGGAGGTCCTCATGAGAGCCAGTTTCATCATAGCGCTTGATGGTTTTTGCAACTGCACTTGAAGAAACTTTCAAAGTTCTCTAAATGTTCTGGATTGACTGACCTTCATGTCTTAAGGTAAAGATGGACTGTCGTTTCTCTTTGCTTATTTGAGCTGTTCTTGACATAGTATGGACTTGGTATTTTACCAAATAGGGCTATCTTCTGTATACCCCCCTACCTTGTCACAACACAACTGATTGGCTCAAACGCATTAAGAAGGAAAGAAATTCCACAAATTAACTTTTAACAAGACACATCTGTTAATTTAAATGCATTCTAGGTGACTACCTCATGAAGCTGGTTGAAAGAATGCCAAGAGTATGCAAAGCTGTCATCAAGGCAAAGGGTGTGAAGAATCTCAAATATAATATATTTATTTATTTTGTTTATTTAACCTTTATTTAACTAGGCAAGTCAGTTAAGAACAAATTCTTATTTATAATGACGGCCTACCAAAAGGCAAAAGGCCTCCTGCAGGGACGGGGGTTTGGGAATTCTTTTGAATATGTAGAACAAAACAAAAAAACACAACACTACATAAAGAGAGACCTAAGACAACAACATAGCAAGGCAGCAACACATGACAACACAACACAGCATGGTAGCAACACAACATGACAACAACATGGTAGCAACACAACATGGCAGCAGCACAACATGGTAGCAGAACAAAACATGGTACAAACATTATTGGGCACAGACAACAGCACAAAGGGCAAGAAGGTAGAGACAACAATACATCACGCAAATCAGCCACAACTGTCAGTAAGAGTGTCCATGATTGAGTCTTTGAATGAAGAGATTTAGATAAAACTGTCCAGTTTGAGTGTTTGTTGCAGCTCGTTCCAGTTGCTAGCTGCAGCGAACATACGATTTTGATTTGTTTAACACTTTTTTGGTTACTACATGATTCCATATGTGTTATTTCATAGTGTTGATGTCTTCACTGTTATTCTACAATGTAGAAAATAGTAAAAATAAAGAAAAACANATTATTGGGCACAGACAACAGCACAAAGGGCAAGAAGGTAGAGACAACAATACATCACGCAAATCAGCCACAACTGTCAGTAAGAGTGTCCATGATTGAGTCTTTGAATGAAGAGATTTAGATAAAACTGTCCAGTTTGAGTGTTTGTTGCAGCTCGTTCCAGTTGCTAGCTGCAGCGAACATACGATTTTGATTTGTTTAACACTTTTTTGGTTACTACATGATTCCATATGTGTTATTTCATAGTGTTGATGTCTTCACTGTTATTCTACAATGTAGAAAATAGTAAAAATAAAGAAAAACAGTACCAGTCAAAAGTTTGGACACACCTGCTCATTCAAGGGTTTTTCTTTATTTTTATGTTTGCCCCACTAATATTTACATGCTAATATCGCCACTGAGCATATGATATATTACTATTAGAATGAAAAGCTTGCAGCGGTCTAAGGCACTGCATCGCAGTGCTAAAGGCATCACTACAGACCTGGCCGTGATCGGGAGTCCCATAGGGTGGCGCACAATTGGACCAGTGTCGCCCGGGTTAGGGGAGAGTTCCAGGAATTGTGTACAGATACTTGCGACATGGGGCCCTACATTCTCAGGCTAAAACTTGAGGTCATGGCAGCAGATGAACGGCACAACAATGGGCCCCAGGATCTCATCGTGGTATCTCTGTGCATTCAAATTGCACAGATGAGCTTCCCTGAGATCGATTCTGACAGCTTGTGCAGAAATTCTTCGGTTGTGCAAACCCACAGTTTCATCATCTGTCCGGGTGGCTGGTCTCAGACGATCCCGTAGGTGAAGAAGCCGGATGTGGAGGTCCTGGGCTGGCTTGGTTACACGTGGTCTGCGGTTGAGGCCGGTTGGACGTACTGCCAAATTCTCTAAAATTATGGTAGGGAAATTAACATTAAATTCTCTGGCAACAGCTGTGATGGACATTCCTGCAGTCAGTATGCCAGTTGTGTGACAAAATTGCACATTTTAGAGTGGCCTTTTATTGTCCTCAGGACAAGGTGCACCTGTGTAGTGATCATGCTGTTTAATCAGCTTCTTGATATGCCACACCTGTCAGGTGGATGGATTATCTTGGCAAAGGAGAAATGCTCACTAACAGGGATGTAAAGAAATGTATGCTCTAAATTTGAGAGAACTAAGCTTTTTGTGCGTGTGGAACATTTCTGGTTATCTTTTATTTCAGCTCATGAAACATGGGATCAACACTTGTTGCGTTTATATATATTTTTTTGAATATTTTATTTTTGCATTTTCCAATTAACAACATTCAAGACAAACGTGAAAAGATATTAGACAACAATAGGACAAAGTGACA
>NC_036866.1:15255756-15348548 GCF_002910315.2 Salvelinus sp. IW2-2015
CCGTGACGTAAAGATGAGCGTAACAGAGAAAGTAAAAATCAAACAAATCATAATTATATATACCAACATTACAGTAAAAAAAATTATAATGAGACATTGGATCATATGGTCACCTGCCGTAGGCTACATATTATACATTACGTGTGAAACATTATATAAGGATAATATAGAGATTCATTCAATGTGATGTGGGGGAGATTCTCCATATAGTCAATAAAAGGTTGCCAAATTCTGTAAAATGTATTTAACTTATTCCTCAAGCGGTAAGTAATTTTCTCAGTGGGATACAACTATTAACTTCTGATAGCCAATTGCAACTGGCAGGGGGGAATCCAATTTCCATTTCAAGGCGATACATTTCTTGGCAATCGCTAGCAATATTTCTGTTAGCTTTATGCATGGCTTTGCCTAAGATTGGTGTTAGTAAAGTTGCCCAGTAAGACAGACCTCCGGGTCTAAAGGGAATGCAACCCCCATGAATTGAGGATATGTATCGCATACCCCCTGCCAGAAACCGTGTAGTTTTGAACACTGCCATGTGGAATGGAGGAATGTTCCTTCATCTGAGCCACATCTAAAACATAGGGAGGAGCTATCAGGGTTGAACTTGTGCAGTCTAGATGGGGTGATATAGAGCTTGATGGAGGAAATTAAACTGGATTAGTCTGTATCTGGAGTTCAATGGTGGATGTAACGCCATCCCTGCATAGGTCACTCCATAGACCCTCATCAAGATCAATACCCAGATCTTTTTCCCATCTAAGTCGGGTTTAATCTAGCCCAGGAAGTGTTAGGTCCTGACATAAGAGCATTCGTAAAACACGGAAATGGTCTTGAACAGTGGTTGTCTGCGTGGCAAGAGTTGTTCAATAGGTGACATCTTAGGTAGGTTCCATTGTCCCTTGAGAGACACCCTAATAAAGTTTCGTAGTTTGTAGGTAGCTAAAGAAGTCCTGTTAGAACAAGTGGTATTTCTGTTTCAGCTGATCAAAAGACATAAGAACTCCCTCCTCGTAAACAATGTTCCAGAAGAGTGATCCCCTTATCAGACCATGGTCTAAAGTTACTATTCTGGAAAAAACATAGGAATCAATCTATTGTTCCATAAAGGGGTTTTAGGGGAAAGGAATCCCCTCGTCGAACAGCTCTTGCAGTTTGCACCATGCTAGGACAGAATGTTATGATTAAAGGTTGTCTGTGATGGTTTTTAAGATTTCTGTCCCATTTGTAAACACAATTCTGCCCCAGTGTCATCATTTACCTCAAGCTTTCAAGTGTTCAACCATGAGGGAGAGGGACCCTTATCAAACCTCTGAGCCAGAAACCTAGACTGTGCTGCCCAGTAGTACATTCTAAAATTGGGGAGGTTTAAGCCCCTTGACTGTAATCCAGGGTCAGTTTGTCCAGGCCAACCCTAGGGGTTTTGCCGTGCCAGATAAACCGTCTGGTCATCTTGTCGAGAGAGGAAAAGAATGCTGCGGGGACAGGGATAGGGAGAGATTGAAACAGATATAGAAATCTGGGCAGGACATTCATTTTAATTACATTGATTCTACCCAGTAGAGTGAGAGGTAAGTCCATCCATTTACAAAGGTCACCCTCCACCTTTTGCAACAAACTGCCAGGTTGAGTTTTTATAGAGGTTGTTCAGGTTACTTACCATCCCCCATTATGCCCAAATATGTGAAGCCCATAGGCGCACCATCTAAAAGGAAACTTGTGCTTGATGGTATGATGGTCAAAGACAGACAACGGTAAGATTTCGCTTTTATCTAAATTGACCTTATATCCAGAGAAAGAATATAACACTGTAGTAGGATCTGCAAGTGAGAGAGGGAATGTTCTGGGTTTGTAGAAATAGATAAGGTCGTCCGCAAAGAGTGATAATTTATGGGTCTGGGGGCCCCCTCAAAGCCATGTATGTCAGGGCACGTTCTAATAACCTCAGCCAAACGGTTCGATGGCGAGGGCAAAGAGGTGGGGGCTAATTGGGCAACCTTGTCTGTTCCCCTATAGAGAGGGAAAGAGGAGGAAGTAATCCCGTTGGTAGCAATCCTAGCTTTAGGAGATTTGTAGAGTGATTTTATCAATTTACAAACACGGTACTCTAAACAAACTTTTCCAAGACGCGAAAGAGGTATGGCCATTCAACCCTATCAAAGGCCTTTTCAGCATCGAGGGAGACTGCGACACTAGGTATTTTGTTTTTGTTAGCAACGGTGAATTATTATCAAAGAACCTTCTGAGATTATTGGAGGACCAATCTATTAATTATGAAGCCAGTCTGATCTGGGTTGACCAACAGGGGAAGACATGACTCCAGTCCTCTTAGAAAGCATCTTGGTGACCAGTTTACAATCTGTGTTAAGGAGAGAGATTGGTCTATATGAGGCGCACTTTAGTGGAATTTTCCCTTTCTTGTGGATTACAGTAATCACTGCTTGAGAGAAAGACTCTGGAAAGTAGTTGTCTTCCCTGGCTTTTTAAAGTACCTCCATAGGTAGGGGACCAACAGCTCCCTAAATTCTTTATAGAACTCTGGAGGGAAGCCATCCTCCCAGGAGATTTATTAGAAGGTAAGGATTTAATGGCCTCCAACAGCTCAGGAACTGAGAAGTGTTCACTCAGGCGCTCGCTGTCTTCCCCTGACAGGCATGGGAGGTTGAGAGAGGAGAGAAAGGAGTCGATCTCTGATAGATCATCGCTTGATTGGGAAGTGTAGAGGTCTTCATAGTATTTCTTAAAAGTATTATTAATTTCAGTAGGTCGAAAGATATCTCATTAGTAAGAGTTTCTATAGCATTAATTGTCCTCTTACTTTCCTCTGCTTTCAGTTGCCATGCCAATACTTTGTGAGCTTTCTGGGGATCCATTGAGTGAAAAAACGGACCGGGTCACGGCCCTCGCTGTCCTCTTTCAATCCCACCACACGGATATTACTACGTCTGCTCTGGTTCTCCATCTGATCTACCTTGTTTTTGAGGTAGACATTGTCCTTTTGCAGTTGTATCAAGACCTGGTCATGTCGAGCGATGGTGTCTTCAACTGTGCTAATGCGCAGCTCTGCCTCAGTCGTTCTCAAAAGGAGATCATTCATGGAGGATTTCAGGTCGTCAATGGAAGARTGGAGTTCAGCCSTTCTCTTATCGATTTTCATAGAAAGACCTTTGTTACCATCTTGAATTTCCCGGAGGAGAGTAGCCAGCATGTCGGCAGGCTCGCAAGAGGCCGAGAGCAACAGTCTGGGACTGTCGTTTGAGATATGAGGGCTAATGCTAATCTTGCTAGCGTTATCGTTATCTTGGGAATCAACGACGTTTTGGTCGTTCTTCTTGCCTCTCGGTCGGCGGTCCATGGCTCTTTGGGAAGGTAAGTACTTGACGATTTATCAGCCGATGTTAGAATATTGTTTCAACGTTGTTATTTAGGTAATAATAGAATAACTTTGAAGAGCTCGGTTTGTCAACGTCTGCTCAGCTCCGCGGCATCACATGCTCCGCGTTTATATTTTTGTTCAACATATTTTATATGAGGTGACAGTATAGAATGTCACCTTTTATTGAGGAAATGTTCATACAAATCTGTTTTACCATTTAGAAATTAAATAACTTTTTGTGTCTAGTCCCCCATTTGAAGGTGTTAAGTATTTGGACAAATTCACGTATAGTGTATTACATTTAATCAAAGTCACGGACAACCCTATTCGATCCCAGGCTGTTAAATAAAGGTTCAATTAAAAAAATTGAAACAAATGCTAACCTCGCCTGTTATTGGTTTTAGGTTTCTAATTTTTGGTGCAATCATCCAGACAGACCAAGAAAAACTCAAGCTAAATGTATTCACCACACTGGGTGTTTCTGCTGCATAGCACGTATACAGGTCACACAAGCACATATATTTATACCTTCCGACTAGGCCCTCCCCCTCTGACAACTGCTCTGTGCTATCTGTCTCATGTATCGTGTCCCAACCTGAGTCCAGAACCTTTGTATCCTCTGTGCCTTTCATGGGTTATCAGTCAGGAGAGGCTGAGTATTGGGTACACATTCCCACAGTCTCCTGAAGTCCACTAGATAATTGCACTTCTCATACACAACGAGCTTAAACCTAACACTACTTTCAATCTCGAAGAATATATAAAACATTTATATTCATACTAAGAGTACATAATGATTAAAACAGTAAAGACTTAAGACAGTGTTATAGAATAGTAATTATGATCTATCAGCTCCAACCCCAGACATATGGCTCCTATTCAACCCTTATAGAATAATTATTCCACTCAGCCTTTTACTTTCCCTTTGCCCGAATGCAATGCACATTGATAATTCCAACTAACCCATTACACGATAATTACTACTGCTAGGTTAATTGTACAATTATTAACAGATGACAACGGGCTCAAGTCAAATAATCTAACATTGCTCTCACCATTAACAGTGCTTAAATTTGTAAATCGGGAGATACCGGAACAAAAAGTGGGTGTGAGAAGGAGGTGACCTGGGGAGCTCTGAGTAATGAAATGCATGAGAGAATTAAAAAAAAAAAAACGTTTAATAAAGCATTGCATGCATATCATCACATTTCATAGTGGCGTTGGGCATAAAGCAGTAGAGTAGAGACACTACTACATAGTACCCTCTAAGCTTATCATTGAGCTCGGGGGCCTGGGTCTGAACCCCGCCCTGTGCAACTGGGTCCTGGACTTCCTGACGGGCCGCCCCAAGTGGTGAAGGTAGGAAACAACACCTTCACTTGCTAATCCTCAACATAGGGACCCTACAAGGGTACGTGCTCAGCTCCCTCCTGTACTCCCTGTTCACCTATGTCTGTGTGGCCACGCAAGCCTCCAACTCAATCATCAAAGTCATACAAATCTGTTTTACCATTTCGAAATTAAAATAACTTTTTGTGTCTAGTCCCCCATTTTGAAGGTGTTAAGTATTTGGACAAATTCACGTATAGTGTATTACATTTAATCAAAGTCACTAACAGACCCTATTCGATCCCAGGCTGTTAAATAAAGGTTCAATTAAAAAAATTGAAACAAATGCTAACCTCGCCTGTTATTGGTTTTAGGTTCTAATTTCTGGTGCAATCATCCAGACAGACCAAGAAAAACTCAAGCTAAATGTATTCACCACACTGGGTGTTCTGCTGCATAGCACGTATACAGGTCACACAAGCACATATATTTATACCTTCCGACTAGGCCCTGTTATCGTGTCCCAACCTGAGTCCAGAACCTTTGTACTCCTCTGTGCCTTTCATGGGTCTTATCAGTCAGGAGAGGCCTTGAGTTATTGGAGTACACATCCCACAGTCTCCTGAAGTCCACTAGATAATTGCACTTCTCATACACAACGAGCTTAAACCTAACACTACTTTCAATCTCGAAGAATATATAAAACATTTATATTCATACTAAGAGTACATAATGATATAAACAGTAAAGACTTAAGACAGTGTTATAGAATAGTAATTATGATCTATCAGCTCCAACCCCAGACATATGGCTCCTATTCAACCCTTATAGAATAATTATTCCACTCAGCCTTTGTACTTTCCCTTTGCCCGAATGCAATGCACATTGATAATTCCAACTAACCCATTACACGATAATTACTACTGCTAGGTTAATTGTACAATTATTACAGATGACAACGGGCTCAAGTCAAATAATCTAACATTGCTCTCACCATTAACAGTGCTTAAATTTGTAAATCGGAAGATACCGGAACAAAAAGTGGGCGTGAGAAGGAATGACCTGGGAGCTCTGAGGTAATGAAATGCATGAGAGAATTTAAAAAAAAAAACGTTTTTAATAAAGCATTGCATGCATATCATCACATTTGCATAGTGGCGTTGGGCATAAAGCAGTAGAGTAGAGACACTACTACATATGTACCCTCTAAGCTTATCATTGAGCTCGGGGGCCTGGGTCTGAACCCCGCCCTGTGCAACTGGGTCCTGGACTTCCTGACGGGCCGCCCCCAAGTGGTGAAGGTAGGAAAACAACACCTTCACTTGCAATCCTCAACATAGGGACCCTACAAGGGTACGTGCTCAGCTCCCTCCTGTACTCCCTGTTCACCTATGTCTGTGTGGCCACGCAAGCCTCCAACTCAATCATCAAGTTTTCAGATGACACAACAGTAGTAGGCTTGATTACCAACAAATGGGGCAGCATGTTGCCTAGTGGTTAGAGCGTTGGACTAGTAACCGAAAGATTGCAAGATCAGATCCCCGATCTGACAAGGTAAAAATCTGTCTTTCTGCACCTGAACAAGGCAGTTATCCCACTGTCCATAGGCCATCATTGAAAATAAGAATTTGTTCTTAACTGACTTGCCTAATTAAATAATGGTAAAAAATAAATAAGTGACAAGACAGCCTACAGGGAGGATGTGAGGACCCTGGGAGAGTGGTGCAAGGAAAATAACCTCTTACTCAATGTCAAAAAAACAAAGGAGCTGATTGTGGACTTCAGACAACAGCAGAGGGAGCACACCCCTATCCACATCGACAGGACCACAGTGGAGAAGGTGGAACGTTTTAAGTTACTTTGCGTACACATCACTGACGATTTGAAATAGTCCACCCCCACAGACAGTGTGGTGAAAAATGTGTATCAGCACCTCTTCAACCTCAAGAGGCTGAAAAATATTAGCTTGGCCCCTAAAACCCTCACAAACTTTTACAGATTTCCAATTGAGAGCATCCTGTCGAGCTGGTACGGCAACTGCACCACCCGCAACCGTAGGGCTCTCCAGAGGGCGGTGCGGTCTGCCCAACACATCACCGGGGGCAAACACCTGCCCTCCAGGACAAACACAGCACATGAAGTCACAGGAATGCCAAAAAGATCATCAAGGACATCAACCACCCGAGCCATGGCCTGTTCACCCCGTTATCATCCAGAAGGCGAGGTCAGTACAGGTGTTTCAAAGCTGGGACCAAGAGACTGAATCGTCATCCAACTCAGATTTCCAAGTGGGGAACTCTGGCCTCTTTTTAGAGTTCAGACTTTCTGTAATTATGGTAGTATCCAAGTGTTCAGAAACATATTGTCACGTTCTGACCTTTATTTCCTTTGTTTTGTCTTTATTTAGTATGGTCAGGGCGTGAGTTGGGGTGGGCAGTCTATGTGTGTTTTTCTATGTTGGGGTTTTGAGTTCGGCCTGGTATGGTTCTCAATCAGAGGCAGCTGTCAATCGTTGTCCCTGATTGAGAATCATACTTAGGTAGCCTGGGTTTCACTTTTGGTTTGTGGGTGTTTGTTTCCGTGTGAGTGTTTGTTGCCACACGGTACTGTTTCGGTTTAGTTCGTTTCACGTTTATTGTTTTGTATTTTGTAGTGTTCAGTTTATATCTTTAAATAAACATTATGGACACTTACCACGCTGCATATTGGTCCTCCGATCCTTCTCGCTTCTCCTCATCAGAAGAGGAGGACGACAGCCGTTACACATATATTCTTATTTCCAATAAAAGTGACTCCAAATAACACAATACAATATTTACCATACATTTTTATTGGCCCTCAAATAACAGGTAACGTTTTGTACTGTCGCCTCATATTGAAACATCTTCTCTCAAATCCAAAATGCTGGAGTAAAGAATCAAATTAAAAGTTTTAGCTTCACTCTCCAAAAAAATACATATGTGAGTGTATGAACATACATAATAAAGTGTAACCAACGTTTCAGAAACAATGTTTTTGGCATACTTGAACATTTCTAAACGGGATTGTTTTTTTTAGATTTAAAGCCACAGTTTAAAAAATAAATAAATACCAACAGCAGTCAGTATTAAGAAGTTGCACCGAACATTTAGCTAACTACTATTGTCTAATTGTGTCAACTGTAATGGTCTACTGGCGTCAATATTCAATACCATTTTATAGTACTATTATCAATACTGTCAGATAACATTACATTCCCTAGCGGTTTTTCTCTCCAATATACAGTACCAGTCAAAAGTTTGGATACACCAAGTCATTCAAGGGGTTTTCTTTATTTTGACTATTTTCTACATTTTAGAATAATAGTGAAGATATCAAAAGTATGAAATAACACATATGGAATCATGCAGTAAACTAAAAGTGTTAAAACAAATCAAAATATATTTTAGATTTTAGATTCTTCAAAGTAGCCACCCTTTGCCTTGATGACAGCTTCAAATCAAATCAAACTTTATTTGTCACATGCGCCGAATACAACAAGTGTAGACCTTAACGTGAAATAAAAGTAACACAATAACATATCAATATCGAGGCTATGTACAGGGGGTACCGGTACCGAGTCAGTGTGCAGGGGTACAGGTTAGTTGAGGTAATTTGTACATGAAGGTAGGGGTGAAGTGACAATTAAACAGCGAATAGCAGCAGTGTACAAAACAAATGGGTGGGAGGGGTCAATGTAAATAGTCCGGTGGTCATTTGATTAATTGTTCAGCAGTCTTATGGCTTGGGGRTAGAAGCTGTTAAGGAGCCTTTTGGTCCAAGACTTAGCGCTCCGGTACAGCTTGCTGTGCGGTAGCTGCTAAAAGTCTACGACTTGGGTGATTGGAGTCTCTGACAATTTTATGGGCTTTCCTCTGACAGCACATATTATATAGGTCCTGGGTGGCAGGAAGCTTGGCCCCAGTGATGTACAGGGCCGTATGCACTACACTCTGTGGCGCCTTATGGTCAGATGCCGAGCAGTTGCCATACCAGGCGGTGACGCAACCAGTCAGGATGCTCTCGATGATGCAGCTGTATAACCTTTTGAGGATCTGGTATGCTTTGCAAACTCTTGGCATTCTCTCAACCAGCTTCACGAAGAATGCTTTTCCAACAGTCTTGAAGGAGTTCCCACATATGCTGAGCACTTGTTGGCTGCTTTTACTTCACGGTCCAACTCAATTGGGTTGAGGTCGGGTGATTGTGGAGGCCAGGTCATCTGATGCAGCACTCTATCACTCTCCTTCTTGGTCAAATAGCCCTAACACAGCCTGGAGGTATGCTTTGGGTCATTGTCCTGTTGAAAAACAAATGATAGTCCCACTAAGCGCAAATCAGATGAGATGGTGTATTGCTGCAGAATGCTGTGGTAGCCATGCTGGTTGTGTGCCTTGAATTCTAAATAAATCACTGACAGTGTCACCAGCAAAGCACCCCGACAACATCACACATCCTCCTCCATGCTTCACGGTGGGAACCATACATGCGGAGATCATCCGTTCACCTACTCTGCGTCTCACAAAGACAGGACTGTTTGAACCAAAAATCTCAAATTTGGACTCATCAGACCAAAGGACAGATTTCCACCTATCTAATGTCCATTGTACGTATTTCTTGGCCCAAGCAAGTCTCTTCTTATTATTGGTGTCCTTTAGTAGAGGTTTCTTTGCAGCAATTCGACCATGAAGGCCTGATTCATGCAGTCTCCTCTGAACAGTTGATGTTGAGATGTGTCTGTTACTTGAACTCTGTGAAGCATTTATTTGGGCTGCAATCTGAGGTGCAGTTAAATCTAATGAACTTTTCCTCTGCAGCAGAGGTAACTCTAGGTGTTCCTTTCCTGTTGCGGTCCTTATGAGAGAAAGTTTCATCATAGCGCTTGATGGTTTTTGTGACTGCACTTTAAGACACTTTCAAAGTTCTTGAAATGTTCTGGATTGACTGACCTTCATGTCTTAAAGTAATGATGGACTGTCATTTCTCTTTGCTTATTTGAGCTGTTCTTGCCATAGTATGGGACTTGGTCTTTTACCAAATATATTCTATATTCTGTACATCAACCCTTCCTTTTCATAACACAATTGATTGACTCAAACACATTAAATTAACTTTTAGCAATGCACACCTGTTCATTTAAATGCATTCCAGGTGACTACTTCATGAAGCTGGTTGAGAGAATGCCAAAAGTGTGCAAAGCTGTCATTAAGGCAAAGGGTGGATACTTTGAAGAATCTAAAATATTAAATATGTTATGATTTGTTTAACACTTTTGGTTACTACATGATTCCATATGTGTTATTTCATAGTTTGGATGTCTTCACTATTATTCTACGATGTAGAAAATAGTAAAAAACGTGGAAAAACCCATGAATTAGTAGGTGTGTCCAAACTTTTGACTGGTTCCTCTATATTGTCTCCAACCACTCACTCAAAATAGGTACAGTATAAGTCATGCAAAATTATGACCAGGAGATTTTTTTATTTTATTTAACTAGGCAAGTCAGTTTAGAACAAATTCTTATTTACAATGACGGCCTACACCGGCCAAACACAGACGACGCTGGGCCAATTATGCGCCGCCCTATGGGACTCCCAATCACGGCCGGATGTGATACAGCCTGGATTTGAACCAAGGACTGTACTGACGCCTCTTGCACTGAGATGCAGTGTGCAACTTGGGAGCCCGAGCGTTATCTTTACATCCCTACCTATCTTTATAGGTTATTAGGCTTTTAAAATATCTACAGGCAAGATCATTACATGGATAAAGTTAGTTCATGTAGATAGGCCATCTTCAATTGAAGGTTATCTACATGAACGTTACAACCTATGTCTAGAGAAAATATTGCCGTTTTAAAGCAAGTGTTCTGCAATTCTACACATTTTCCCATGGGGCGGAGAGAACATTTTGCAATTTTATAACAAATTTCATGCAATTCTACTCATTTTGCCATGGGGCTGTGCATGCACATTTGTGGCCTGCTGGAGGTCATTTTGCAGGGCTCTGGTAGTGCTCCTCCTTGCACAAAGGCGGAGGTAGCGGTCCTGCTGCTGGGTTGTTGCCCTCCTACGGCCTCCTCCAYGTCTCCTGATGTACTGGCCTGTCTCCTGGTAGCGCCTCCATGCTCTGGACACTACGCTGACAGACACAGCAAACCTTCTTGCCACAGCTCGCATTGATGTGCCATCCTGGATGAGCTGCACTACCTGAGCCACTTGTGTGGGTTGTAGACTCCGTCTCATGCTACCACTAGAGTGAAAGCACCGCCAGCATTCAAAAGTGACCAAAACATCAGCCAGGAAGCATAGGAACTGAGAAGTGGTCTGTGGTCACCACCTGCAAAACCACTCCTTTATTGGGGGTGTCTTGCTAATTGCCTATAATTTCCACCTTTTGTCTATTCCATTTGCACAACAGCATGTGAAATTTATTGTCAATCAGTGTTGCTTCCTAAGTGGACAGTTTGATTTCACAGAAGTGTGATTGACTTGGAGTTACATTGTGTTGTTTAAGTGTTCCCTTTATTTTTTTGAGCAGTGTATATTTTTTATAATAATAACAATAATAATTACTTGCAATAGTAAGTTGAGACCTCGACTGAGTTCCCCAAAAAATAATTTAATAACAAAAATATAATACAAATGGTTGGGGGCTCCCTAGCGGCCGGGGGCCCTAAGCGACTGCTTATGTCGCTAACGCTTGGGGCCGGCACTGCCTGTCAATTCATGTACATTCTTTGTAACTACTTTGGATATCAATGTTTGGATAACATTCCCAAGCCATTGCATGAATCAGGAGTTGATCACAACAATTTGAAGTAACAGAGATAATGAGGGCTATTATGGAATATTATTAACAGAATACTGCACTTCGATAAAGCCAATTAGTAGATAACAAAGGACACTGATTAAAATGTTTTTCACACTTTCAGAATAATGACATAGCTATATTTGAACTCATGGTCAAGATCATGAAACAGGTGTGATGAAGTTCTGTTATTAAGTTATATGTGCTGTTTTGCCTCTATAGGCCTTGGGTTTTCAGTGTTGAAATTGTGCAAAACAGAGATAGATCTTTACAGCTGTCTTTAGACTGTCTGGTACATGCTAGATCAATGTGATGATAAGACCACGTGAGGCTGTTGAATTATACAATCAGTATCACATTACTAGACACGAAAGTTGTTCCAGAAAGCCATAAAACCTTTAGTGCATCAAAGGTCATGATGTCACAATGATCTCTTGTTAAATGACAAACATCTACAATGATTATTTCCCTTATCCTAATTGTTTTCTTGTGATGTGCGTAAGCAAATGGACCATTTGTTGTAAACATTATGACAATTTAATTTCTAGAGTGTTTGTGTCAAGGGAAGGGTCAGATGCACCATCCTGAGCAGTATCTGCAGTGAAGTACATGAAGAATCCAGAAGTCCTGTGCAATATCAACATTGGTGACGTCAACGTCAAAGTGCCAAGCTTCTCCTTGTTGACACTTATGTTGATCTCATCTTATATTAACAATGATTTGAAATGCAATCGGTGGACAAAGCAGCCCGTGAAAGATGGAGACAGAAATGTTGTCAGTGGGAATGGAACACATTCTTGACATATTTGTCATGATTGATAAAATGTAATTTACACTGCAGCATTTATGTTGTTCAACATAAGTTTTAATACTCCCTGTCTGTAAGTGTACTGTAATTAACTGAAGCTTAGCTTTGCTCCTCGAGCAATTATTAGGTGTGCTTGCTGAAAGCCAACTTGTCCAGACCCGTGACGAGAAACAGGCACTAATAAATGGCAGAACCCAGAAGATGAGGCAGACACAGCAGTACTAGAGATGGGTGTTTCATAAAAAGGAAATCTTCCAAAAATACAAAGAAATTCCACAAATGTAAAAACAGCAAGGGAAAAAAACAAACCTCAAAACTATCCAAAAAAACAAGACAAAACAGAGAACCTCTGGAAAATCAAACAGAGAAATAAAATGACACAACAGGCTTGGGCTGGGCTGGGTGCTAACATATAAACACTGAGCAAGGAACTGAGGAACACACAGGGTTTAAATACTAACAAGGAATGACTTACAGGTGCAACAAAATTAGAGCAAGAAAAACAAAAGGTACAAAAAAGGTGCAAGGGGGACATCTAGTGAACAAAACCTGAACAGTCGGCCAACAACCTGACAGAATCCCCCCCCTAGGAACACGGCTCCTGACGTTCCTACCAGCCTTCTCAGGTGGAGGACCCTGAACTGACGAATGAGGTCAGGGTCCAGTATGTCCTTGGCAGGAACCCAGGAGCGCTCCTCGGGACCGTAGCCTTCCCAGTCCACCAGATACTGCCAGGACCGCTGCACCCCGCGGGAATCCAGTATCCGATGGACGGTATAAGCCACTGGCCTCCGATGATACGGGCGGAGGGGAGGTCTGCCTGCCGGGATAAGGGGAGAAAAACAACAGGTTTAATAAAGAAATGTGAAACGTGGATTAATTTTAAGGGATCTGGGTAAGTGCAGGCGAAAGTAAAGGGGTTCACTCTTCTGGCAACCTAAAGGACCGAGAATTCTGGGACAGTTTGCGAGACTCACCGTAGCGGTAAATCTGGTTGAGAGCCATACTCTCTGCACGAGGCGCAGGGTAGGCCCGCGACGGCGACGTCTGTTGGCTTGTTGTTGTACCTCTTTGTGAGGAACGCACAAGATTAAGACGGGCCTCTTCCACGTAAGCCGACAGCGTCATGATGAACCCTGAGCTGAAGCACTGCACTTCTGCCTCCTGGTCCGGGACCAATGGAGGAGCATAGCCAAACTGACCACTCGTGCCGGGAGACCATACCTATGGAGGAGGAGCACAAGGTGTTGTGCGCGTACTCGGCCCAAACCATGAAGGACGACCATGTGGACGGGTTGTTGGAGACCAGTACATCTGAGGGTGGTTTCCAGCTCTTGATTCATCCTCTCGGTTTGGCCATTGGACTCGGATGTACCCTGAAGATAGACTGGAGTGGCCCCTATGAGTTGGCAGAAGGCCTTCCCAAAACCTTGAGGCGAACTGGGGACCTCTGTCCGAAACCAATATCTGTGCGGAATGCCGAGACTCGGAACACATGGTTAATAACCAACTCAGCCCGTTTCCTGGCAGAAGGTAACTTAGTCAAGGAACAACCTGGCCGCCTTAGAAAACCTGTCGATGATGACTAGGATAGTAGTAATTACCATGGGACGGAGGAGGCCAGTAATAAAGTCCAATGAGATATGGGACCAGGGTCGGTGGGAATAGATGAGGGTGAAGGAGTCCTTGAAGGGCGGAGGTGAGAAGATTTGCCCTGGCAGCACACGGAACAGCCTTGACGAAAGTGTCAACGTCTTCTTTTGATGGTGGGCACCAGAACTTACGCTGGATGAACTCCAAGTGCGACCTACGCCCGGTGCAGGTGAGGCGAGAGGAGTGCCCCCACAGAGAGGACTGTGGGACCTTGCTGCCTTGGGAACAACAACCGATTGGCAGGACCTCCCACAGGGCCCGGTTCGATGCTTGGGCTTGTTTCACGTATCCTCCACTTGCCACGAGATCGGACCACGATCTTAGCGGCCGGAAGGAACAGTCATGTCCAGTATCTTCTCGAATGGCAGGAGGTAGATTCGGACAAGGCGTCCGGTTTGAAGATTCTCGACCGGGTCTATAGGAGGATAACGTGAAATCGGCTGAAGAAAAGAGACCATCGAGCTTGTCTGAGTTCAACCGCTTCGCCTGCTGATATACTCCAGATTTTTGTGGTCCGTAAGCACTTGAACGGTTGAGAAGCCCCCTCGAGCCAGTGTCTCCATTCCTCAATGCCATCTTAACCGCTAGGAGTTCACGATCCCCCACATCGTAATTCCTCTCGGCGGGGTAGAGCCGGTGAGAGAAGAAGGCGCAACGGATGAAGCTTCTTGTCTTCACCCCTCTGAGACAGGACAGCTCCAACCCCAACCTCTGATACGTCTACCTCCACCACAAAAGGTTCATCCGCCGTTGGTAGTGTCGAATGGGAGCAGAGAGGATGCGCTGCTTGAGTCCTTGGAAGGCCGTCTCAGCTTCTCTTCCCACAGAAACCTTGTGTGCCACCCTTGGTTACAGCTGAAAGAAGGGCTGCCACCGAGCTGAAGTTCTTGATGAACTTGCGGTAAAAAGTTGGTTGAAGCCCAGGAAACGCTGAACTTCCTTAACGGACTGGGGGTGGGCAATCCGCTTACCGCCCCTACCTTCTGGGGTCATCTGGACTCGACCGGGTTCCACTACAAACCCAGGAATTGTACTCGGGAGAATGGAATTCACATTTTTCCGGCTAACGTACAAATGGCTGTCAAGGAGCGTTTGAGTACTTGTCTGAACATGCTTAGTGTGTTCTTAAGGGATCCTCGAAAAGAATGAGGTCATCCAAGAAACAAACACGAAGATGTTAAGCATTCCCTAAGCACATCGTTTATGAGCGCTGGAACACAGCCGGGCGCGTTGGTCAGGCCGAAGGGCATCACCAATTATTCGTAGGTGACCAGTAGGCGTGTTGAAAGCGGCTTCCACTCGTCACCTGGGTTGATCCGCACAGATGGTATGCGTTCCGCAGGTCAAGCTTAGTGAAGACACTGCTTCCTGGAGCAGCTCAAAGAGGCTGTGGCCATAAGGGGTAGCGGGTAGCGGTTACGGACGGTTATGGCATTAAGTCCCCGGTAGTCGATGCAAGGACGTAATCCCCTGTATTTTTGGCCACAGAAAAACCCTGCTCCCCCGCGGCGATGTGGATGACGCATGAGGCCTGCTGCCAGAGCGCCTTGATGTAGTTCCATAGCAGCTCGTGTCGGAGAAGATAGGAAAGATCCGACCCCTGGGGGGCAGGTCCCGGAAACAGGTCGATGGGGCAATCGTAAGGTCTATGGAGGTGGTAGTTGGTGCCCTCTGTTTGCTAAATACCGGTTTGAGGTCATGGTAACACTCGGGAACTCGGGACAGGGTCGATTGATTCTAGAGACTCCGGGAGGGAACTCGGGAAACTTGGGAAGATACAAGTGGCTTGGCACGTAGGACCCCACTGCTTGATAGTGCCCACAGACCAGTCGATGTGAGGTGTTATGGCTGAACCAGGGGTATCCCAAGGACGAGAGGGAACTCGGAACAACAGTCAGATGAAAGTTCATCACTTCCTGGTGTTGGGAAACTGAAAGTCGCAAGGGGTAGTGACACGAGTGACAAGTCCAGATCCCAAAGGGCTTCCATCCAACGTAGTAACCCTTATGGGGTCACTTAGAGGTCAGAGGGAACGCCATTCTCCTTCGCCCAGACACCATCCATGAAGTTACTGCGGCTCCGAGTCTACCAAGGCTTGAAGGGGAAGCTCGTGGTTGTCCCAGGAAAGGGTAACTGGAAGAGCAGGCGGGAGTTGGATGGATGGGAGAGGTTAATGTTTCCCGTTACAGTCCTCCCAGGCCTGCAGGAGAGTGCGTTTTCCCTGAGCCCGGCACGTGGAGAGGAAATGCCCGGTTTGCCGCAATATAAAGACAGCATCGCTCTCATCCGGCGGCCTCTCTAGCCTGGAGATGCGTCCAACCTGCAGGGTTCCGGTGGAGTCAGCGAGGATAAAGTGGAGACTCGGCGCTGGACCGATAGGAGCTAGGTGAGAAGATCTACGTTGAGCTCTCTCTCTCTCAGACGCTGGTCTATGCGTGAAAGCCAACTTGATCAGGGACTCGAGGTTGTCTGGTGTTCCGAGTGGCCAGTTCATCTTGGATGGTGTCGGAAAGACCCTTCAAAAAGCACACTGTGAGCGCCTCGTCGTTCCAGCCACTCGCTGCTGCACCGTGTGGAATCGATGCAAGTACACATCACGCTGCGCCGACCTTGGCGGAGAGTCAGAAGCTGTTTTGGCTGAGTCAGACCGCTGGTAGGACCTTGAAACACTCGCTTGAATTCTCTCAGCAAAGGTAGAGTAGCTGGCACAGCAGGGACTTTGGGTCACCCACACAGCAGTAGCCCAGGCTAGGGCTTTTTTCCGACAGCAGGGTGTAGATATATCTATCTTGGCACCGGTCGGTGGGAACGACGAGGGTTGCAGCTCGAAGGAAGAGAACATTGGGTGAAAAAACCCCTTACAAACACTCGGATCACCTGAGAACCGTTGGGAGGCGGCAGACGAGTTCAGCCAGGGGTAACTGCCACGGGCACTTGAATCTGATGAACTGGAGCAGAAGCGTTGCAGGGAAAGTTGATCAAAATCTGCTTTATGGAATCATCCATCTCCGACAGAAGTTAGAATGTCCAGCCAGTAAGGCCTCTTGCTGAACCAGAGCACTTCGTGACGTTGGACAGTCCCCTCGGGTGGACAGCATGGAGAAAAAAGTCCTGGTACTGGCTGCCTCTGGTTCAATTAATGGCTCCAGTGTTTCTGTCAGGACCCGGTGCGGAGAAACAGCACTAATAAATGGCAGAACCCCAGAAGATGAGGCAGACACAGCGTACTAGGATGGTTGGTTAATAAAAAGAAATCTTTCCAAAAATACAAAGAAAATCCACAGTGGTAAAAACCAGCAAGGGAAAAAAAACACTCCAAAAGACTAATCCCAAAAAACACAAGCAACAAAAACAGAGAACCTCTGGAAAATCAAACAAAGAGAACATAAATGATCACAACAAGGCTTGGGCTGGGCTGGGTGCTAACATACTAAACACTGAGCAAGGAACTGAGGAACACACAGGGTTAAAATACTAACAAGGGCATGACTTACAGGTGCAAACAATAATTAGAGCAAGAAAAACAAAAGGTACAAAAAAGGTGCAAGGGGAACATCTAGTGAACAAAACCTGAACAGTCCTGGCCAAAACCTGACACAACTGTCGAAATTGTTCATACTTACTATTATTCTCTTTCCGCTGCCACCTGTAGCGCCAAAACCGTAAAAGCTTTTGGCGCTACATTTTAAACCACCTTTAAAATGTTGATGTCTGGCTGACTTATAAATGYTGTAGCATCACTGCATCTTCCCAATGTATTCTGTACACAAATGTCTTAATTTGATCACTCTGTTTTYGCAGGAAATKTTCCTGTGCAGTTGAAATTTGATTTGAGTTATAATCCCCATAATTATTCACATTTCCTGTTGCTGCAGGGTTATCTTCCTGTTGTGAAAAAACTGTTCAAATTAAGATAGTACATCTGTACATCGTGTGTCACACCCTGGCTTTAGTTATCTTTGTTTTCATTATTATTTTAGTTAGGTCAGGGTGTGACATGGGGAATGTATGTGTTTTGGTTTGTCTAGGGGTTTGTACGTTTAATGGGTCAGTGTCTTGTCTAGGTGTTTGTATGTCTATGGCTGCCTAGATTGGTTCTCAATTAGAGGCAGCTGTGAATTATTGTCTCTGATTGAGAGCCATATTTAAGGCAGCCATAGGCAGTTGGGTTTTGTGGGTAATTGTCTATGTTGAACGTTTGTTGCTTGTCTATGCACTTACGTCGTTAGCGTCACGGTCGTTTGTTGTTTTGTTTTGTTTAGTTTGTATTYAGTGTTCGTTTCGTGTTTTTCCCTTCTCTAAATAAAAGAGAATGTATTTTGCACACGCTGCGCCTTGGTCCTCTCTCTCACCCATAGACGATCGTGACAGAATTACCCACCTGAATCGGACCAAGCAGCGTGTAAAGCAGCAACGGGAGCAGCACATAAAGGATTCATGGACATGGGAGGAGATATTGGATGGAAAGGGACCTTGGGCACAACCGGGAGAATATCGCCTCCCTCGTGAAGAGCTGGAGGCAGCTAAAGCCGAGAGGAGGCTATATGAGGAGGCAGCACGGAAGCAAGGCTGGAAGCCCGCGAGTACAACCCAAAAATGTCTTGGGGGGGGGGCTAAAAGGGAGTGTGGCGAAGTCAGGTAGGAGACCTGCGCCTACTCCCTGTACTTACCGTGGAGAGCGAGAGTACGGGCAGACACCGTGTTACGCAGTAGAGCGCATGGTGTCTCCTGTACGTGTGCATAGCCCGGTGCGGTACATACCAACTCCTCGTATCAGCCGGGCTAGATTGAGTATTGAGCCAGGTRCCATGAAGCCGGCTCAACGCGTCTGGTCTCCAGTGCGTCTCCTCGGGCCGGCTTACATGGCATCAGCCTTACGCATGGTGTCCCCGGTTCGCCTACATAGCCCGGTGCGGGTTATTCCACCTCCCCGCGACGGGGAGCATACAACCAGGTAAGGTTGGGCAGGCTCAGTGCTCAAGGGAGCCAGCACGGTCCGGTATTTCCGGCGCCACCTCCCCGCCCCAACCCAGTACCACCAGTGCCTACACCATGCACCAGGCTTCCTGTGCGTCTCCAGAGCCCTGTTCCTCCTCCACGCACTAGCCCTATGGTGCGTGTCTCCAGCCCATTACCACCAGTGCCTACACCATGCACACACCGCCTCCTGTGCGTCTCCAGAGTCCTGTGCCGTCCTGATTTGCATGCTCCCCGCAACCTAGCCCTGAGATGCGTGTCCCCAGCACCGGTACCACCAGTGCCGGCCACAGACGCAACAAGACTAATGTTGGCAGTCTCCAGGGCCATTATGCCCTGATTCCTTCTCCGCAGCACTAGCCCTGAGATGCCCGTGTCCCCAGCCACGGTACCACCAGTGCCGGCACCTACGCACTAGGCCAATGTGCGTCCCAGGGTCCAGATATGCCCTGTTCCTCCCCGCGCACTATAGCCTGAAGGTGGCGGTCCATTTGCCCGTACCTCCAGTTCCGGCACCAACGCACCAGGACATAACAGTGTGCCTCAGCCGGCCAGAGCTGCCCGTTGCCAAAGCAAACCGTGAGCTGACCCGTCTGCCAGCACCGTCATGAAGCTGCCCGTCTGCCAAAGCACGCGTCTGAGCTGCCCCGTCTGCCAAGCACCGATCTGAGCTGCCTCGTCTGCCCAAGCACCGTCAGAGCTGCCGTCTGTCCCGAGCCGTCAAGAGCCTGCCCCGATCTGTCCCGAGCCGCTAGAAAGCCGTCCGCCAGAATCAGGATCCAGCCAGAGCCATCAGCCAGAGCCGTCCGCACAGACAGGAAATCAAGACCAGAGCCAGTACCGCCCAGACAGGATCAGCCAAGCCGTCCGCCAGACAGGAGTCAGCCAGAAGCCGTCCGCCAACAGGCAATCAGCCAGAGCCGCCGCCAGACAGAGATCAGCCAGAGCCGTCCGCACAGACAGGATTCAGCAGAGCCGTACCAGCATCAGGACCAGGATCAGCCAAGAGCCGTCCGCACAGCCATGAGCAGCCAGAGTCCGTCGCCAGCCATGAGCAGCCCAGAGCCGTCCGCCCCAGCCATTGAGCAGCAGAGCCGTCCGCCAGACAGGAATAAGCCAGAGCCGTTCCCGCCAGCCATGAGCAGCCCCACGAGTTGCAGCCAGCCTATGAGCAGCCAGAGTCGCCAGCCCAGCCATGAGAGCCAGAGTCGCCAAGCCAGCCATGAGCAGCCAGAGCGCCAGCCCAGCCAATGAGCAGCCAGAGATCGCCAGCCAGCCATGAGGGCAGACCCAGAGTCCCGCCAGCCAGCCATGAGCAAGACCAGAGTCGCACAACCAGCCATGAGCCAGCCAGAGTCGCCAAGCACAGCCAAGCAGCAAGCACAGTCGCCAGCACAGCCAATGAGCAGCCAAGTCGCCAGCAACAGCCCAATGAGCAGCCAGAGTCGGCCAGCCAGCCATGAGCCCCCAGAAGTCGCCAGCAGCATGAAGCCCGCAAGAGTCGCCAGCCCAGCCATAGAGCCGCCAAGAGTCGGCCAGCCAGCCATGAGCCGCCAGAGTCCGCCAGCCAGCCATGAGCCGCCAGAGATTCCCAAGCCAGGCCAATGAGCCGGCAGAGTCGCCATCCGCCAGCCATGAGCGCCAGAGTCGCCAGCCAGCCAGGAGCCGCCAGAGCCCGCCAGCACCAGGAGCCGCAGAAGCCGCCTTCCAGTCATGAGCTGCCACCTCATGGTCCGGAGCTGCCCTTCAGTCCATGGAGCTGCCCCCTACTGTCCGGAGCTGCCCTTCAGTCAGTGAGCTGCCCCCTGTCCGAAGCTGCCCTTACAAGTCCGGAGCGCCCCTCTGTCCTGAGCTACCTCCTCTGTCCGGAGCTACCCTCCTAATCCTGAGCTACCTCTCTGATCCTGAGTACCTCTCTGTCCTGGAGCTGTCTCCTCAATGTAGTGGGGACCTGGTGAGGACTTCCTAGGCAAGGTCGGGGGCGAGGGTATTGCCACTCAAAGGACGCTAAAGGAAAGGGGGAACCAAAGACCAATGGTGGAGTGGTGGCCCTCGTCCTGCGCCAGAGCGACCCCCGCGGACAGATGCACACAGCCTCCCCTTGATTTTAGGGTACGTTCGGGTACTGTCACGTCCTGACCATAGTGCTTATGTGTTTTGTTTGTTTTAGTGTTGGTCAGGACGTGAGCTGGGTGGGCATTCTATGTTGTGTGTCTAGTTTGTCTGTTTCTGTGTTCAGCCTAATATGGTTCTCAATCAGAGGCAGCTGTCAATCGTTGTCCCTGATTGAGAATCATATATAGGTGGCTTGTTTTGTGTTGGGATTTTGTGGGTGGTTGTTTCCTGTMTTTGTGTTTTCTATGCACCAGCTAGGACTGTATCGGTTTGCCACATTTTGTTATTTTGTTTTGTAGTGTTCACTGTTTATTYGTTTAATTAAACATGTTGAGCACTGGCTACGCTGCGTGTTGGTCTGATCCCTGTTACACCCCCTCTTCTAGTAAAGAGAGGGAAGGCTGCCGTTACAATCTTGGATTATCTGACTAAAGGCTGGTACAGTCAGTGGATGGCTGACCCTGACAACAACCTGTGAGTATATATTCATAATTTATTAATTTATAAACTTTAAGGAGTACCTGGTATACATAATTTAGCCTATACTATATCAGGATTTCTTTGCTCTTTTTTCAACAACAAAGAATTCTACCCTGTAATAACAACTTATAACATTTGATATCAGGATACATCCTAATTGGAGGATGACAGAGTACTGCAGTGACATGGCAGCAGGTGGGAATGCAGAGTGGTATTTCGGTTGGAACGTGTTCAAGAATTTATTACCACTAGTGAATCAAACAAACCGATGCCATCTCTGGCATGTACTAAGGACTATGAACTTCAAAATAGGTAGGTTACATCTGATTATTTTGTTAGGGTACTATTAGAAAGATCATGTTGAACTACTGTTTTGATTTTCCATTGTCTTCATATTGACAAATACAGTCTATCACAACAATCTGTCTATTTCTATCAATACTCTATGGACTCAATACAGGTACCTGGTATAGAGTTTAGATTATGACAAAATCCGCATGCAATGTCTGTCATCATTTACATCTCCAGTAATGTTGAAAGTCAATCATTGGCTTGGGACTTTGTGACACAGAGCGGGGAGTATATGTTCACACAGTAAATTGGACACCAAAAAGGGACTTATCAGTAAACCAAATATACAGTACGTACTTGGTTTGTGTGTATTGGCATAAGTAACGTGTAATTGCCCCACCTCTGGTTTACTGACCCCTGCCTGCTTTGACCTGTCTATTGCMTGCCCCTGTTGGATTATTAAACGATTGTTAATTCGACGTTGTCTGCATCTGGGTCTTACCTTCATATCGGATATTTATGTTAAATCAGAGATGTTGGCTACTTCCTGGGGATCAAATTTAGTCAATATATCATACTTTTCTCTGTGGACCATATTGCACAATARTCTTATGACTATCTATTTTAATACTTTTTTTATTTAACCTTTATTTATGAGTATCTATGGCTTTKTATTATTTGAGAGTTTTCAAGAGATAATTTCTATTATATGCTATTTTGTTGAAAAACATTAAACTTGTCCATTAACCTGTCCATTTGTTGTTGGGGAGAGGAAGTGGATGGGACATGGACAGATGAAAAGTGTGACATTCCTCCACTGACTGTCTGGGAATCAGGATACACGAACAGCAGGGGACTAGCTGTCACCTTGACTCACCCACAGCACATGCAGGGAGATTAATAGAAGCTTAACCCCTGCCTAAACTGACCATAAACTACCCACCCACCCCCTCTCAGGTTCACCCTACAGGCAATTTATATAAGGGCTGTGCACAGATATATATACCTCATGACTCTGCCATCTTGATCTTGGACTCATGTAGATCAATCTTGTGAAATCTGGAAAAATGATGTTTCACATAGAGAAAAGCTGTTGATTTGAGTGAACTTGGTGCTCTCTGGACTGAATGAGTAACAGAGGAGGCCTCTTGCTGGGCTAATAGGTTTCATTTGTTTGCTAAGGCCAGGAAGAAAGGACGCTTTAGTGTCAATTAGCTCCATGTCCTGCCACTGAGTGTTAAATACCACCAAGATAATCCTCTGAAACCCTTACAAGCCCAATGATGGTTCAATTAACACTCCTATGTAATGATGATGGGATATGTGTTTGATCTTTCACGGAGTAGACAAAGTTACACTTCAGCTACACTACACATGTCGCCATCAATGTGAAGCTCTACCTGCTACACAGAAACCAACCAAAATCACACAAAATGAATCCTTATTTCCATTCACAAGATAGAATAAATGCACGGGTCAGCCATCGAGAATTGAACCTCAGCGATTCTTGAGCTTGGACGCTGCCATCATAGCAGTTTTCATTGATTTCAAAGGAAGCATTCACTAAATGGCTGATGGCTGATTGCAATGCCGTACACCAGATGGCTGTAGTGTAGCAGGGGTGTTTTTATGCTCGTTATTAGGCCTACCATGTTGTATGCAAGCACACTAAAACGTTTTGATGGGAGTGATAAAATAAGATATCAATTTGAACTTTTCTATATATTTAGATTACAGTTGTTGATGTCATGTGATACTCTCTGCAACTCCACGTGCCGATTAAACTCAAATCAACAATTTACGATGGAGTTGAGCGGCGACTAGTCTGGACGGACTGGAGCTCTGAAKTTTTTTTTTTTAAACTACTGATTTCAACACTACAAAAATTGCCCGCAATTACACACCACATTGTTCATTTTATGTGATGTCGGAGCTCCAGTCCGCCTACATTAGTTACCACTCAACTCCATCGTAAATTGTGGAGTTGAGTTTAGTAGGCTACACCTCCACTTGTATTTCTAGCGGCACATCCGCTTCCGACCCTCAACGCTGCCTACCTGTTCAGTCGAAACACACTACAGTATTATTATTTCAGCGACCTGCATACAGCAACCTGCTGTAATAATAATATGCTGATCTGCTCCAGTATACATTTTTGTAAATGTCTTTGTCAGTAGTTCACTGAAGTTTATCTGCATCATACTGGTTGTATTTTTATATTTTTGTGGACCCATAGGCTAGGCCTATGTTACTATATAAAATGTCTACTCACAGTCAGTAGGCCTCAGCGTAGTTGGTGGTCATCTCCTCTCTGTTTTGCAATGAAAATAATTTTATGCGGTCTAAATAATCCTATCTACTGACAAGTTTTGACGTTAGGTCAYAAGTTTTGACGTTAGGTCACAMGTTTTGACGTTAGGTCACACGTTTTGACGTTAGGCCTACTGCATGGCTACAGTAATAATTTGTCAAATCTGAAACAACTCTTGAGAATGTTTTTGTTTTTTGTGATTGGGCGGGCCCGAGGTGAACTGGGCACTAATCTGTTTGCCGGCGATGGAGGATATCAACACTGACAGCAGTCAATAACACCTGGAAATGGTAAAGACAGTTACAATAGAGCTCGCCAGTTTATAGTCCTTAAAAACGGAACTGCGTTACCTCTGGTTCGTTCAGCCATTCCTATGGGGAAAATGAATGGGGAAAGAATAGGGTTTGGGGATAAACTTAAAAAATAAGGCCTGAGGTTAACACAGGTTTTGGAGATCTTATATGTTTTGTTCTATGAGATAATATCAGTCAGTTAACATTACCTTTATGAATTATGAAGCCTTTATTTGCTTAGTTTTTTTTATTACATAAATTCTTCACAATTCACAAAAAGTAATGTTAACTGATGAATATTATCTCATAGAACAAAACGTATAAGATCTCCTAAGCCTGTCTTTACCCCAGACCTTATTTTTGGCGTTTATCCAAAAACCCTACAAAAACTCCATTAATTTCCCCATAGGCTTTGTTCAATGAACCATGGCGGAGTTCAGTGCCTATAAAAAGACACATTACAGAATGTCACCTTTTATTTGAGGGCATTTTCRTATCTGTTTTAACGTTTAGAAATGTAAAGCACTTTATGTATCTAGTCCCCCYACTTGAAGGTGTCATAAATATTTGGACAACTTCCCTTATAGTATATTACATTTAGTCAAAAGTTTAGTATTTGGTCCCGTGTTCCTAGCATGCATTTACAGTTTGTTTTGGTTGTATTTTGGGTTTTTCTTTTGCCCAGGATAAATGAATGGTAGATTGTCACTTTTATTGTACATGAAACACTTCTACATTAATCGGATAATCATGAATGAATTGTGAATAATGAAAAAAGTTAGAAAGTTAGAGGCATAAATGTCATACTCCACAAAAAATGCTACCTCCCCTGTTATTGGTAATGGTGAGAGGTTAGCGTGTTTTGGAGGCATGATCTTTGGGAATTTGTAACTTTCTCACTCATCATTATTTACAATTCATTCATGATTCTCAGTAATCATGGTAGCATCCACATTGATATAGAAGTGTTCAGAAAGATATTCTATTCTTATTTACAATAAAAGTGACTCCAAAACGACACATGATTTACCATTAATTTATTTTGTGCACTACATTATCCAAAAAGAGTTACAGGCTTGATATAGTCATTGGGTGCTAAGTATATGGGACCAAATACTAAACCTTTCACTAAATGTTATACACTATAAGTTAATTTGTCCAAATACTTATGACACCTTAACATTTTGGAACTAGATACTGTACATATAGTACATTCATTTMTAATCTGTAAAACAGATATGTATGAAAGTACCCTCAAATATAATGTGACATTCTGTACTGTCGCCTCATATTTAACATTTGATCTCAAATACAAAATGCTGGAGTATAKAGCCAAATAAATACATAGGCAAGTGTATATTATCCTACTGTGTAATGTGTGTGCAATTCATGTAGGATTATGTGAGATTGGTGGCCTAATGTGTGACATAGTTACAACGTTGTCAAATGTTTATCCTCATCAGTTTCATAAAGATTCAGTAGTTTACAAGTGGTAAAAAAATAACGCTTTCTGGGTTATGAATATATCTTTAGCTAGTCTGGCTAACACCTAACTTTCTGGGTTATGAATATATCCTTAGCTAGTCTGGCTAACACCCTAACTTTCTGGTATGAATAATTCCTTAACTAGTCTGGCTAACAACCTTTCTGGGTTATGAATATATCTTAGCTAGTCTGGCTAACACCAACTTTCTGGGTTATGAAATATATCCTTAGCTAGTCTGGCTAACACCTAACTTTCTGGGTTATGAATATATCCTTAGCTAGTCTGGCTAACACCTAACTTTCTGGTTATGAATATACTTAGCTAGTCTGGCTAACACCTAACTTTCTGGGTTATGAATATACTTTAGCTAGTCTGGCTAACACCTAACTTTCTGGGTTATGAATATATCCTTAGCTAGTCTGGCTAAACACTAACTTTCTGGGTTATGAATATATCCTTAGCTAGTCTGGCTAACACCTAACTTTCTGGGTTATGAATATTCCTTAACTAGTCTGGCTAAACAACTAACTTTCTGGTATATGAATATATCCTTAGCTAGTCTGGCTAACACCTAACTTTCTGGGTTATGAATATATCCTTAGCTAGTCCTGGCTAACACCTAACTTGAAGTCCTCCTGTCACAGCTTTCCCTGCAATATGAGTCACGTGAGCCGCGTCAGCCAGGCTAATCCTTAGTTATGATGAATGTAAAACAGTCAGTTGTAGGCTACTAATCTCATTAAGGTAGCCTACTTTAAGTAATAGGCTACAAAATCAAAGGATATATTTCACAAATTGCCAAAAACATGATAGGTAATTGATTAATTAAATAAATAAAATACACAAAGCAATATTACTCTCAACATTAGTTTTATTAAAACCTAATCCAAGACATAAATACAATTTAGGAAAAATATAATCTGATAAATAGCTACATACAAATCATCTCTCTTCGAAACAATCAGAATTGTGTCACAGCTTAGATATTTAGGGGATCTTTTGTCCAATGTCTCTGATTTGATCTTCTTCTGGTGCATTCACCCAACAACCGCTTAAATCAGCATTRGAAATAGGCAAAATAAACTAGCTTGTCACTGGAAAACTTGGTTGTGATATATGGACATGTCCTGATAGGAGACATCTGGCATTAGGTAGTCTGTTTCCATGTGTGGCTCTGTGTTGTTGGTATATGATGTGGCCAGTGGCAGACAGTATTGATTATTGCTCTGGATGTTGCCCTGCAGTATCTCTTGACACCCCTGTCCAGACATGGAGCTGCCCTGGGGGCATTGTGGCATATCTTGTGAGTACTGGCATGGTGTGAAATAMATTTTTCTTTTCAGACATGGGGTATCCTCGCTGAGTCCCAGCTGGGCAGACAGGTGGGAGATGTAGCTGATGGTGATGCGCAGCGTCTCGATCTTGGTCAGAGTCTGTTCAGGAGGAGCCACAGAGGGGGGCAGGTAGGTCCTGAGGTGGTGGAGGGCTTTGGTCAGGTCTCTCATCCTCAGCTTCTCCCTCTCGCTGGCGCTCTCCCGCTTCTTCCCAGGGAACTTTGACCTAGACCGTCTCTTCTCCTGAGCTGGGAGTTCTTCTTTCCACTGTCTTTTGGCAGCTTGGCTGATGCAGCTTAAAGGGTTCGCAGCCTCCTTCTCCTGAACAACTCCCCACTGGAAACAAGGGGGAGAGAAGCAGCAGGAGTCAATGGAGGAGGCAGGCGATAGGCTACTACAGGCACTGTAGTAACCAGGGTCTAAGGTGGGACAACCAGGCTCCAGCAAGGCATCACCGTCCAGCAGATGATCTCCAGCCTGAAGAAGCAAGAGTTTGGAGAATGCAGCCGTGTCCATGACTGCAGTGTTTCTGAGCAGCAGGGATCTTCAGTTCAGTCAGTCCTTGAAGAAGTTGTGAGGAGTACTGGGGCACCTCAGAGCTGCTCCCCAATTTATCCTGCAGACAGAGGTGTGATGTGTCACCTTCAATGGTCCCTTCAGGATGCCTGGACTACAAAGTGCCCGAGGAGAGATCACACTAGAGGCAGGGGGTCCCTGGGAAACACATTTTCCTAGAGCCAGGTGTGAGGTAGCCGGCAGATTAGAATTAAGTCTGCATCAAGTTAAATAATTCATAGTGGGAGCGATTGTTGTATTGAACAATTCACTAAGTTTGGCAGTAATGGATAGGATTGTATTGATTAATTTTGAATATGGGTAATATTTTGCAAATAACATTTTCATATTTGTTTTTTGGAATGCAGATTATGCAAATAATTATAAACACCCAAAGTCTATCCAATTCTATTTCTACAAAACTGGAATAGTTTAGCAGAATCTCATCATTCTCCATGACCAATACTCCTAGGGCTCTCAACAGCCCTCAGTAGTAAAAGAAGTGTGCCAGCTGTAATGTGTGAAGAGGTCACACCTCGCCTCTGTTTAGACAAGCTCCTACACTGCCTTGAGAAATAGAGGTAGAGCTGTTTTGTCTATAATTTACTATTAATATTGAGAGAAAAAAATCTCCCTTCATGCATACTAGGCCTACATTTAATGTCATATCACAAATGATGGTGAGACGTTGTTATTCTGACAAGATCAAGGCGATGACCGTCTATGCGAGTGAATTAGTCACCGGATGCAAAAAGAGGCCCAATTGTCTGGGATATATCAATGTGATATCACACGTGGATGAAAACTACTCTGTAGTAATTGTTTTGTATACAATAATAATTGTAATAATAACTAATAATAACTTTAGATTTGGAAAGAGTAATTGTATTATAAACCATCTCTAACACCTTTTTCATATTAATAAACCCTGTGAACAGAAATAACGTTGTGTTTTTGTGGTTTTAGCTGTTCTTCTGGCCCTGAGGTGTTATGTGACACCTCAACCTTTCTCAGCCCTGGCCATGTGGATTACAGTGGTTGTGGAACTGGTCATAAGAGAATGTTCCCACAGAAGAGAGTGTCACATTTAACCCCTTTCCTCATAGGTGTAGAGCTGTGATGATGAGACTCAGAACATGGCCAGAACACACACACACACTTTTAAAAAGTGTCTCACAGCAACACAACCAATGGTTCTAATTCATTTCTACAGTGACTAAAAATACACTGAGTATATCAAACATTAGGAACACCTTCCTCATATTGAGTTGCACCAAGTAGCGGTGTGTGTGGGTAAAATCACTGGGGAAAGCAAGAAAGGGAAAAAAATGTGCGTTGTTTGCTGTATAACCTGTTACTTCATACTGTATGCCTTGCCACTGTGATATATAGGKYTAAGGCCAAGACAATAACAAGACACAGTGGCAGAATAAACTCATTCATATGTTTGTTTCATCACAAAACCGTAGAGCARCATCTGTCCGGTGAAGTCCACAAATCCTATTGCATGTGTCAAACAGTTACATGACCTACAGCATGGTMAAGAAAGTTAATGTTTCCAACATTTTCGGAYGACTAAACAACTACTGATTTAGAGTTACTGCAAGTCGCGAAGAAAACAGGTGCTGCATCCACTATTCCATCACTGTTTCAACTTCAACATTTCAACATGATCTAATCACCAATGCTTTGTCTAATACAGTGACAACTAAAAGATACCAAAAACGATTTAGTCCAATCAGTAAGCTAAATATGATGTGTCTGTCCATGGTACTGATTTCTCTCTGTGTGTGCGTGCATGCAAATAKAAAAAGCATGTTGACTCACACTACTTGTAGAGAAATGAGTAGTGTGAGTCTTTCATGTTGCTAAACGGTCTATGACTCTGTAATACAGTTAGCGACGATTGTAGCATGTAAATCTTGGTGGGGCAAAAGAAAAGATGTGGGATGCATGCCAGCAAAGGCCCAACACAACACTAAACAATACATTAATTGCACTATAACAGTGACAAACGGTGCCCACAAACGGCCTACATAAAGCTGTCCCAACAGCAGTCCCAATATCTTACCACTGCTACACCTGGCTATCAGCGGAGCCTTGTCTGRCAGTGAAACAGTTAATTTAGCCTAATTTACTGCCTTTTTAAAAAACATAGCTGATATGGCTGACTTTTTTAAACAAATGTGGTTTCTAATGCCAATTGAGRTAGTGTCACGCCCTGACCTTAGTTATCTATGTTTTCTTTATTATTTTGGTTAGGTCAGGGTGTGACTAGGGTGGGTATGCTAGTTTTGTCTTGTCTAGGGTTTTTGTATATCTAGGGGTTTTGTAGGTCTAGGTATATATATGTCTATGGTGGCCTGATATGGTTCCCAATCAGAGGCAGCTGTTTATCGTTGTCTCTGATTGGGAACCATATTTAGKTAGCCATTTTCCCTTGGGTATTTGTGGGTTCTTGTCTATGTGTAGTTGCCTGTTCAGCACTCATTTGTATAGCTTCATGGTTCGTTTTGTTCAGTGTTCATTCTTAGAATAAAGAAGAATGTACGCATACCACGCTGCGCCTTGGTCTCCTCCTTTTGACGGCCGTGACAGAAGAACCCACCATAAAAGGAMCAAGCACCGTGTTAAGGAGGAATGGACCTGGGAGGAGATTTTGGACGCAGGCTGGGGAGTATCGCCTTCCGAGGGAGGAAATAGAGGCAGCTAAAGCGGAACGGCGATATTACGAGGAGAAATACCAACGAGGTAGGCCACAGAAACCCCAAGAAGTTTTTTTGGGGGGGCACCTAGAGCCAGTCAGGGAGTCGGATGAGGAGTTCGACGCACGATTCTGGAGAGAGGTGCTAGCATGGAGAGCGCTGCAGAGCGGGCATACTGGGGAGTGTGTGACTGGTCAGACACCGTGTTACGCAGTGATGTGCACGGTGTCTCCAGTTTGCATTCATAGCCCGGTGCGCTCTATTCCAGCTCTTCGCACTTGCYGGGTTCAAGTGAGCATTCAGCCAGGACGCATTGTGCCAGCTATACACTCAAGATCTCCAGTGTGCCTCCACAGTCCAGTACGTCCTGTGCCTCCTCTCCGCACTCGCCCTGAGGTGCGTGTCCTCAGCCCGGTACCACCAGTTCCGGCACCACGCATCAGGCCTCCAGTGCGCTTCCACGGTCCAGTATGGCCTGTGCCTCTTCCCCGCACTCGCCCTGAGGGGTCTCCAGCGAGGGTCTCCGATCCGGGGCCTCCAGCGAGGGTCTCCGATCCGGGGCCTCCGGCGATGATCCGCAGTCCAGAGCCTCCGGCGATGATTTCACTGTCCGGATCTACAAAGGCAGAGGGTTCAGTGTAAAGAGGGGGGGGGGGGGGGTCCAGAACCAGAGCCGCCACCGAGGGTAGATGCCACCCGGACCCTCCCCTATAAGTTCAGGTTTGCGGTCGGGAGATGCGCCAGGACCATTCACAGCTGAGCTCACTCAGTTCAGGTCAACGCTGATTGGCTCTTATTATTATATTATTTTTATCAAGGGAGGCCAAAGGCTCTCTGGTTTCCCTTGCATTCAGTGCTACAGGCGACAACAATGTCATACTCTTTTTGACCAGACAGCATCAGATAGATGCTTTCTCTGGTGATACATTCAACCTGTTGCGAATTGAAGGACATTAAACACAGAGAGACGAAAGACACACTATTTTGTGGAAGCCTGGCTTCCCTTGGTATCCATGAATACATGCCACTGGTTGCACCGCCCCACCCCCCAACTTTTGCCCTCAAAACASTCTGAATTCATCAGGGCATGGTGTTCCACAGGGATGCTGGCCCATGTTGACTCCAATGCTTCCCAAGTTGTGTCAAATTGAATTGATGCCCTTTAGGTGGTCGACCATACTTGACACGCACAGAAAACTGTTGAGTATGGAAAAACCCAGCAGTGTTGCAGTTCTTGACACAAATCGGTGCTCCTGGCACCTACTACCATACCCCGTTCAAAGGCACTTAAATCTTTTGTCTTGCCCATTCACCCTCTGAATGGCACACATACACATTCCATGTCTCAATTGCCTCAAGGCTTAAAAATTATTCTTTATCCTGTCTCCTCCCCTTCATCTACATTGATTGAAGTGCATTTAACAGGTGAGATCAATAAGGGATCATAGCTTTCACCTGGAWTCACCTGGTCAGTCYATGTCACGGAAAGAGCAGGTGTTCTTAATGTAGAGTCACATTTGTTGAAAGTAAGGAGTAGGGGTAGAATTAATTAGTTGAGCGTCTACTAACTGATTTTTCTGGTTTTCTTAAAGAGACGTGGTGTGTGAGGAGACATCGCTGTGGCACGGACAGAACTGACATATGCAGGGATGGACAGGTCAGAAGGTAACATGTCCATGTCTTCTCCTAAACTCAGCCTAACCTCTGAATCTGACCCCTCTGAATGTATTCAAAAATTATTCTTATCTGTGTTTAGCTACTGGGTAGTTTATTGATGTTAATGAACACAAAATATGAGCCGTAATCCTTTGCCATGACTTTGTATCATGTAGTATTTTGTTGGTTACTATTTCTAACTGTGTCATAACTCTTGCTTTGTATATTCTACTTTTCTCAACTCTAAAGGAGATTTGTAACATATGTGATTAATGTCCCTTAAACCAAAATAAGGGATAAGGATAAGGAAAATATTGCAGTCTTTAGGATCAAAGGTTGATTAGCAAATTAATATGAACTACTTTCATTCCCAGCCTGCATGCTGGATTGTTTATTTACAACGTAAGTCTAAATCTTTGCTTTTGCCTGTGTGTATTGGTGTATTGAGCTTGCCATTAACACATCAAATGCCCTTGGTAAGCTGATGAAACAGGCGCTTATTTTTAATTCCCCAGATATCCAACACCTCACATCCCCAGTGACACGCATATCCTAACTCATCCTCTCTCACATTAGGGGATAGTTAAGGTTGGTTAAAACCAGGGATCATACCTTCTCTCCAGACTGAGAGGTGCCAACACAGAGGATTAGAAATCTCTCTGGGGCTTGATACACAGTTGATACACAGTTGATACATAGTTRATACATAGTASATACATAGCTGATAGATAGTTGATAGATAGTTGATACATAGTTGAAACATAGCTTTAAATGTTTTATTTAACCTTCATTTAACTAGGCAAGTCAGTTAAGAACAAATTCTTATTCATAGCTGATACATAGTTGATACATATGCTGATAGATAGTTGATTCATAGCTGATAGATAGTTTATACATAGCTGATAGATAGTTGATACATAGCTGATAGATAGTTGATACATAGCTGATAGATAGTTTGATACATAGTTGATAGATAGTTGATACATAGCTGATAGATAGTTGATACATATCTGATAGATAGTTGATACATAGCTTGATATGATAGTTATACATAGCTGATAGATAGTTGATACATAGCTGATAGATAGTTTGATACATAGCTGATACATAGTTGATTTCATAGCTGATATATAGTTGATACATAGCTGATAGATAGTTGATTCATAGCTGATACATAGTTGATACATAGCTGATAGATAGTTGATACATAGCTGATAGATAGTTGATTCATAGCTATACATAGTTGATTCATAGCTGATAGATAGTTGATACATAGCTGATAGATAGTTGATACATAGCTGATAGATAGTTGATTCATAGCTGATACATAGTTGATTCATAGCTGATACATAGTTGATACATAGCTGATAGATAGTTGATACATAGCTGATAGATAGTTGATTCATAGCTGATAGATAGTTGATACATAGCTGATAGATAGTTGATACATAGCTGATAGATAGTTGATACATAACTGATAGATAGTTGATACATAGCTGATAGATAGTTGATTCATAGCTGATAGATAGTTTATACATAGCTGATAGATAGTTGATTCATAGCTGATAGATAGTTATACATAGCTGATAGATAGTTGATTCATAGCTGATAGATAGTTATACATAGCTGATAGATAGTTGATACATAGCTGATGATATTATACAGCGATAGATAGTGATTCATAGCTGATAGATAGTTGATACATAGCTGATAGATAGTTGATACATAGCTGATAGATAGTTGATACATAACTGATAGATAGTTGATACATAGCTGATAGATAGTTGATTCATAGCTGATAGATTAGTTTATACATAGCTGATAGATAGTTGATTCATAGCTGATAGATAGTTTATACATAGCTGATAGATAGTTGATTCATAGCTGATAGATAGTTTTATACATAGCTGATAGATAGTTGATACATAGCTGATAGATAGTTTATACATAGCTGATAGATAGTTGATACATAGCTGATAGATAGTTGATTCATAGCTGATACATAGTTGATTCATAGCTGATACATAGTTGATACATAGCTATAGATAGTTGATACATAGCTGATAGATAGTTGATCATAGCTGATAGATAGTTGATACATAGCTGATAGATAGTTGATACATAGCTGATAGATAGTGATAATAACTGATAGATAGTTGATACATAGCGATAGATAGTTGATCATAGCTGATAGATAGTTTATTACATAGCTGATAGATAGTTGATTCATAGCTGATAGATAGTTATACATAGCTGATAGATAGTTGATTCATAGCTGATAGATAGTTTATACATAGCTGATAGATAGTTGATACATAGCTGATAGATAGTTTATACATAGCTGATAGATAGTTGATACATAGCTGATAGATAGTTGATTCATAGCTGATAGATAGTTGATACATAGCTGATAGATAGTTGATACATAGCTGATACATAGTTGATTCATAGCTGATAGATAGTTGATTCATAGCTGATACATAGTTGATTCATAGCTGATACATAGTTGATACATAGCTGATAGATAGTTGATACATAGCTGATAGATAGTTGATCATAGCTGATACATAGTTGATTCATAGCTGATAGATAGTTGATACATAGCTGATAGATAGTCATAGCTGATAGATAGTTGATTCATAGTGATAGATAGTTGATACATAGCTGTAGATAGTTGATACATAGCTGATAGATAATGTGATTCATAGCTGATAATAGTTGATTCATAGCTGATAGATAGTTGAACATAGCTGATAGATAGTTGATACATAGCTGATAGATAGTTGATTCATAGCTGATACATAGTGTGATACATAGCTGATAGATAGTTGATACATAGCTGATAGATAGTTGATTCATAGCTGATAGATAGTTGATACATAGTTGATAGATAGTTGATACATAGCTGATAGATAGTTGATACATAGCTGATAGATAGTTGATTCATAGCTGATAGATAGTTGATACATAGCTGATAGATAGTTGATACATAGCTGATAGATTAGTTGATTCATAGCTGATAATAGTTGATTCATAGCTGATAGATAGTTGATACATAGCTGATAGATAGTTGATACATAGCTGATAGATAGTTGATTCATAGCTGATAGATAGTGATACATAGCTGATAGATAGTTGATACATAGCTGATAGATAGTTGATTCATAGCTGATAGATAGTTGATTCATAGCTGATAGATAGTTGATTCATAGCTGATAGATAGTTGATTACATAGCTGATAGATAGTTGATTCATAGCTGATAGATAGTTGATACATAGCTGATAGATAGTTGATTCATAGCTGATAGATAGTTGATCATTAGCTGATAGATAGTTGATACATAGCTGATAGATAGTTGATACATAGCTGATAGATAGTTGATTCATAGCTGATAGATAGTTGATTCATAGCTGATAGATAGTTGATACATAGCTGATAGATAGTTGATTCATAGCTGATAGATAGTTGATACATAGCTGATAGATAGTTGATTCATAGCTGATAGATAGTTGATTCATAGCTGATAGATAGTTGATACATAGGCTGATAGATAGTTGATTCATAGCTGATAGATAGTTGATTCATAGCTGATAGATAGTTGATACATAGCTGATAGATAGTTATACATAACTGATAGATAGTTGATACATAGCTGATGGATAGATACCACCCTGCATACCACTGTTGGCTTGCCTTCTGAAGCTAAGCAGGGTTGGTCCTGGTCAGCCCTGGATGGGAGACCAGGTGCTGCTGGAAGTGGTGTTGGAGGGCCAGTAGGAGGCACTCTTTCCTCTGGTCTAAACAAAGATCCCAATGCCCCAGGGCAGTGATTGGGACACTGCTCTGTGTAGGGTGCCATCTTTCGGATGGACGTTAAACGGGTGTCCTGACTCTCTGAGGTCATTAAAGATCCCATGGCACTTATCGTAAGAGTAGGGGTGTTAACCCCGGTGTCCTGGCTAAATTCCCAATCTGGCCCTCAACCATCACGGTCACCTAATAATCCCCAGTTTACAATTGGCTCATTCATCCCCCTCCTCCCCCTGTAACTATCCCCAGGTCGTGCTGCAAATGAGAACGTGTTCTCAGTCAACTTACCTGGGAAAATAACGGTAAAATAAAAATATAAAAAAATAGTGATACATAGGCTGCAGTGTGTGTGTTTAGTTTAGTTTATTAAGATCCTCATTAGCTACTAATCTTCCTGGGATCCACATAACAAATACAAATACATGATAAAGTACAGAACAGACAAGAACAACATCAGATATTACATTCAATTCAATATAAATGTGTGTGTGTGTGTGTGTGTGTGTGTGTGTGTGTCTTTGAGTCTCTGTTGTGTCTGTGTGTGGATCTGAAGTGCAGCCACTGCCAGGCTCTGCCACACTGTGGCATACTGATCACGATAGAGGTCATTAGAATGTTAATGTCAGAGAGGAGTGTGGAGTCTGGCATATAGCTTCTCTGTGAAAACGTAACTGTGCTCTAAAGTTAAGAAGATTTTGTGGTTATGTACAATAGACATGTTTGTGCTCTGGTTCATGCCCTGTGTTTCATAGTCATGCTAAGTTGTGTGTGAATCTTTTTCTATGTGTTTACTGATACGGCTGACTGTAGGCTTCCTGTATTTCATATAATACTCGTTTTAATATTGACCAACAGAGGGTTCTCTTTTATTGAATTGATCTTGCTGTGTAAATGTTGGCTGGCAGCCTGACTGTGTTTGCATTTATTCTTATAATGGACTTATAATACTGCCATGCTCAAGAATGACTGTGTTTCATAATCACAAAAAGCATATGGGCGGTGTGAACTGACTTACATGATAGACGTAAAATTGTCTAGACAGAATAGCACAGTATATATCATTAATATTTCAATACTGTTACTTAGTACTTTACTTGCAAACAATACTACATTACTTTAAATACAGGTCAGGAACAACCAAAGACACAGTTAAGTAGTTAGTTAATATTTTATTATAAATATTAGAATACGTTTTGTATTTACAATGATCGTTGTATGAAATATAGAATTTGAAAGTAAAATAAATGAGTTATATTAACATATAATGACTCTGTAAATCGAAGTAAAAGTTAATTGACTGGACACTAGATTCTCTTGATGAGGACATCTGTTACATCCAGAAGTCTTGAGCAATGTTTTGATAATGGTCATCTTTGCTGTATACCTAAAGAAAAAAAATTGTAATTAGTTTACTGGTTCAAATAGGATGTCTAATTCCATTGAATATGGGACATCATCAAACTGGAACACTGCAGTGAATAATCACTGGTAGTACAGAGACAAAATCCACTGTATCACTCACCATATAAATGGACAATTATTTAAACACCTAGTTGTAACTTACACGTATATTGAATCTGTGCTTTATTTAAATGTGTAGTGGATGGATAATCAGTGTACATACCGGACTTGACTGTGCAGTCTCTGCATACACCGGCGATTCCAACAGAGAATCCATACTTGAGTTGATAACGTCGTCATAAGCACACATCTCACTGCTGATTGGGTGTCTCTCCATCCCAGTCGTATTGTGTAGTGGGTACGTGGACGTGGCTGTGTGGTGGAGGGTCTGGTGCTGCCCTGCAAGTCTCCCTATCTCTTCCTCCTCTCCCCAACAGTTCCCTGAGGAGGAGGGGTTGAACTGGCACACCTCTTGTTGAGGTGATATGTGGTGTCCTGATGCGTTGAGGTTCAGCTCCTTCCTCTGGCACAGAGCCTCCTCGCTGAGTCCCAGCTGGGCAGACAGGTGGGAGATGTAGCTGATGGTGAGGCGCAGCGTCTCGATCTTGGTCAGAGTCTGTTCAGGAGGAGCCACAGAGGGGGGCAGGTAGGTTCTGAGGTGGTGGAGGGCTTTGGTCAGGTCTCTCATCCTCAGCTTCTCTTTCTCGCTGGCACTCTGTCTCTGCTTGCTGGGGTTCTTGGAGCAGTTCTTTCTAATCCTCCCTCCAGAGAGTCTTCCTTCGTTGCTGGAGGACGGGGAAGCGGATGCCTTGGCTCCCCCAGAGTATGTTGACCTGTGAGGTCCTGTGGCGGTCCCCCGAGGTAGCCAGGAGAGGGAGAAGTCCATGCAGGAGGTCGGGGAGATGATACAGGTCTCTGGGGAAGAGAGGTTATAGATCTCAGAGTCTGAACTGGGATAACTCCAGTGGTACTGCACACCAACACCATAGTTGCTGAGTAGAGGAGCAGAGATATCCATGCTGTGTCCTGTATGTTGAGCAGTAGGACTGAACTGAAGAGCTTGGCCTGTGGGCTGGTCATTCGGAGAGCCTTGGTTTTATGCAGGAGTCTGAGGTGTGAAGTGACACCTCTACAGACCCTCTCAGACCATCATCATGGCCTCCCAGAGCTCCTGGACAGAGAGAGTCGCCACCAGCAGTCCTCTGCTGGGAAAAAATACAACTAATGCTGCTCAGAGAGTGACGTGTCACATTTGACCCCTCACCAAAACAATAAACAATTTCTCTCTTATAATGTTTTTACCATTGTGGCCTCCATAGTCATCTGTCTTTGTCCCTCATGAGTTACATCAGCTAATCAGCTAATGATTTGAATAACACCACTGTTAATATTCTTTCATTCAGACCGTAGTGGTTCAGAGGCTGAATATTCTGATTGACTGCTTTAATTTTTCTCAAACACATTTTATACCTCCAAACACATTTTGAAAATGATATCCATTTGTGTGCGTAAAGACAAATTATTAAAAAGACTACAATTAAATWAAATATTATTTAAAATTTGTATTAATTGTTTAATATAGGTACAGTGCCTTCAGAAAGTATCCACACCCCTTGACTTTTCCAMATTTTTKAATTTAAAATGAATTACATATTTATTTATTTTGTCAMTGGCCTACACCCAATACCCCATGATTAATTATGTTTTTTCGAAAACTTTTACTAATTAAGTACAAATTTAAAGCTGAAATGTCTTGAGTCAATAAGTATTCAACCCCTTTGTTTGGCAAGCCTAAATAAGTTCAAGAGTAAACATGTGCTTAACAACTCACATAATAACTTGYATGGACTCACTCTATGTGCAATAATAGTGATTAACATTATTTTGTAATGACTACTACTCTGTACCCCACACATACATTTACAGTATATGCAAGGTCCCTCAGTCGAGCAATGAATTTAAAACAGAGATTCAACTACAAAGACCAGGGAGGTTTTCCAATGCCTCAAAAAGGAGGGTAGCTATTGGTAGATGGGTAAAAAAATTWAACTGACATTAAATATCTCTTTGAGCATGGTGAAGTTATTAATTACACTTTAGATGGTGTATCAATACACCCAGTCACTACAAAGAYACAGTAGTCCTTCCTAACTCAGTTGCCGGAGAGGAAGGAAACCGCTCAGGGATTTCACCATGAGGCCAATAGTGACTTTAAAACTGTTACAGAGTTTAATGGCTGTGATAGGACAACAACATTGTCGTTACACCACAACACTAACCTAATTGACAGAGTGAAAAGGAAGCCTGTACAGAATTTAAATATTCCAAAACATGCATCCTGTTTGCAACAAGGCACTAAAGTAATACTGCAGAAAATGTGGCAAAGCAATTCACTTTTTGTCCTGTATACAAAGTGTTATGTTTGGGCCAAATCCAATACAACACATTACTGAGTACCACTCTCCATATTTTCAATAATAGTGATGGCTGCATCATGTTATGGGAAGGCTTGTAATCATTAAGGACTGGGGAGTTTTTCAGGAAAAAAAAAATGGAATGGAGCTAAGCACAGGAAAAATCCTAGAGGAAAACCTTGGGACCACGCAGCCGTCATACTGCTCAGGAAGGAGACGTGTTCTSTCTCCTAGAGATGAATGTACTTTGGTGCGAAAAGTGCAAATCAATCCCAGAACAACAGCAAAGGACCTTGTGAAGCTGCTGGAGGAAACAGGTACAAAAGTATCTATATCCACAGTAAAACGAGTCCTATATCGACATAATCTGAAATGTCGCTCAGCAAGGAAGAAGCCACTGCTCCAAAACCGTATAAAAAACCAGACTACGGTTTGCAACTGGACACGGGGACAAAGATCGTACTTTTTTCATCAGACCAAATGTCCTCTGGTCTGATGAAACAAAAATAGAACTGTTTGGCCATAATGACCATCAGTATGTTTGGAGGGAAAAGGGGAGGCTTGCAACCCGAAGAACACACCTCAAACGTGAGCGCGGGGGTGGCAGCATCATGTTGTGGGGGTTCTTTGCTGCAGGAGAGACTGGTGCACTTCACAAAATAGATGGCATCATGAGGTAGGAAAATGATGTGGATATATTGAAGCAACATCTCAAGACATCAGTCAGGAAGTTAAAGCTTGGTCGGAAATGGGCCTTCCAAATGGACAATGACCCCAAGCATACTTCCAAAGTTCGGGCAAAATGGCTTAAGGACAACAAAGTCAAGGTATTGGAGTGGCCATCACAAAGCCCTGACCTCAGTCCTATAGAAAATTTGTGGGCAGAACTGAAAAAGCGTGTGTGAGCAAGGAGACCTACAAACCTGACTCAGTTACACCAGCTCTGTCAGGTTAAGTTAAACATTTTAAAGGCAATGCTACCAAATACTAATTGAGTGTATGTAAACTTCTGACCCACTGGGAATGTGATGAAAGAAATAAAAGCTGAAATAAATCATTCCCTCTACTATTATTCTGACATGTCACATTCTTAAAATAAAGTGGTTATCCTAACTGACCTAAAACAGGGAATTTTTACTAGAATWAAATTTCAGGAATTGTGAAAAAGTGAGTTTAAATTTATGGTGTAATGTTAACTTCTGACTTCAACTGTATATATATATATATTAAAGGTTTGGAGAGCCTTTACCCACGAAATACTGTATATTGATGAATAAAAAAATACAGTGGTTTTATTAATCCTGAAAGTTGTCATATTTAAGTCCATGAAATATTGAAAGGTGGGAAAAAAGTGTACAATAGGGGTTAAACAATAATCCTATAACTCTACCCTAATTCTCAGTAATAATGGAACTGTATGACAACGATCCAGTCATCGTGAACTGTGCGCCAGGCTCCAGGTTTAACCTGCTACGTGTGGTCTGAGTTCCATAATGATTCAAATAGGCTACATGTCCCAAAGTATTGCTCAAAGTTGACTAATATGGTCCACTAATGCTAACGACCCTCGGTAACAATTTACAAGGACGTGACAGAGGAAAGTAACTTAAACGGAATGGAATAATGCAAAAATACATGAATGTGGCTATTACTCACGGTGGCTCCCGATAGTGGCTAATATTTAACATATTTAATGATACAAAAGATATTTAATGATATAAATTGTAAAATAAACTGGAGAAAAGCCCGGGCATATAATCAAAACGTTCTTAAGCGCATACATCAACTCGACAGGTTCAGTCTTACAGAAGCCTATAGCTTGGTCTCCAAATTTCATCCACACAAATTATGAGGGCACACAATTAGAAATCTAAATAACATAAGTATATTTATAGACTATTTCACTGTGGAAAAGGGACCGCAATACATGTCATGTTGATATGATTTTCAGTTTGCTTCCATATGGCTGGTTTCACATTCGTCTCCAGAGATCATAAGAAAAATGTGTATTGTGTGTATTTGTGTATTGTGTGTATAAAATGTGTATTTACAATCCCCTTCTACAAATGGATTAATCATTCTCTATAGATCTTATGAAGTTATAAATTACAGTTCCATTTACGCGCGCTTAACTCTGGTCGGAATCTGGGCCTTTGTCATTATAGGGTTTGGTATGTAGATGGGTGAAAAAAATCTATATTTAATCCATTTTGAATTCAAGCRGTATGAATCATTTCTGAAGGCACTACACATATCGCCTACAGCATGGCAGTTTAAGACCACAACATGAAGAGCCACCAGATCGTAGGGTGTACACTGGTGGTCAGTTTAGAGCAGGGGTAACTCTCTCACAGCCAAGGTGTCACTTGGCACCTGTAATGAGCTCAGCTAAAGACACAGCCACTGTTCTCTGGACTGTGTGAACCAGTAATGGGAAGTCACACCCCACGTGTAACTGGGACTAAAGAGATGATCAAACATAATTAAGGCCTTTCATAGTTTGCTGTGATTGAGAAACATGCKACAGTATGCTGACACTATGAGATAGTATAACGGACTTATTAAATAGTATGCAACAGTCGTTATATTTTATTAATGTTATATTTATTATGTGGATATTTTCACTTTGAAGGACCAGTCCTGAATCCCCTACTAACCCATATATATATAAAAAATTACAATATGAGGAATTTCAAAATAGATTGTGATTTTATATGACCAGTTAAAGAACCAATGAGTTGCCCACCTCATGCACTGGGACTGGGGAGGTTTGTGGGGGTTTTCCTCACACAATCATGTTTATACTGAAGCCTGGTCGTGTTAACTCATACACAACACATCTTGACCCTTGGTGAACATGTCAATATCACTCAATTCCCTCTCTTATATCAAGTAAATGTAAAGTTTCAGTGTGTGGATGGAATTTCTAGATAAATAATGTCTAATGCACACTGTAAGCAACCATTTTCAGTTATATGTGACCATATATCTCAATATAACTAACTACAATTTATGATGCACTTTTGAGAGATGAGATACCAAAGACTTGAAAAYGCTTGTCACATTTCAAGTATCACARTTTTACACAATTGCTAAGTGCCCCAAGTAGTGGCTCTCTATAACAGTATGTCATTATTGTGTACATTGTATAATGAAAACCCTGTTTGGTGTCTATACCCAGCTGCCCTAGCCCTGTGTGACCCTAGACTAACACTGGTGGGGGCTAGAGGGGCCTTTGGGGGAGAGCATTGCCGTGGGAAGTAGGAGTGCATAGGGTGCTGCAGCGCACACTGAAAAATCGGAATAAAAATAATGGACTGTCGTTTCTCTTTAATTATTTGAGCTGTTCTTGCCATAATATGGACTTGGTATTTTATCAAATAGGGCTATCTTCTGTATACCCCCCTACATACTCTACAACAAAGCTTTCTTAGTGTCCAACCAGTTTTCTCTACCCTTAGCCTTGTTATGAACACCTCCAAAACAAAGGTCATGTGGTTTGGTAAGAAGAATGCCCCTCTCCCCACAGGTTTGATAACTACCTCTGAGGGTTTAGAGCTTGAGGTAGTCACCTCACACAGTACTCGGGAGTATGGCTAGACGGTACACTGTCCTTCTCTCAGACCATATCAAAGCTGCAGGCTAAAGTTAAATCTAGACTTGGTGTCCTCTATCGTAATCGCTCCTCTTTCACCCCAGCTGCCAAACTAACCCTGATTCAGATGACCATCCTACCCATGCTAGATTACGGAGACATAATTTATAGATCGGCAGGTAAGGGTGCTCTCGAGCGGCTAGATGTCCTTACCATTTGGTCATCAGATTTGCCACCAATGCTCCTTATAGGACTCATCACTGCACTCTATACTCCTCTGTAAACTAGTCATCTCTGTATACCCGTTACAAGACCCACTGGTTGATGCTTATTTATAAAACCCTCTTTGGACTCACTCCCCCCTATCTGAGATACCTACTGCAGCCCTCATCCTCCACGTACAACACCCGTTCTGCCAGTCATATTCTGTTAAAGGTCCCCAAAGCACACACATCCCTGGGTCACTCCTCTTTTCAGTTCACTGCAGCTAGTGACTGGAACGAGCTGCAACAAACACTCAAACTGGACAGTTTTATCTCAATCTCTTCATTCAAAGACTCAATCATGGACACTCTTACTGATAGTTGTGGCTGCTTTGCGTGATGTATTGTTGTCTCTACCTTCTTGCCCTTTGTCCTGTTGTTTGTACCATGTTTTGTACTGCTACCATGTTGTGTTGCTACCATGCTGTGTTGTCATGTGTTACTGCCTTGCTTTGTTTTTGTCTTAGGTCTCTCTTTATGTAGTGTTGTGTTGTCTCTCTCGTGATGTGTGTTTTGTTCTATATTTATATTTTTAATTTTTAATCCCAGCATCCGTCCCCGCAGGAGGCCTTTTGCCTTTTGGCAGGCCGTCATTGTAAATAAGAATTTGTTCTTAACTAACTTGCCTAGTTAAATAAAATAAAATACCTTGTCACAACACAACTGATTGTCTCAAACTTTTAACAAGGCACACCTGTTAATTGAAATGCATTCCAGGTGACTACCTCATGAAGCTGTTTGAGAGAATGGCAAGTATGCAAATCGGTCATCAAGGCGAAGGGTGGCTACTTTAAAGAATCAAAAATATGACTTTTTTAAAAATTGTTTAACACTTCTTTGGTTACTACATGATTCCATATGTGTTATTTCATAGATTTGATGTCTTTACTTATTATTCTACAATTTCGAAAATCGAAAAAATAAAGAAAAACCCTTAAATGAGCAGGTGTGTCCAAACTTTTGACAGGTACTGTATATATATAAATAATACAAATAAAAAAAATAATCACAAAAGTAGTGAAGGTAGTGAAAGTACTGGGCCTTTAATAGTCCTGTATTAGCGGACTGATATAGCCATCTGCAGCGCGGGCCCAAACTGTTTCCCACAGCTATGTGGGAGAGGCCAGTGGCCTGTGGGGTAGAGGCAGTGGCCATTAGCACCTCATAGTGAAAGCTAGAGCCCGAGCTAGCACCTGTCCTGTCCCCTCCCCATGCCCCCAAAACCTTCAGCCAGCTTGACATGGCCCGAGCCTTGCCAGGGGTGCACAATCAGCACTCACTACATCCAGAGTTGTCTAAAGCCGTGAGTCTAGTTCTCGCCATTAGAGCCCTGTTTGGGGTTTTAGAGAAGAGCAGTGATGGATGTTCTCTAGATTCATATTTGTAGCAGTTGACCTCTATTATGTCAGTCAATCAAATGTATTTTATGAAGCCGTTTCTACATCAGCAGTTGTCACAAAGTGCTATACAGATACCCAGCCTAAAACCCCAAAGAGCAAGCAATGCAAATATAGAAGCAAGTGGCTAGGAAAAACTCCCTAGAAAGGCAGGAACCTAGGAATAATAGAGAGGAACCAAGATAGCACGTCCAGTTCAGCAGGTCAGAGTTCCATAGCCACAGGCAGAACAGCAGAATTGGATCACAAGATTAAAAAAAATAATCTTAACCTTTATTTAACTAGGCAAGTCAGTTAAGAACAAATTCTTATTTACAATGACAGCCTAGGAACAGTGGGTAAACTGCCTTGTTCAGGGGAAGAACAACTGATTTTTACCTTGTCAGCTCGGGGATTCGATCCACCAACCTTTTGATTACTGGCCCAGCGCTCTACCTGCGATTAAGTATAGGTGTCTAATATTGTTAACATTAATTAATAAATAGCAAAAGAAGATCGATTTATTCATTGTTAGCATTCTGTCCCAATCTACCTATAAATATTCACAGCTCCCATTTTTACTCTGCTTTTGGACCTGGTGTCCTGATGTTGTCCCTGGTGAAATAAGTTGTTTCACACCTCTGGTAGAGTAAACAGCACCACCCCCTCCCCCCCTCTCCAATGCTCTGTGTTGAGAAGTACCCCCCCACTCAAAATAGGTGAAATGATGGGACCCCTGAATGGGTTCTATGCTGACTCAAAACATCTCAACCAAGCGTAAGAGAGCATGTTTCTAATTCAGAATGAACGGCTGGTGTGCAGTTCCTCATGTTCCTATTTTACAACTTTCATATCACTGTAGAAACCTGAATCAACCAGGTCTGTCTACCACTCTGTGGCCTATTACAGACTTAATGCCAAGAAGAACAAACCAACCATCGCTCACAGTACACTGATAGATTTATTTGATTCGTTTCATCTTTTCACAGTCACAAAACCCCAAAACAAAAAATGTATGCAAAATATTTTTTTCCACGACAGACAATATTTTGAGATAAAAATATAAAAACAAAGAACAACGTATGGCTTTCTGTTTTACAAAGATGCAGACACAAACATGAATGCACCCAAGAAGTGTATTCATAAGCCAATCCCTTGATAACAGTGATGCTGCAGCTCAAAAAGATGCTTGAGAAAGAAACAAGCTTTTACTGAAAACACAACTTACGGCTCGACAGAATCCTTGCATTCAGTTAAGGCTGATTACTTCCCGCAGCTCAATTGATAACAGGTATTACACAATGTATTGGCAATAATTGTGTATACCTCCATATAATGGTACAGATGTTCTATAGACTAAAGGTAACCAAACCTACACTTTGAAAAAGGATAATTCAACATCACCTTTATTCTTGTTTTGTAGCTTTTTCTATTTTGAAATATGTTATTGTGTGAATATACTGTAGATACAATAAGGATAGTCAAATGCAAAATAGTGTTTCAACAGCAAAGCCTCAGTTTGTGTAACTTTTCGATTGTTAGTATGACAGAAATAATTGGCAAAAGTCTTGTTTTGTATTGGAAAGAAATGCAATTGTCTCCACAATACTTGACAAAAACAGCTAAGAAATGCTTAAACTAACTAAAGTGATTGTTAGTTCAAGCCGGTACAGGCTACAATCCAGTCAGTTATTTACAGTGACACAGACAGTAATCATCATTCAGACTACTTGCTTTTTGACCAACACATGAAAAAGACACAGAAACATTACTAACATGCAACTCAGTCAACAGTTAGCAGTAACAGCACTGTGTGCTTCACTGAATCTCCCATCACCAATAAGAGCATTTCCTCCACATATTTTAAAACTAGTTTTTTTTCATATTCCTATGTGGTACCACTTCAACAGAAAAACTAAAGATGTTGTTGCATAGACAACACAAATAAACCACAGCCCAAGTGAGAAACGGAGAACATTTACATCAAGCACACAAACACACTGTAGGACCAAACAGTTTGCTGAATGAAGTTGCAAGTTAGATTCAATTGGAAAATTGGAATGCAAAAATCTAAGAAGAAATAGATTTATTGTGGTTTGATTGCAGGTGCATATTCAGCAGGATTACATTTTCAGAGCATGTCAGAAAATAAGATTAGAATGGAACGGCCAAATAAGTTATCTCCTCAATTTGATGGAGAATACTGCAGTAAATTGCTGTTGTATGCTGTTCCCTAAGTGGCAACCTACTGAATGTACCTATGGTTGATGGACTATAACCTCAAACACTCAACTAAAGGTAATTATTCAAAAATACAGTATAGATGTGGTGAAGGATATTTGCTGTCCTCCCACTACATACTGTGGGTTGATTGAAACACAAGACGAGAATACATGGAGGGAATGCTACACTACAGTCAATATAGTTTATATTTTGGAGAAAAGGTAGAGTGTTTGAGTTGAGAACTATTCATTAAGGCAGGGCCAAGATTAAAACAACATAATTTTAGCAAAACAAAACAGTACCTGAATTCAAAATGGCACTGGAGAAAGATTCCCTTGACCAGAAATCTGTTTCTGGTTACCAGTCTCCATCAAGAGGTTTACATATTTTCCAATTCTTATCTTGTGTCTCAGGTCGACAATATCGTACATTAATGGGGCAAACTATGGTTTTTAGACCAATAGATAAGGAATTAGAGAAAAATTCCCATTTAGTCCCAATAATAATTTAGATTTTTGGAGTTGATTTTAAAGCATTTCACTCCAAACACATCATAACTAGTGAGACAGAACAGACAATGAAGAACACTGTTAGTTAGCATGTAATTAAAGGATCTCTATGTTGGTGGAACAAACTCTTGTCAGCTCCAGGTGGTTACAACCAATCTTGCTTAATGCCTGTGTGTCTCAGAGGAACTCCGCCTGTAAAGGTGGCTCCTTGCTCCTGTGACCTTTGACCTCCTCACTGGAGGATCTTCTCCCGGGTCTCGGGCAGCTTGAGGGCCACCAGACCTCCACACACCAGAGCAGTGCAGGAGAGGAGGATGGGGACAACTTTGGTGACCCCCACAAAGGAGGCAAAGATGGAGGTGCCCAGGATGGCCGCCAGCTTACAAAGAGCATTCAACACCCCAAACGCTGTGGCTCTGTGGGAGGAGGTTAGGGACATAGGTTAAATACACCACAGGGGACACAGTGGTGCAGCTGTCTAAGGCACTGCATCTCAGTGCAAGAGGCGTCACTACAGTCCCTGGTTCGAATCCAGGCTGTATCACATCTGGCTGTGATCGGGAGTCCCATAGGGCGGCGCACAATTAGCGTGGTTTTTGGCCCGGGGTAGGCTATCATTGTAAATAAGAATTTGTTCTTAACTGACTTGCCTAGTTAAATAAAGATTGAATTTAAATGATTACATTTTACATCCATTTTATTCAGTAACTGATGATAATGGGTTGACATACTTTCAACAGTATAAAGCAAATCATACAATATCATATCAACAATCTATTTCCAATAGGCACAATATAATAAATTAGATGGGCCTAGCTAATACATTCATGTCTGATTTCCAGATTGCTGTACTGTACCTTTTGGAGGCTGGGTAAAGTTCCACTGTGATGACCTCAATGCCGTTCCACGCTGCCACGCTGACCCCACAGAACAGACACTGCCAGGCTATGATGGCCGCCTGACTGAAGCTCAGGAACAGGAACAAGGTGCAGCCAGCTGAGATCAGCATGGAGAGGCCTGCAAAGGGAGGAGCAGATTGGGCTCACAGTAGGAAGCAGTGAGCTCAGTGGCACTGGCACATCATGTGCAGAGGGAGATGGAGCCGTGATGTGTGCGGTAAGATTCAATCACACTTCGATGTTCCTTGATCATATTTCAAGGCTCACACCCATATAAAACTCAATGCTCATACTTTTCTCATCTGCCTATCTACACTTGTCCTACCTGTCCATTGTAAGAACCAATACAGTTAAAATCATAGAAACCTATTACCATTGTACTTTGTCCAATACAGACCAACTCACCTATGATTTTAACCCTGCCTATCTTCTCCATGAACAGAGCTGATATGATGTTGCCGGGTAGAACAGCCAGGGACCCCAGGAAGCTGACCAGGTAGATGAGCACATCGTTCTCCTTGTCGATGTCCAGGTGACAACCCTTCTTATTATGGAGGAATGTGGTGTTCTCCAGCCTACAGTCTATGAACCTTTCCTCATACAGATCTGGAGGAAACGTGACAATGCCAACGATATAACATAAATAGTGTTCGTGGATAAACATTAATGGCTTTGCAATTCTCAGTCCACTGGTCAATATGTACTGTCTGTTTTCAGTGAAATATAGCAACGGTAATTGATGATTTTGAAATGCATTACATACTGCATTGTCATTATACTTCATTCATTCATATTGAGCAGGACTTGATTTTTGCAAAAGTTCAATCTCTGTTTAACCTTTTTTTCATTTTGGAAAGTTTCCAAAGGGTTAAACTTGTTAACAATGTGATGCATTGGTTGGCCTACTGTAACACCTCCAGCGGCTCCCACCTGTGTTATAGAAGACAGTGGATCTGATGGTGCAGTTCTCAAACATTGTTTCAGTGGACTCGATGTCCTCAAAGTAACAATCTTCAAACAGTGAATCCTCAAACTTAACAGACTTCATCTGTATGTTGATAAACCTAAAGGGATGGAACACAAAAGCAAAATTCCTGACTTTTTGATGACTTGGCATATTACATGCTAGAATGACAGACAGCACTATCCTTCCTCAATATTGTCTGTATCATTTTGAAATAAATAATACGTGCCATACTTACATAGAATGATATGTTACATTGTGATATTATCAAGAGACATGACAATGATAAATTACTGTTGTAATACAGTATTACTAGGTGTTGCTGTGGTGTAGTACTTAGAAGGGCCAGAAGGTGGAGCATGGACATTACATACTTGTCATTGATGTATTCTCCCTCTCTGTGGATCTGATTCTCCAGGGAGAAGTTGAAGTGGAAGCGTTCTACTCTCTCTCTGTGGAACACCTTGACTTTGGACTCATACTCCTCTTGCTGCAGGTATTTGATCATGTCAGGGAACCACACACCCAGTCCATAGTAACTGAAATACGATGGTATCAGCGTTATTGGACCACAGTAGACAACATTAAAATACAGTATTTTGGCATCCCAAATGGCACCCTATTCCCTATATAGTGCACTGCTTTTGACCAGGGCCCATGGGAGGAATATGGTGCCATTTGGGACACAGACTGTATCTACAGCTGCACACAGTGTACAATCTTTCCTGTTTAGCATCACATATATTGTACATATACAGTGCCTTTGGAAAGTATTCAGACCCCTTGAATATTTTGACGTTTTGTTACGTTACAGCCTTATTCAAAATGGACTAACAAAAAAATTACATTGTCAGCAATCTACACACAATACCCCATAATGACAAAGCGAAAACAGGTTTTAGAAATTAACAAATTTATTACAAATAAAAAGCAGAAATTCCTTATTACATAAGTATGCAAACTCTTTGCTCAGAGCAAAAAGGTCGAAGGAATTGTCCATAGAGCTCCGAAAGAGGATTGTATCAAGTCACAGATCTGGGGAAGGGTACCAAAAACATTTCAGCAGCATTGAAGGTCCCCAAGAACACAGTGGCCTCCATCATTCTTAAATGGAAGAAGTTTGGAACCCCCAAGACTCTTCCTAGAGCTGGCCGCCCGGCCAAACTGAGCAATCGGGGGAGAAGGACCTTGGTCAGGGAGGTAACCAATAACCCGATGGTCACTCTGACAGAGCTCTAGAGTTCCTCTGTGGAGATGGGAGAACCTTCCAGGAGGACAACCATCTCTGCAGCACTCCACCAATCAGGCCTTTATGATAGAGTGGCGAGATGGAATCCACTCCTCAGTAAAAAGGCACATGACAGCCCGCTTGGAGTTTGCCAAAAGGCACCTAAAGACTCTCAGACCATGAGAAACAAGATTCTCTGGTCTGATGAAACCAAGATTGAACTCTTTGGTCTGAATGACAACCGTCACGTCTGGAGAAAACCTGGCACCATCCCTATGGTGAAGCATGGTGGTGGCAGCATCATGCTGTGGGGATGTTTTTCAACGGCAGGGACTGGGAGACTAGTCAGGATCGAGGCAAAGATGAACGGAGCAAAGGACAGAGAGATCCTTGATGAAAACCTGCTCAGGACCTCAGACTGGGGCGAAGGTTCACCTTCCAACAGGACAATGACCCTAAGCACACAGCCAAGACAACGTAGGAGTGGCTTCAGGACAAGTMTCTGAATGTCTTTGAGTGGCCCAGCCAGAGCCCGGACATGAACCCGATCGAACAGCTCTAGAGAGTGTCAGGTTTTGGCCAAGACTGTTCGGGTTTTGGTCACTAGATGTCCCCATTGCACCTTTTTTGTACCTTTTGTTTTTCTTGCTCTAATTATTGTTTGCACCTGTAGGTCATTCCCTTGTTAGTATTTAAACCCTGTGTGTTCCTCAGTTCCTTGCTCAGTGTTTATAAGTTAGCACCCAGCCCCAGCCCAAGCCTTGTTTTATACAGATATTTCTCTTGTTGGATTTTCCAGAGGTTCTCTGGTTTAGTTCTTGTGTATTATTTGAGTAGTCTTTTGAGGTTTGTTTTTCCCTGCTGTTTTTTACCACTTTGTGGAGTTTCTTTTGTATTTTGGAGGATTTCCATTTTGTGCCTCTTGGCTTTATTTTTGGACATTGTGGATTTAGTTTCTTTGCCTGAAGATTTTGTTCTTTAATTAAACCACCATCTCTAGTACTGCTGTGTCTGCCTCATCTTCTGGGTTCTGACGATTATTAGTGACTGTTTCTCGCACCGGGTCCTGACAGAGAGACCTGAAAATAGCTGTGCAGCAACGCTTCCCATCCAACCTGACAGAGCTTGAGAGGAACTGCAGAGAAGAATGGAAGACACTCCCGGAGGGGATGGCTGCCGTTTTACAGGCTCCTAACCAACTGTGCTATTTTGTTTTGTTTTTTCACATTGTTTGTAACTCATTTCGTACATAATGTTGCTACTACCATCTCTTATGACTGAAAGAGCTTCTGGACATCAGAACAGCGATTACTCATCTGGAACTGGACAAAGATTTTTTCTTTAATGAGTGCACCGCAAAGGATATACTGCTCTGTCAAGACAAGGCCCAAATCCCAGTCATAGGTGTGAAGAAAGACAGAAAAAAGGGGGGAGGAGGACGGGGTGCCTTGTAAGAATTAGACGAGGAGTAGGTTAACCACCACTACCCTCTGTATTATTGGCCAACATGCAATCATTTAAAACAAACTGGACGATGTACGATTAAGACTATCCTACCAACGGGACATTAAAAACTGTAATATCTTGTGTTTCCCCGAGACATGGCTAAATGACGACACGGATAGTATAGAGCTGGCTGGCTTCTCCGTGCATCAGCAGGACAGAGCAGCTACATCTGGTAAGACGAGGGGCGTGTCTATTTGTCAATAACTGCTGGTGAGCGATGTCTAATATTAAAAGTATCGAGGTATTGCTCGCCTGAGGTAGAATTCCACATGATAAGCTGTAGACCACACTATCTACCAAGAGAGTTGTCATATACAGTGGGGAGAACAAGTATTTGATACACTGCCGATTTTGCAGGTTTTCCTACTTACAAAGCATGTAGAGGTCTGTCATTTGTATCATAGGTACACTTCAACTGTGAGAGACAGAATCTAAAACAGAAATCCAGAAAATCACATTGTATGATTTGTAAGTAATTAATTTGCATTTTATTGCATGACATAAGTATTTGATACATCAGAAAAGCAGAACTTAATATTTGGTACAGAAACCTTTGTTTGCAATTACAGAGATCATACGTTCCTGTAGTTCTTGACCAGTTTGCACACACTGCAGCAGGGATTTTGGCCACTCCTCCATACAGACCTTCTCCAGATCCTTCAGGTTTCGGGCTGTCGCTGGCAATACGGACTTTCAGCTCCCTCCAAAGATTTTCTATTGGGTTCAGGTCTGGAGACTGGCTAGGCCACTCCAGGACCTTGAGATGCTTCTTACGGAGCCACTCCTTAGTTGCCCCGGCTGTGTCTTTCAGGTCGTTGTCATGCTGGAAGACCCAGCCACGACCCATCTTCAATGCTCTTACTGAGGGAAGGAGGTTGTTGGCCAAGATCTCGTGATACATGGCCCATCCATCCTCCCCTCAATACGGTGCAGTCATCCTGTCCCCTTTGCAGAAAAGCATCCAAAAAATGATGTTTAACCTCCATGCTTCACGGTTGGGATGGTGTTCTTGGGTTGTACTCATCCTTCTTCTTCCTCCAAACATGGCGAGTGGAGTTTAGACCAAAAAGCTCTATTTTTGTCTCATCAGACCACATGACCTTCTCCCATTCCTCCTCTGGATCATCCAGATGGTCATTGGCAAACTTCAGACGGGCCTGGACATGCGCTGGCTGGAGCAGGGGGACCTTGCGTGCGCTGCAGGATTTTAATCCATGACGGCGTAGTGTGTTACTAATGGTTTTCTTTGAGACTGTGGTCCCAGCTCTCTTCAGGTCATTGACCAGGTCCTGCCGTGTAGTTCTGGGCTGATCCCTCACCTTCCTCATGATCATTGATGCCCCATGAGGTGAGATCTTGCATGGACCCCAGGCCGAGGGTGATTGACCGTCATCTTGAACTTCTTCCATTTTCTAATAATTCGCCAACAGTTGTTGCCTTCTCACCAAGCTGCTTGCCTATTGTCCTGTAGCCCATCCAGCCTTGTGCAGGTCTACAATTGTATCCCTGATGTCCTTACACAGCTCTCTGGTCTTGGCCATTGTGGAGAGGTTGGGGTCTGTTTGATTGAGTGTGTTGGACAAGTGTCTTTTATACAGGTAACGAGTTCAAACAGGTGCAGTTAATACAGGTAATGAGTGGAGAACAGGAGGGCTTCTTAAAGAAAAACTAACAGGTCTGTGAGAGCCGGAATTCTTACTGGTTGGTAGGTGATCAAATACTTATGTCATGCAATAAAATCAAATGAGAGTACCTTAAAAATCATACAATGTAATTTTCTGGATTTTTGTTTTAGATTCCGTCTCTCACTGTTGAAGTGTACCTATGATAAAAATTACAGACCTCTACATGCTTTGTAAGTAGGAAAACCTKCAAAATCGGCAGTGTATCAAATACTTGTTCTCCCCACTGTATATTATTCATAGCCATCTATTTACCACCACAAACCGATGCTGGCACTAAGACCGCACTCAATGAGCTGTATAAGGACAAGACAATGCTCATCCAGAAGCGGCGCTCCTAGTGGCCGGGGACTTAATGCAGGCAAACTTAAATCCGTTTTTACCTTATTTCTACCAGCACGTCACATGTGCAAACAGAAGGGAAAAAAACTCTGGACCATCTTTACCCCACACACGGAGACGCATACAAACCTCCCTCGCCCTCCATTTGGCAAATCTGAAAATAATTATATCCTCCTGATTCCTGCTTACAAGCAAAAACTCAAACAAGAAGTACCAGTGACTCGCTCAATACGGAAGAGGTCAGATGATGCAGATGCTTCGCTACAGGACTGTTTTTCTAACAAAGACTGGAATATGTTCTGAGATTCTTCCAATGGCATTGAGCAGTATATCACCTCGGTCACCGGCTTCATCAATAAGTGCATCGAGTGACCGTATGTAAATTTCCCAACCAGAAGCCATGGATTACAGGCAACATCCGCACCGAGCTAAAGGCTAGAGCTGCCGCTTTCAAGGAGCGGGACACTAATCTGGATGATTATAAGAAATCCCGCTATGCTGTCAGATGAATCATCAAATAGGCAAAGCATCAATACAGGACTAAGATTGATTCCTACTACACCGACTCTGACGCTCGTCGGATGTGGCAGGGCTTGAAAAATATTACGGACTACAAAGGGAAACCCAGCCACGAGCTGCCTAGTTACGCAAGCCTACCAGACGAGCTAAATGCCATTTATGCTCCCTTCGAGGCAAGCTACACTGAAGCATGCATGAGAGCACCAGCTGTTCTGGATAATTGTGTGATCACGCTCTCCGTAGCCGACGTGTGCAAGACCTTTAAACAGGTCAACATTCACAAAGCCGCAGGGCCAGATGGATTACCAGGATATGTACTCAAAGCATGCGCAGACCAACTGACAAGCGTCTTCACTGATATTTTCAAACTCTCGGTGACCAAGTCTGTAATACCTACATATTTCAAACAGACCACCATAGTCCCTGTGCCCAAGAAGTGAAGGTAACCTGCCTAAATGATTACACCCCGTAGCGCTCACGTCTTTAGCCATGAAGTGCTTTGAAAGGCTGGTCATGACTCACATCAACAGCCCCATGCCGGAAACCCTAGACCAACTCCAATTCGCATACCACATCAAAAGATCCACAGATGATGCAATCTCAATCGCACTACACACTGCACTTTCCCACCTGGACAAAAGCAACACCTATGCRAGAATGCTGTTCATTGACTACAGCTCAGCGTTCAAAGCATAGTGCCCACAAAGCTCTTCACTGAGCTAAGGACCCTGGGACTAAACACCTCCCTCTGCAACTGGATCCTGGACAACACATCTGCCACGCTGATCCTCAACACTGGGGCCCCTCAGGGGTGAGTGCTTAGTCCCGTCCTGTTCTCCCTGTTCAGCCAAGCATGACTCCAACACCATCCTTAGGTTTGCTGATGACACAACAGTGGTAGGTCTGACCACTGACAATGATAAGACAGACTATAGGGAGGAAGTCAGTTACCTGGCAGTGTGGTGCCAGGACAACAATCTCTCCCTCAATGTGAGCAAGACAAAGGAGCTGATTGTGGACTTTAGGAAAATGAGKGCCAAACAGGCCCCCATTAACATCGACGGTGCTGTAGTGGAGCAGGTCGAGAGTTTCAAGTTCCTGGGTGTCCACATCACCAACTAAAGATCATGGTCCAAAGACAACAAGACAGTTGTGAAGAGGGCACGACAACAACTTTTGCCCCTCAGGAGACTGAAAAGATTTGGCATGGGTCCCCAGATCCTCAAAAAGTTATACAGCTGCACCATCGAGAGCATCCTGACCGGTTCCATCACCGTCTGGTATGGAAACTGCTCGGCATCTGACCGTAAGGTGGTACAGAGGGTAGTGCGTACGGCTCACTAAATCACTGGGGCCAAGCTTCCTGACATCCAGGACCTATATACTAGGCGATGTCAGTGGAAGGCCCAAAAAATTGTCAAAGACTCCAGTCACCTAAGTCATAGAGTGTTCTCTGTACTACCGCACGGCAATCGATGCCAAGTCTAGGACCAAAAGGCTCCTTAACAGCTTCTATCCCCAAGCCATAAGACGGCTGAAAAATTAATCAAATGGCCACCCGGACTATTTACATTGACAGCTGGTACTCGCTGTTTATTACCTATGCATAGTCACTTTACAAATGACCTCGACTAACCTGTACCCCCACACATTGATTTGGTACCGGTACCCCCTGTATATAGCCTCATTATTGTTATGTCATTTTCTTGTGTTACTTTTTGATTTGATTCAATATTTTTACTTTAGTTTATTTAGTAAATATTTTCTTATCTACATTTCTTGAACTGCATTGTCGGTTAAGGGCTTGTAAGTAAGTATTTCAAGGTAAGGTCTACACTTGTTGTATTTGGCGCATGTGACAGACTCAATGCTGTAATCGCTGCCAAAGGTGCTTCAACAAATTACTGAGTAAACGGTCTGAATACTTACGTAAATGTGATATTTCAGTTTTTTCTTCTTAATGAATTAGCAACATTTTCAGAAAAACTGTTTAAGCTTAGTCATTATGGGGAATTGTGTGTAGATTGATGAGGAATAAAAACAATGTAATACATTTTTGAATAAGGCTATAATGTAACAAAATGTGGAAGGCACTGTATTTACCTGAAGGCCATGGTGAACCAGATGATGGCCATGAACAGTGTACTCAGTCTCAGCTCAGGTCCCAAGAGAGAAGCAACATTCTTCAGCACCTGCAATGAAAACACAGCATAGTGACACATCACATACTAATAGCCTGTTGGTGTTAATGTTGGTCTCATTAGTAATGTGTTTGATTTCAGAACATTTTTGGTCCTACCAGTTTGCACAGAGTGAGGGTCCGGATGGCCCAACGCTGTATAGCCGTCCCTGTGGCACTCTGGATCTCAATGAACTCATCTTCCTGGGTCTTAGGAGCCTTGATGTGTGTCACCTGAGAGCAATGAAATGATGTTCACTTTGTTTCATTATATTATGTGAAGCTGAAAATGCCAAAGCAGCCCTTCAAGCACATGTTATTTAGTGGTCATCTGTGATGTTGTCTCTACACACCTGGAAGACCTTCTCAGGCTGGCCCTTTGCCCTCCAGTTGGTGTCATGGACATTCTTCAGGATCATCCAGGCCTCGTCATGTTTGGCATTCTGACAAAGACAGCCACATACTGTATTTCATGTCTGTGCGTTGTTCGTGTTTCGTATTATGTTGCGTTTATTTATTAAAAACACTCACTCCCTGAACTTGCTTCCTGACTCTCAGCGCACATCGTTACACTGTAAGTCAAAACCTCCCTATAGTCCACACATTTCAGTTGTGTGTTTTTAAACCAAATACATCTGCAAACTCGGTTTGGGGTTTTGTATGAAAATATTGTATGATCAACACAATATGTTAAAAGTCCTGAGTATTACGTTCCTGTACTGTTCATCTTAATCTTAAGGAAATAGATCTTACCTCCAGGAGGAACCTGGGGCTCTCAGGCATGAACATGAGCCCCACCAGGGAGGTGATGGCAGGCAGGGCACAGACCAGCACAAACACCCTCCAGCTGTGGAACTGGAACTCTGTCCCCATGCTGAAGCCCCAGCCTGGAACACAACACACAACCTCAGTCATTATCTCAGTCTAGAGCCCCAGCCTGGAACACAACACAATACAATACAGCCACCACACAATCATCATCCATTACCTGTGTCTAGACTCTAGAACCTGGAACACAAGCCAAATCACTCCCTGGGTCTATAGGTGTGTTTACAGACTAATATTAGGATTACAAATCTATCAGCCAGTTAATTAACCCAACACATATGCTTAGTCCAGTGGAGACTGCTGAGGTGAGGACGGCTCATAATAATGGCTAGAACGTAGCGACTGGAATGGCATACCATTCCACTTATTCCACTCCAGCCGTTACCACAAGCACGTTCTCCCCAATTAAGGTGTCGCCAACCTCCTGTGGCTTAGTCGTGTTACATTTCCATAACATCCAATGCAGGGACCGCTGTAGCTGAACTTGGGTGAACTTGCTTATGTCAGCAAGGAGGATGATATTAATCCCAGGTCATGGCTGCTATAGTAAGGGTTGTCTGTTGAGTGTTTAGTATGCAGTATTGTACTGTACCATAGTGAGGGATGATGCCCCAGGCTGTGAAGGAGGCATAGATGCCTCCCACCATCCAGAACATACACAGCCAGCTCAGGTGTTCCCCCCTCTTATCCATCTGAAGGAACTCTGAGAAGTAGGAGTAGACGATAGGGACAGAACCTCCAATACTGAAGGGAGATACAGAGGATTAGTATAGGAACTCACTGACAGATTTAGATTGTAGATTACACAAGATATTTGCTTTTTTATTTCACCATTATGAATCCAGGAAGTCCCTAGATGAATCATCTATTTTTCGAGGAAGAACAGACTTCTGTTCTTCCTGATTTCACAAGTATTATCCTGACATTATGTTTTTTTTTTTTTTTTAAAGAGTCCAACACTGATATTTTTCCAAACACAGATCACGGAGCAAGTTACTGGTCTGGTACTGATCTCCTAGCTTCATATAATCTTTGAATAGTATTTTTGTAATCAGGTAAGTTTCCGAAAGGTCAGTAGTTTAAGGTCAGTAGTTTGAGCTTCCACTAATATCCAACCATACATAGATACACAATAGTCTAATACACCATGCTCCTCCAGCTGAGGTCTTCTTTATACACAATGTTTTTGCATACGCTTTGACCTGATTCCGGAGTCAGTATGCAAAGCTTGCTTACATCCCTGTGGAACAACGCTATTCTGAGACAGCACAATGCTGCATTGTTGTAGGTGGAGGAGGAGAGTAGCTCTGAATGTGCTGAACATGGGAGGAAGTATAATTTAGCACAAGTCCTACAGTAACTACTGCCTCTTCCATGTAGCTTCTTCAGAGGCTGTGACTTTGTAACTGTTACGTTGTTCAAAGTATATTTTATCAGGTAGAAAGGATCATGTTCACTTGTCCTATAGCATCCCAGTCACAACCCTAATTCCTTCAAGTAGAAACTCATCCCTTGTTTCCCCTCTCTCTATAGACGGGGGTCTTTCTTACCCGATGCCGGAGATGAGCCTAAAGAAGAGAAAGAAGCCATATCCCTGGGCGAAGGAGGAGAGGAAGGCGAAGACACAGTTGATGGTGAGTGCCCAGATCAGACACTTCCGGCGGCCCAGTTTGTCTGCCATGCCTCCCCAGATGAACGCCCCAACCATCATGCCCAGGAACACTGTCAAACCTGCAGGAGAGAGAGAAAGGCAAGACACAGGTAGTAGCCAGCACAGGTACAGTTCACTAGCAGACATGTATCTAGTGATTTGAACTCAGTGAATAAAGGGGAAGGTAGATTCCACTCAACACACTTGAGGTAACCATACATTCTGGTGATGCGGTGTGCTTTTATGGATCACAGAACTGTATTTTAGGGAAACACCTTTGATGACATACAATATAGAGTTGTGTTTGAATGCTCAACAACTACCACAGCCTCAGCAGCAATGCTGAAACTGGATATCTGGACATTGGTGCCACTTTTGATGTTGTCCACCAGGAGACAGGCTAGTACATCCCTCCTGACAGACAGGCAGTGGAGGGCAATGTCCTATGGGCAGTATTGAGAAATCTCTCGGTGTAATACAATATATTTTAACTGAAAATACCCAAAAAACGAATAAAAACATTTTTGGAATAGTTGTGCATTTGTAAATATATTTTTGTACTCTGCATTCTGACTCATTCTCAAGGTTAGGTCAGAGATGTAAAATCGCGTTTCTAAGGTAACGACAGACAAAATGTATTTTTGGTCAAATTGAATAGCCTTGAATGGTATTTTGTGAAGCCTTAACAGGTATCATATTTCTATGTCATACCACTTTTAGGGCTTTAACCTGTCTCAAAAGAAACAGAACATTATTTAATGTGTGCATTTGTCCATCTCTCAACGCTTGACTGGAACACCTATTTTTAGCATATAATGAATGCTGGCATCAAGTATGACTTTTTGTTTATGTACGCTAAACGCTGACATTTGATATAATCATGAAGGTGTATGTGTTTCTGCCTCAGAAAGTACTGTATTTTCTAACCTTTGGTAATAAAGCCTATTAATTTAAGCCCCAGATAAGTACAGTTGAAGTACAGTTGAAGTTGGAAGTTTACATACACCTTAGCCAAATACATTTAAACTCAGTTTTTCACAATCCCTGACATTTAATCCTAGTAAAAATTCCCTGTCTTGGGTCAGTTAGGATCACCACTTTATTTTAAGAATGTGAAATGTCAGAATAATAGTAGAGAGAATGATTTATTTCAGCTTTTATTTATTTCATCACATTCCCAGTGGAAGTTTACCTACACTCAATTAGTATTTGGTAGCATTGCCTTGGGTCAAACGTTGTGGGTAGCCTTCCACAAGCTTCCCACAATAAGTTGGGTGAATTTTGGCCCATTCCTCCTGACAGAGCTGGTGTAACTGAGTCAGGTTTGTATGCTTTCTCACACATGCTTTTTCAGTATCGGCCCACAAATTTTCTATGGGATTGAGGTCAGGGCTTTGTGATGGCCACTCCAATACCTTAACTTTGTCATCCTTAAGCCATTTTGCCACAACTTTGGAAGTATGCTTGGGGTCATTGTTCATTTGGAAGACCTATTTGCAACCAATATTTAACTTCCTGACTGATGTCTTGAGATGTTGCTTCAATATATCCACATAATTTTCCTGCCTCAGGATGCCATCTATTTTGTGAAGTGCACCAGTCCCTCCTGCAGCAAAGCACCCCCACAACATGATGCTGCCATCCCGTGCTTCACGGTTGGGATGGTGTTCTTCGGATTGCAAGCCTCCCCCTTTTCCCTCCAAACATACCGATGGTCATTATGGCCAAACAGTTCCATTTTTGTTTCATCAGACCAGAGGACATTTCTCCAAAAAGTACAATCTTTGTCCCCATGTAGTTGCAAACCACAGTCTGGCTTTTTTATGGCGGTTTTGGAGCAGTGGCTTCTTCCTTGCTGAGCGGCTTTTCAGGTTATGTCGATATAGGACTCGTTTTACTGTGGATATAGATACTTTTGTACCCGTTTCCCCCTGCATCTTCACAAGGTCCTTTGATGTTGTTCTGGGATTGATTTGCACTTTTCACACCAAAGTAGGTTCATCTCTAGGAGACAGAACATGTCTCCTTCCTGAGCGGTATGACGGCTGCATGGTCCCATGGTGTTTATACTTGCGTGCTATTGTTTGTACAGATGAACGTGGTACCTTCAGGTGTTTGGAAATTGCTCACAAAGATGAACCAAACTTGTGGAGGTCTACAATTCTTTTTCTGAAGTCTTGGATGATTTCTTTTGATTTTCCCATGATGTCAAGCAAAGAGGCACTGAGTTTGAAGGTAGGCCTTGAAATATCTACAGGTACACCTCCAATTGACTGAAATGATGTCAATTAGCCTATCAGAAGCTTCTAAAGCCATGACATCATTTTCTGGAATTTTCCTAGCTGTTTAAAGGCACAGTCAACTTAGTGTATGTAAACTTCTGACCCACTGGAATTGTGATACAGTGAATTATAAGTGAAATAAGCTGTCTGTAAACAATTGTTGGAAAAATGACTTGTGGAGTGGTTGAAAACGAGTTCATGACTCCAACATAAGTGTATGTAAACTTCCAACTGTAGATATAAGTCATGTGCCCATTTAAGTACTGTACATCAGCGGCCTGCTTGACTATTGCAGATGAGAGCACTTTTCTATGCACTTTATTTGTACATCTAAACCATTACTCAGCTTACCTGTAGCCTATCAACCCAACCCTATCACTGGGGAAGAATCTCCCAAAAAGAACACATTTTACCACCAGCAGCCTGTGCCAAGTGCCAGCGCCTAGCATGGTGGCATGATGTCACTGCAGATGGCAATGCCATGGGGGGTGTGGGTGATGACTGGTGTGAGAGCGAAGACTCGGACCTGCTGTCAACGGATAAACATATGGAGATGAGGATCAATCCCCCTCCTCTCCCTGTAGAACAGTGACATTGCTGCCACTCTGCCTTCTGATTGGACAGTTTACATCCATTGAGTCAGAATGTATGCAGTGATCACAGTGAAAGTGTGAATTAGAGGCATCTCATATTTTAGTAGACCCATTGAGGCTGATTGATTATGGTTAGGAAGTCAAAATTTAAACCATTGAAGTAAATTGGAGCGTATACTGTACATTTGGACTGAAACATTGAGGGGCATTGGATAAACTGTAGATTAAATTACTGTAAAGAGCAACATTTAGGGCAAGATGAGATAGTGAATAACTAATAGGATACCTGACTGAATTTGTAATCATGCCACACTTAAACAGAAAAGCTGCTAAATTGTTCCTTTTAAATCTAGATGTTACACAAGATAATTATACCGAACAAAAATATAAACGTAACATGCAACAATTTCAAAGATTTCACTGAGTTACAGTTCATATAAGGAAATCAGTCAATTGAAATAAATAAATTAGGCCCTATTCAATGGATTTCACATGACTGGGAATACAGATATGCATCTGTAAAAAGGTAGGGGCGTGGATCAGAAAACCAGTCAGTATCTGGTGTTGGCACCATTTGCCTCATGCAGCGCGACTCATCTCTTTCGCATAGAGTTGATCAGGCTGTTGATTGTGGCCTATGGAATGTTGTCTCAATCCTCTTCAATGGCTGTGCGAAGTTGCTGGAACACGCTGTCGTACATGGTGAGTATGCAGGCCATGGAAGAACTAGGATATTTTCAGCTCCCAGGAATTGTGTACAGATTCTTGCGACATGGGATCGTGTATTATCATGCTGAAACATGAGGTGATGGCGGCGGATGAATGGCACGACAAAGGGCCTCAGGATCTCATCATCTGCATTCAAACTGCCATCGATAAAGTGCAATTGTGTTCATTATCCGTAGCTTATGCCTGCCCATATCATAACCCCACCGCCACAATGGGGCACTCTATTCACAACGTTGACATCAGCAAACCGCTTACCCACACGACTCCATACACATGGTCTGCGGTTGTGAGGCCGGATGTGAGGCCCGCCCTCCTTTTGGCAAATCCGACCATGACTCCATCTTGTTGCTCCCCTCCTATAGGCAGAAACTAAAACAGGAAGCTCCCGTGCTTAGGTCTATCCAACGCTGGTCTGACCAATCGGATTCCACGCTCCAAGATTGCTTCAATCACGTGGACCGGGATATGTTCCGGGTAGCCTCAGACAATAACATTGATGTATACGCTGACTCGGTGAGTGAGTTTTAAGGAAGTGTATAGGAGATGTTGTACCCACTGTGACTATTAAAACCTTCCCTAACCAGAAACCATAGATTGATGGCAGCATTCGCACAAAACTGAAAGCACATACCACCGCATTTAATCATGGCAAGGCGACTGGAAACATGGCCGAATACAAAACAGTGTAGTTATTCCCGCCGTAATTCAATCAAACAAGCAAAGCGTCAGTATAGAGACAAAGTGGAGTCGAAATTAAACGGTTCAAACACGAGACGTATGTGGCAGGTTCTACAGACAATCACGGATTACAAAAAGAAAACCAGCCCCGTCGCGGACATCGACGTCTTGCTTCCAGACCAATTAAACAACTTCTTTACGTGCTTTGAGGACAATACAGTGCCACCGACGCGGCCCCCAACCAAAGACTGAGGGCTCTCCTTCTCCGTTGCCGACGTGAGTAAAACATTTAAATGTGTTAATCCTCGCAAGGCTGCCGGCCCAGACGGCATCCCTAGTCGTGTCCTCAGAGCATGCGCAGACCAGCTGGCTGGTGTGTTTACGGACACATTCAATCAATCCCTATCCCAGTCTGCCGTCCACACATGCTTTAAGATGGCCACCATTGTTCCTGTTCCCAAGAAAGCTAAGGTAACTGAGCTAAATGACTACCGACCCGTAGCACTCACTTCTGTCACCATGAAGTTCTTTGAGAGACTAGTCAAGGATCATATCACCTCCACCCTACCTGTCACACTAGAACCACTCCAATTTGTTTACCGCCCGAACAGGTCCACAGACGATACACTCGCCATCACACTGCACACTGCCCTATCCCATCTGGACAAGAAGAATACCTATGTAAGACTGCTGTTTATTGACTACAGCTCAGCATTCAACACCATAGTACCCTCCAAACTCATCATCAAGCTTGAGACCCTGGGTCTCGACCCTGACCTGTGCAACTGGGTCCTGGACTTCCTGGCGGCCGCCCCCCAGTTGGTGAAGGTACGAAACAACATCTCCACTCCGCTGATCCGCAACACTGGGGCCCCACAAGGGTGCGTTCTCAGCCCCCTCCTGTACTCCCTGTTCACCCACGACTGCGTGGCCATGCACGCCTCCGACTCAATCATCAAGTTTGCAGACGACACTACAGTGGTAGGCTTGATTACCAACAACAAGACAACCTACAGGGAGGATGTGAGGGCCCTCGGAATGTGGTGTCAGGAAAATAACCTCTCACTCAATGTCAGCAAAACAAAAGAGATGATTTTGGACTGCAGGAAACAGGAACGGGAGCACCCCCCTATCCACATTGACGGGATAGCAGTGGATAGGTGGAACGTTTTAAGTTCATCGGTGTACATATCACCGACAAACTGAAATGGACAGTGTACGCAACAGCACCTCTTCAACCTCAGGAGGCTGAAAAAATGTGGCTTGTCACCGAAAACCCTCACTAAACTTTTACACGTGCACAATTGAGAGCATCCTGTTGAGCTGTATCACCGCCTGGTACGGCAGCTGCACCACCCACAACTGCAGGGCTCTCCAGAGGGTGGTGCGGTCTGCACAACGCATCACCGGGGGCAAACTACCTGCCCTCCAGGACACCTACAACACCCGATGTCACAGGAAGGCAAAAAAGATCATCAAGGACAAATAACCAGCCGAGCCACTGCCTGTTCACCCTGCTTCCATCCAGAAGGCGAGGTCAGTCCAGGTGCATCAAAACTAGGACAGAGAGATTGAAAAACAGCTTCTATTTCAAGGCCATCAGATTGTTAAAGAGCCACCACTAGCACAGAGAGGTGGCTGCCTACCTACAGCCTTGATATCATTGGCCACTTTAATAAATGGAACACTAGTCACTTTAATAATGYCACTTTAAGAATGTTTACATATCTTGCATTACTCATCTCATCATTATATACTGTATACTGTATCCTTCACTATCTATTCTTTAATATCCATTGCATCTTAGCCACTCTGTCACTGCTCATCTATATATTTTATACCAATATATTCTTATCCCATTCCTTTACTAGATTGTGTGTATTAGGTTTTGTKGTGGAATTTGTTAAATATTAGGTTTTGTTGTGGAATTGTTAGATATTACCTGTTAGATACTGTTGCACTATCGGATCTAGAAGCATAAGCATTTCGCTACACTCGCAATAACATCTGCTAACCATGTGTATGTGACCAATAAAATTTGATTTGATTTGGACATACTGCCAAATTCTCTCAAATGACATTGGAGGAGGCTTATGGTAGAGAAATTTGCATTACATTTTCTGGCAACAGCTCTGGTGGACATTGCTGCAGTCAGCATGCAAATTGCACACTCCCTCAAAACTTGAGACATCTGTAGCATTGTGTTGTGTGACAAAACTGCACATTTTAGAGTGGTATTTTATTGTCCCCAGCACAAGGTGCACCTGTGTAATGATCATGCTGTTTAATCATCTTATTGATATGCCACACCTGACAGTTGGATGGGTTATCTTGGCAAAGGAGAAATGCTCACTAACATGGATGTAAACAAATTTGTGCACAACATTTGATAGAAATAAGCTTTTTGTGCATATGGTAAATTTCTGGGATCTTTTTTTTCAGCTCATGAAACATGGGACCAACACTTTACATGTTGCTTTTATATTRTTGTTCAGTTTATGATCCATCATAACCTGTATCCTCTGAGTACCTAAAAGTTACATGACTCCACCCTATTTATTCAATTCAATTTCATTCAATAAAAAAAGAAAATGTTTCCCAGAAGGGCAATTACTTTGTCTATGTGAGTCAGTCTGAGATCTGAGGGCTACAGAATATACAGTGCAGTGAATAAAAGTTGCTCGTGATTGTGATTGCCAGAGTGTAGTTAGCCAAAGGGAAGTGAAGCAGCAGGCGAACAGTATGTATCCTAGACACAAGGTCAGTAGAGTGGCTATTGATCTCCTCTCCTCAGCCACCTGCTGACTCAGTCCTACCAACCAGTACAGCCTGCTGGGCTGCTGGGCCGCTGAGGCTGGGAAGGCTGGGGAGAGGGAGAAAAAACTGCCCTCTCATCCCAGATACTTGTCTCCTTGGACAGCTTCCACCCACAGGTTTCAAAGGTTTCAAAGTGGTGTCTGACTCTGAATTTCAAATCCACCACTGCACTAGAACAACGTGTCCGACTCTTCAAAGAAGTCCTATTCTCAACCCCATTTTCTCAAGTCTAGTTTGATATATCTCTGTCAGTTCTTATAGATAGGTGAACTTTCATCTAGCCTTTGAGTAGAAAACTTTCAACATTTGGATGCCCCTTTTTGTGTTGCAATATTCTACGGCAGTCTCTGAGAGCAACTTTTGCATATAGCTAGCTGCTTTTGTTAGGGTGGAACGGAGAGAGAACCACATTTCCCTCAGACATGGGCCTACAAAATACTGCATAGTCTCAATCAGTTTGATTGGTGGCATGCCGCAGATCGCTCCGGTTGCCAAAACTCGTGTTATTTGCTGTGGAGAAACGGATAATCAATTTTCCCCCTGCTTCACTAAGCAGGAATATATTGAAGTAAAGTAGAGCATAAAAAGCATCCAGATTCATCTTGGAATCAACTGTGCCATTAGCTTATTTGAGAACTTTTCTAATTTACGGAGCACTTAAGTACCTGCCGGCTAGTATTGACTGCAAGGCTGCTATTGGCTGGAACCGTCCCCAATACAATCCACAACTTAGCTTTGATTTTACACAGTTTGCACTGATATCCACAGAATGTCGTGCAGGGACTGAATTGTGTCCTCTGATAAATTATTTCATTTGGTATCAGAACTTTAAGTAGGACTTTTTGAAGATATAACATTATTATTTTCCCATTACAATTCAGACTCTTAATTCAGCCTCGTATTCCTTTTTCCCAGAATGAATTGACCAAGACATTATACAAGACAAGTGTTAATATGGGTTGTATGTCTTCCAACAAGTGTTGGCATTTAGCCATGACTCACCTAGCATGCCTTTCTCTCCATTGGATAAGCACATGTCCTTCTCTGCGCTGGGCAGCACGAACCCCACCACAAAGCACTCCACCCCATCAGCCATGAGGGCCAGGCCCAGCACTATAAACAGGGTCCACTGGAACCGTCCATGCCCACAGTCCTCCATGATGTCCTCATACTGCTCAGCCAGCTCATCCAGCTCTGTGGCCCCTGCCTGAGCCTGCCTGGCCTTGGCCCTCGCTGCCCTCTGGGCCGCCTTCACCTCGTCAGGGTGGGGGATCCCCTGGTACTCTCCCTCGTACATCTGGTCCTCGTCATCATGGCCCTCCGTGGCATCGCTGGCTGCATCCTCCTCCTGAGGGTAGGACTCGCCCTGGTAACCGTAGCCCTCCTGGTCTCCTCCCTCTCCGTAGGTGCCATAGGTGTCACCTCCTCCTTGGTGGTACACATTGTTCTGGTAAGGGTCAGCCATGCTGTCGCTGAGATGTTACAGCCAAGTCAGCACTGTTGCAGTAAGATCCTTCAGGGGATTCTGACTAGATTGGCATAATTCTGGGCACCTTGGTCCGGTGTTCTGCTCCGTATGTGTTCTGGTATTCCAGGTGCTACGCTGTAGCTGTTTCTTGTTCCTGTTCTGCTAATCTGAGGAGGGTGTTGTTCAAGTAATCTTTTGAACAATACCTGGACTGGAACAATAATGATTGTTTTCGAATAACTACCTTTGACTGTTCAGTTCTTCACAAGGCCTCATGCTGAACCTGAAAGAGGAAGTTTATTCAGTTATGCCATCCATATTTCTCATGATTGATAACAAAATCAATACTCTGTTGATTTATTCAGAAAACATGGGAATGTTTCTTCATTTTGAATAGATTTGACTGGGAGCTGACACTAGAACTCAGACACACTGTATATTATTGGGATCTACTGCATATGGCCTATCTACTGTATCTATCTATTGGGTCTGTGCAACAGCCCTGATATCTGCATGCTCTTCTCTCTTAGAACAGAATAAATAAAACAGTTATCCTGCACTTTAGTTTTCAATCTAATTTGTTACCACACAAAAGGCTTATAATGAGACCATTTTTGCTGTTCTAATGCACTCAATACTGAAAYAACTTAAGTGTTTCAAATGTAATGAATATGCCTCAGGGGGTTCATTTGTTCACTGGCATGATAAAATAATTCCTTAACATGATCAATTTCAATATGTTCCTTAGAGAATTCCTATTGCTACTTATACATGTATTTACTAACAATAAGCTACCTCAGGTCATAGACTAGATGTATAATGTAATAAMCTCTCAGACCATTCAGCTAACACTAAAACACAACAATAATAAGGCACCACATACCTGCCTTATAATTGTAATGTAATATACAATTATATATATGTAATATATGTAATATAATTGTGTAATTATATATATCACTTTCACAATTTCTCTGTACAGTTTATACATTAACTGGCTGGGTTGTGGGACAGTGGATGGGCATTGATAATTCTAATGGAACTGTTAACATGCATTACCTGGAGAATGCGAGGATTGTGGTGCTATTACTCCCTGCTATAAATCAATCAGCATCCAGGATCCAAACAACCCGTTTTATAATTGTAAATTATTCTAAAGTTTCATATGGTGCAGATTGGAATCTAGATTCTTGTTAAAYCTCTGAACATTCATTCTGATATTGAGATCAGCGGAACCGTAACGAATCTCCCCCACTAATCCACCCCATAACAGGGCTCTTTTACATCTCTATAGCCAGAGAGCAGTGAGGGAGGGAAGACACACTGTCACAGTCACAAGCAGGCCTTTTCTACAGCCCTCTCACACACCAAAGAGMCTGGTAATGCAACAAATGAGATTTGTCTCGCCCTGGGCGACGCTGGCTGGCTGTCACTAGTCTCTACTGGCTCTCTGGATAGGATGCCTCCACTCCACCTTCCCCTTCCTCTCTATCACTTGTTCCCACTATGTCACTACACTGAGATGACACTATGGCTGCTGTCGAGGAAGTGTTGCCACATGGGCATCAGAGTCTAATCATTCATCTGGTAGGAATGAGGCAAATGTGACTCACTGAGAATTATCTCTACTTTTTGTATCTTTTAGAAGTTTTGTGAATCTACCCCACTAAATATTCTATATCAGCCAACCTTTGAGTATTTAATAGCCTATTTTTTAGTGGTAGTCAATGAGAATAGGATTCATTTGTTTCTCCATTTTAATCATGGTGTAATGAGGGACACTGGAAGGTACATKGGCATCTTCTTGGATTCATTAAACGGATAAGGAGACCCAGGAGGCCAAGCCAGGAACTGCGTGTGTGCGTTTGTGCGTGTGTGATGATGATTCCCTGGATCTACACTACATGACCAAATGTATGTGGACACCTGCTCGTCGAACATCTCATTCCAAAATCATGGGCATTAATATGGAATTGGTCCCCCTTTTGCTGCTATAACAGCCTCCACTCTTCTGGGAAGGCTTTCCACTAGAACATTGCTGCGGGGACTTGCTTCCATTCAGCCACAAGAGCATTAGTCGGGCACTGATGTTGGGCGATTAGGCCTGGCTCGCAGTCGGCGTTCCAATTCATCCCAAATGTGTTTGATGGGGTTGAGGTAAGGGCTCTGTGCAGGCCAGTCAAGTTCTTCCACAACGAACTCGACAAACCATTTCTGAATGGACCTCGCTTTGTGCGTGGGGGCATTGTCATGCTGAAACAGGAAAGGGCCTTCCCCAAACTTTTGCCTCAAAGTTTGAAGCACAGAATCATCTAGAATGTCGTTGTAAGCTGTAGTGTTAATATTTCCATTCACTGGGACTAAGGGGACTAGCCCGAGCCATGAAAAACAGCCCCAGACCATTATTCCTCTCCACCGAACTTTACAGATGGCACTATGCATTGGGTCAGGTAGCGTTCTCCTGTCACCCACCAAACCCAGATTTGTCTGTCGGACTGCCAGATGGTGAAGCATGATTCGTCACTCCAGAGAATGCGTTTCAACTGAGTCCAATGACGCCGAGCTTTTCACCACTCCAACAGACGCTTCGCATTGTGCATTATGATCTTAGGCTTGTGTGTATCTGCTYGGCCATGGAAACGCATGTTATGAAGCTCCCGACGAACAGTTCTTGTCCTGACGTTGCTTCCAGAGGCAGTTTGGAACTCGGTAATGAGTGTTGCAACCGAGGACAGAGGATTTTTACGCGCTACAGCACTCGGCGGTCCCATTCTGTGAACTTGTGTGGCCTACCACTTCACGGCTGAGCCGTTTTTGCTCTTAGACGTTTCCACTTCACAATAACAGCTCTTCAGTAAGGTCATTCTACTGCCAAGGATTGTCTATGTAGATTGCATAGCTGTGTGCTCGATTATATACACGTCAGCAACAGGTTTGGCTGAAATAGCCAAATCCACAAATTTTAAGGGGTCATACTTTTGTATATATAGTGCATGTCTTCCTCTCTGACATCTAATCAACACTTCCCATCCTCGTTCACACACACCCACCCAGCCTGCCTGCCTTCAGCCATACAGCAGCATTCTCTCGCCTCTCCATGCAAGCACTCTAGTTCACACAGCACTCATGCACCAAGGCCCTTCTCTCTACAAAGAGGAAATGAATGGCAAATTGGATGAGAACAGGGAGCAAAGAGGAGCAAAGCAATACCTGTGACAGATTGGAGGGTTGTCTTGTATGATACAATCATACTGCATGAATAGAATAGGGGTTCAGGAAAAGAAGACTGCTCATGCCATGAGGTATAGTATCATTAGTAATGCATGGGACGAGAGCTCCCCAAGGCATTGTTCCCACTAGTTTGAAAAGGGTTGTCTGAGTAAAATCAATTTATAATACATTTTGCAGCAGCTGTTCCCCCTGCCTAATTCCATAGCTGTCGGAATGATATTGTTTGTCCATCTGTGTTTAGTTTAAATCTGGAATCCTTAGTTGCTACATACATTTTTGGACTCATAAATTAATTATATATACCCATTTATTCTTAGAGAATATAATTTATAAATGCCTCATGAGTTAGTTTAACTGTTGTACCCATCAGAACCCAAAATAAGATTGTTTTACTCCAAGGTTTGTAAACAATGTAAATGTAAACAAACACTGTATAGCCTCAGAACATAGTTAAAACTATAATTTTGATCTCATGGATGGTCAGTCCTTGCATCCAAACCTCTGTCTATGAATTAGAKAGATGTTACATTTTTGCCAGGCCCATCCCTCAGCTTTTTCCACATACTTTTGGTCATGTAGTGTATTTTGTTTAATATTGCAGTGGCAAGACCATGAAGAACATGGGATATGGGCCTTGAAGTTCTGCAGCATTGCTGGTTTTCCTTCTGCCCATCTAGGCTCTTAATAAAGGACTGTTCCAGACCCCAGGTGAGTGGGCTCTCTAACCAATCGATTATACTGTGGAGTACCAAACTGAATATCTATCAATTATCTGTGATGTAGAAAAGAAAACCAGCAGCAGCTTGAGACCTGGATTTGAATAACACTGATGTGGATATATATTTTCCTTCTTCTATTTCTCTTCATAAAGTGTGAAAATGCATACTGAAAGCCTTGGCCCTGCCTCTATACTGCTGAACCTACTCTAGTGCCACTTCCTTGTTTGTTGACTAAGACAAGTGAAGGTCACGTTGCCCATATGGACTTGGCTCAGGGAGGGAATCACTTTCAGCATGGTTGCCAACTCCACCTGATACACTGTATTCTGAGATCCCAGAGAGATGAGCGGTTCCTTTCTGAACAGGTGTTGGACAGAGAGAGGGAAAGAGATCAGTAGCTAACCCATGCTCTGTTCGACAAGTACTGGTAGCAGAGTACAATACAATGAGGTGTAAATGGTTGAAATCACTGTCGGATAAAGACTGCAGGACAGTACAGTGAAACATTTGATCAAACACAAATGTATGGCATGTGAGAACCGTGTAGAACAGGGTTACTTAACCCTAACCCTATRAGGTTCRGAGCCTGCTGTTCTACATGATTATTAATTGCACACACCTGCTGTCCCAGGTCTATATCAGTCCCTGAAAACATTTAATGGAACTGGCTTCGATGTCCAGGGTTGAGTTTGAGGTGTGTACGAGTACAGCACTGTAGGTCAGCGTTTCCCAACTCCGGTCCTCCAGTATCCTCAACAGCAACAGCACACATTTTTGTTGTAGCCGTGGACAAAACACCTGATTCAACTCATTAAGGACTTGATGATTAGTTGACAAGTTGAATCAGGTGTGCTTGTCTGGGGCTACAACAAAAATGTGTGCTGTTGGGGGAAACACTGCTGTAGATAATGGCCCTTTCTTGTTTTGGTTTAAAATAATAGGTTTTAGTCTATTTCATTTATATTATGGAGGGAGCACCATGTAAAGACAGCTTAAATTTCAGGCTTGCAGGAATCTTACTACATAGCTACATTACGTTTGAATGAATTCTTCTCTGTTCTATTGTGATGACATGATGAACGGAAGGCACTCTAACACCAGGAGAGGGCACAGACCTCTGGAGGGAACCAGCAGGAGGGAATCAAAGATTTGAACAACTCATTGAATAAGCAATAGACTGTCAACAACAGTAGTGTCATAATGTGACACAGGAAGYTTGACACAGGAGGCTGTCTATGGGAATCGAATCATCCTTGAGCGAGGTAGAACACTTTGCAGGTAGCCTAGAGATGTGCTTTTCAAACAGCAATTCCTTCTCACCAATGTCTGAACAATATTTGACGTTATGTGGGAAGCAGCAACATTAGAAATATCAACAAAATKCAGAATAGTAGGTGATTATCAAAGCACAGAGTGGCATATTATACTGTGTTACTTGCGCCAGTCCAATATAATATGTGCTTTCAACTGCCCAGGAATTGACCCCTGAATGGAGATTGCTTTGAGGCATATAGACACTATAACAAAATCTTCTACGCTATTATAGAGCTGAGGTTACTAGAGTGTGTCTCAGAACATTTGCGTTTATAGTTCACTAAATATTTCAGTTTTATATGATAGTTTGCAGTTTTTCCTGCCAAATCACCAGCAGGTATCAGGATAGGTAGGCTTTATCCACAGTGTGAAGTGACAGCTTAACATTCTGTTGTTCTTGCCGACTGAAATTAATCCTACTCAACCTGTCTTCTTTCGTTGTCATGGAGTGGATGATTTAGAATCTATAGCCTTTTGAATGTGTTGGTAGGGAAATCATATTTTGTGGTGCGATCAAGTGCTCTTTCATAGTGTTACTCAGACCGTGCAATAAATTGCAAATAAAAGGTTATGTGATAATCAGCTGAGCCCATCCAGTGCTGTGGTATTTAGTTTAAAGGATATATATATCAAACTGATCTCTCTACCRTTTGCTTTGAAAACATCTAAAGCACATTATTTTGAGTGGAGCATGACATGAGAAACAACAGTTCCTTTACACAGACACCATTTCATGCACACTAAGCCTCCTACCAGAAATTGAGTGAAAAGGCCATTCTGTGGTGAAGGATATCATGGTGGATGTCTGAAGTGAGTTTGGTAAATGAAGGGCCATTACTTGATGATGATTACTGTGTATTGTGGTATTGGCTGTCTGTTTCTGCTTCAGTAATGACAACCATTCAGAAAAGGTGCTTGTGTATTTTTTAGACAATGGAAATGGCAATAAGGAGCTCCCTTAAATCATATTGGAATATCCAGCTACATGTATATTTTTGTTAATGCTCATCTATATGAATTCAAATTTCCCAGAGGCAGAATGCCAGAGTGAATATGAGGTTTATGTATTGATATTGTTTCTTCTGACTAATTTAAGAGATTGAGGCAGACACTCCCTAGGCTACACACAGACTGCTCATACACTGCGTGTACAAAACATTTGGAACACTTTCAATGACAGACTGACCAGGTGAACGCTATGATCCTTATTGATGTCACTTGTTAAGCCTTGAGACAATTGAGACATGGATTGTGCATGTGTGCMATTCAGAGGGTGAAKGGGCAAGACAAAATGTTTCAGTGGTTGTAGGTGTCAGGCGTACCGGTTTGAGTGTGTCAAGAACTGCAACGCTGTTGGGTTTTTCACACTCAACAGTTTCTGTGTGTATTCAAAAATGGTCCACTACCCAAAGGACATCCAGCCAACTTGATACAACTGGGGGAAGCATTGGAGTCAACATGGGCCAGCATCCCTGTGGAATACTTTCGACACCTTGTAGAGTCCATGCCGTAACGAATTGAGGCTGTTCTGAGGGCAAAAGGAGGTGCAACTCAATATTAGGAAGGTGTTCCTAATGTTTTGTACACTCATTGTATATTTTTTTCCTCTTCAGAAAAAAATGTAATATTTAACACATAAACATTGGATGAATCTGACACAAACAGATCAAGTAAACTCCAGTATTTCTACACCAGACAGTGGTGTGTAGGTAGTTTACTAGAACCGACCTGGAGCTGATTACCACTACAGTACAGTGATGCTTTCCTTGCACCACCATTTTATTGTCTGTGAGCTGAGTGTGTGCCAGCCACCCTCCCAGTGTAGTCTCACCAGAGAGGACAKTCTCTGTTTCCTGACACTGAGCACCACCACGACTACACCAGGTAGAGACATCCTGAGCGAGACATTCTGGCACAGGATAGGCACGAGTCACAACTTCCACTCCAGATGCCAGAGAATTATACCATTATAAACTGGGTGGTTCAAGCCCTGAATGCTGATTGGCTGACAGCCGTGCTACTCCGTGTTGCGTCGTGCATAAGAACAGCCCTTAGCCGTGGTATATTGACCATATACCACACCCTTATTGCATAAATAGACTGAGGCAAGAGCTACATTTTGTTTGGGGTCTATAACATTACAACACTATAATGCTATAATAGCTGACTCACCAGGTTATGCCCTGCCCACTGGGCACAGACATCAATTCAACGTCTATTCCACGTTGATTCAATGTAATTTCCCTGAAATGACGTGGAAACAAATGTTGATTCAACCAGGGTGTGTCCAGTGGGTGAGCAGTGATTCTGTTATGCTGGTGTCTTCATAATAAACAATTTATTCTGCCCTCTCATTTAAATCACGTTATGAGATGATGTGATGATTTCAGCCTGCATCATATACATTTGCATCCGTGAGTTTTGACCTTTCTTTCCGTGTCTAAGGGGAGGACTACTCCAAACATATAACAAATGTATTTCAATCAAAAGTATTTATAAAGCCCTTTTTACATCAGCAGTTGTCACAAAGTGCTTATACAGAAACAGAGCCTAAAACCCCAGAGAGCAAGCAATGCAGATGTAGAAGCATGGTGGCTAGGAAAAACTCCCTATCAAGGCTACGGACGGTCACTCCCTTGGTACCTGCTGCCTACATAGGCTACATCTGAGGGAAACTGCAGGTGGTTTGCAGGCATGAATCTATGTCAACCTGGAACATACAAATGGTCTATGTTTCCATGGTCAGGATTCTACTGGTTTCCCCTGACTTTATGTAAGGAGCAGCATATCTCTCAAGTGTCTGAGTAGGAATGTGATCTAGGATCAGCTTTTCCTTTTAGATGACACCATGAATAAGATTACATGGACAGGGGTGACCTGATCCTCGATCAGCGCCTTGTGCCTTATTGTATATTTTATGTTCGTGGTGTTGTTCTTTAAGGGAAAGTTCACCCAAATTACAAAATGACACATTGGTCTCCTTACCCTGTAAGCTGTCTATGTACAGGGTATTACAGCAATCCATGCTTTGGTTTAGTTTCCCTGGCAGTGGCTGGCACTGTTTCCAAATGCTAACGTTTTAGCATTTGTGGCACAAATCCCATTCAWATCATGGGACCGATATTAGCATTTTTTGCGCATAATGTTCAAATCATCTATAAGTGTGATGAKGAGGTTTTTTCTTGGGCAGTAGTACATCATTACTGCCTCAGGGATCAAAGGACCAGAAACTGGCATAATGCAGATAATCAAGTAGAAAGGCACATGAGAACCAGTGTGGAGCTACAGCCACAGCACAGCAGAGAGCACATGGGTGCTGCATCAGGTCTGCACACATGATTGTGGCAACCTTAATAATACAGTAGCAACCTTCTCTAACAACCTCTGTGTCTGCCCCCTGACTAATCAGGCCACATCAATGTTTGAGGAAAAGGTTAGTYAGCCAACATGAACCATGGGAAGCCAAATGTCATACATGACATATTGATGACATCTGAACAGGTATAGATATAATTCTCAGTTTGTATGTGTAACAACTTTCACTAATTGGCAGGCACGCAACGCATACCCAAAATCTCCATATTTAACAAAGTAAGAAGTCTTTAGAGGGTGTGTGTCATGGTGATTATTGGCATGGCTGGATGGAATATACATGTTGACCAATGAGACTGGTGGTTGGCTGGAACTAACACAGTGCACAATCTGTAATCCTCCACATTGAGATTAAACCTCAGCCAGCCCACTTATTCTCAGTGACTGGACTGACCCCCCCCCCGATCTGTGTCCATCTCTTTCTCTCTCTAACCCACCCTTACGCTAATGCAGAGAGAGAGAGAGAGAGAAAGAGAGAGAAAGAGTGTGTGAAAGGGACAGAGAGAAATCAGCCATTGAGATCGACTGCCCCGCAATTTAATCTTGCTGAAGACTGCAGAAATGTAATTAATGTCCAGCGCTGCTCCGAAAGCTTTAGATTATTGTTCCAGCAGCAGAAAAACAGGGACAAACATAAAAGATGCAGCMCTCCATGCTTCGATGTCAACACTGAACTGATAAAGTCAGGAGTGAAGGATGGCAGGAGAAGACCCGGCTTTTATTGCTGCGTATGAAAAGGAAATGAATGTCTGGCTGAATGAAAAAACCCTCCCTCCCTTTCATTGGTGTCTTTCTACACACGAGTAGGCTGGTTTTATTAGAGCACGTTGACATCTCTATTCCTTGACTGGATCTAATCTGGACATTAGTTGTTGTAGCCTTGGAAACGTGAAATCTTACCCTGAGAAGTGGCATAGGAGGCCATTCATAACTCATCTCAAACCAGGTTGTCAATTTTCACCAGTTTTCATTGTCCCGCTCTGAAAACAAACAAAATAAACTCTGTCTTATGTGAACATCCTCGCTCTCTCTCTCTCTCTCTCTCTAGTCAGAGGACAACACTTCTCCCATGATCCAGAGTGTTTCAGGTTACTGCCCCGCCTTGCCCATCCTGCCGTGGTTCTCTCTCTGCTGACGCCATGCCCAGCTGGGAGTTTCATAACACTAGCTTGTGCCTTTCAGTTGGGTAGGTACTCTATCCAGAACCATATAAATCTATCTATGGCGTCTGTGACTCCGTCTACCTGGCTTTGACTCCACCTGTCTTTGACTCCATCTATGCCTTTCTCTATCATGTATCAATGTATATCTCCAAGGCCATTAGAAGAATATAGAGGACACTATAGGACTATGAGGTTTGTTTGGTTGGAAAAATACAGTACTTTATAGAATGCTTCGGAAATTGATTTAAAACATCTTGCGAAACTGTTACTAGGCAGGTTTCCATTGACCCAGGTTATTCGACAAACGCAATGTCGCAAAAAATATATTATTATATTAACGCGCAATTTGCCTAAATGGGTAATGGAAACCCTTCAACCACAATATTTTCATTCGACACTAGGTTTTTGAGATATATAGTTTTTAGGTGTGACATCCTTACGTCAAGCTGTTTTCAAAGTTCAATGGAAACGCACCCTAGCAGGTAATTGTCGCATTTTCTATGCAAACTTTCTAAATGTTGACAGAAAAATCACTGGACAAGTTAATGGAAACATAGCTAATGATGCTGCCTTGTTCTTTTGCATACGTGTTCATTTAAAAGAGTTTTCTTCACATCAGTGTTTGTAACTGGCCTCCCAAGTGGCGCAGCGGTCTAAGGCACTGCATCGCAGTACTAGAGGCATCACTACAGATCTGGGTTCGAGCCTGGGCAGTGTCGTAGCCGGCTGCAACCGGGAGACCCATGAGGCGGTGCAAAATTGGCCCAGCGTCGTCCGGGTTAGGGGAGGGTTTGTCTGGCTGGGATGTCCTTGTCCCATCTCGCTCTAGCAATGCCATGTGGCGGCCGGACACATGCATGCTGACTTATGTCGCCAGCTGTACGGTGTTTCCTCCGAAGCTGGCTTTTGGGTTAAGCGAGCAGTGTGTCAAGAAGCAGTGCGGCTTGGCGGGGTTGTCTTACGGAGGATGCATGGCTTTCAACCTTCGCCTCTCCTGAGTCCGTACGGGAGTTGCAGTGATGGGACAAGACTAACTACCATCTGGATATCACGAAAAAGGGGTAAAAGAAAAAAAAWGARAAAAAAWGTGCTGTCCTGTCATCCCATCTCATCCCCTCTTCCCACTAATTGATGTGATGATTCCGTTGCTTATATTTGTATATCTCCATTAGAGCTACATATGTCTGTATTTCTATCTTAATTAGTGCTAAATCAAAAGAGGTTTGTTTTAAGCATCTGGTGTATCAGATTCAGATCTGATGCTTGAGTGAATCTTGTTATAAAGGGAAGAATACTGCACCTAGTGTTCGGTGTTGTTACGTCATTAAAGTTTGCTGGAGCTTTTTGCGCATAAAGGCAATGACTCATAGTTTGGTCCAAAACAGAACTGAAGCCAAAACCTAGTCATTTAACATCTGCTCAAGAAACCGAGCAAGACATTGTAGTCTCAGCAAATTAAAATGCTCACACGTAGGCTAATTTCATGGTTCTGCTCTGGCAGTATTATTTTTTATCTTCACCACTATCACTACCTCTCCATTGCGATGTATTTCATCAACATCTCACATACAAATAAGATAGATATGTTCTGATACATCCCAATATCAGAGATATAAACCAAGCCATCCCTAGGTGGGGTAATAAAATRTATGTTATAAGGCCTGTTGTGCCAGTCAGGGGCCAGGCTGAGGGGTGGCAGTGTGCTAGTCTCATGCTGTCATCTACCCCACAAATAAAGAGGGAGAAATAAAATTGAGAGGTCCATTAAAYGGAGAGGGGGAGGCCAACATCTATTACTCGGCCCTCCAGTGTGTACCGCTATGCTTCAAGGCACATAGAGCAGAGCACACATTAGTTCCAATAATTTGTTATTGATTCACTTTCTGACCCTCAGTTCTTTAAGAACACTACCAATGGACAGAGAGATTCCAGATTGCTATGGGGCCCGTTCTACAGATAAAATAGAATTTACTGGTTCCTTCTTATAGCCTCTTGTTAATTGAACCCACTGTTCATTTCCGGCCAGTCTCATCGGTGTCATTCAACAAGTGTCCAAATGACATTGCTGTGTGACCAATGATTCAGCACAGGAGATTGGATATATTGTTAGGAGTAAACCATTGGTCATCAATGATCGTCATGCCCAGGTAGCRATTGAAGATTGCTAATGACATAGTACCGCCGATGGTACTTCCTTTGCTGGCAGTGTGTCATCATGAGGTAGCCATACCATCTATTGTAGCTTTACTGATCACCAAAGACAGAGCTGAGATAATAACCTCGGACTAGAACTCATCATGTTGTTATTGACGAGCTCCCAATGACTGTCACTGTGTTTTCTCACTACAGTGGCTGTGGGGAGAGACTAATCACTGTGTGCACCAACAGGGTCCAATGTTCAGGCACACAGAGGACATGTCTCCTATGACCAATAACCCTGGGCAGCTATCACTCACTTCAAAAGGAATGGTCACAATGACAAAGTCAGGGAATCAGTTGGGAAGCCCTAAGCTGCTTGACATGTGTTAAATGAAATATGATGGCATGGGTCTGAACAGCCTTTGTGGGAGAGCAAAGGGTCCACTGGAAGAGGTTCAGTGATGATAGCCAAGCCGTGGGTTTAAGATGAAGTGGAGGATCTTCTGTGTCGTTAGGAGAAGTGCCTCTATGCTGWTGGTTAAATATTAAAGAACCCACTGGCGTCTGACTGCACATTCTATTTACTGCCTCCTACAACCGTCCATCCTAGAGCCAGAGAGAGACGCTTTCTCTGAGATGGGTCTCAGGAAGGACATTGCTATGCTATTTTCATTACTGGTATTGTTCTGGAAGACCATTTTGTTGTAATTATGTAATGTCCAGGGACGTACTGTAGCGGTAAAATTCAACATTATGAATGGCGTCAGCAGATAAAATAAAAGAACAATGCTTCAAAACACACCTTAAGGTGTTCAAGGAGGCCACGGAGAGAAGGAGGGTCATGAAAAGGAAGAGAGAACAAGGGAAAGAGAGAGAATGGGGGAGAGAAAGAGAGAGAACGGGGGAGAGAAAGAGAGAGATGCTTTAAAGTGCAGCATATTAAAGATTCATATTCAGGGACAGTCTGTACCACAGTATTTTCAGCCCCCAAAGCCCTCAGCTGTACAGCTAAATAGCATCAATAGACTCTTAAGCAATTAGCATCAGAAGGAATACTTTCAACCATTTTTGAAGAGTTTTGATGATTCACTGGATATAGCTTCTAATGTATAGTATCATGAATGTAACATTACTGAAGTTGTCCTTTTTATTTAAAATTCATATTTTCTTGCCACAAATGCAATCGTCTGCGTAGATTGCAGGCAATGATTTTGTATGTGTACAAGCATTAGCATATTCTATGGCTTTTTCTCGTTTGGGCAAAAGTCCGTCCTCCTTCCTCTCTCCTCTGTGACCCAGAAACCGATAAGTGGCCGAGGAGTGCCAATTCGTTAGCAGGCAAACGGAAGACGGTCCTCCCCTCTATAGCCTCCCTTTGGCGAAGAAGCACAAGTGTACCTTACCGCGGAAAAGTTTTGATATCTGCCAAACACCCTTTGAATCAGCTGTTGTATTGTCGCAGGAGAAAAGCATGCAGACATTTAAAAACGATCTGGTACTAATCATTTTTAATTATTATATCATTTTAATCATTTACTTATTTCGTTTTTATCACTTTACAAGTTTTTTGAAATCCACTCTTGTAAACATAATTTGCCTGATGACAAGCGAGTGGAAAAGGAGCTTATTTGAAATAAGAGCATTTTCATCTCCATTCACATTCCTCGCCACCTCTCCTCAATTACCTTTGACCTTTTTTAAAAGGAGGCTAGAGAGGTTGGAGGAGTGAGGATGCAGGAGTGAGGATGCAGGAGTTGAGCAAATCTAATTGAGAAAAGGCCGGTCAGTCAATTTCCTCACTCGATAGTGGAGGGCACACTATGAAAACAATCCACTGGTCCTGGCTCTCAACTCACAGTAAATTGAACTAACCACATAATGTCCCTGGTACATACAAAGAGCATTGAGTAAGTATTTGGCATTTGATTCATGTATTTGTTTTATAACAATCAGCATTTCTCCAAATAGATTGACCATCAAATTCAAACAGATTAAATTACCTTTAAATATTTTGAATGAATCTATTTAGTTATATTTGTTTTGGGGTTTTACTTTATGCATGAAGTATTGCTACCTGGTTTTAACATAGTCCTGGTGTTTTCTCTTTTTAGAATCTACATATTGTCCCTGTATAGATCATCAGACGTACAGGATTGAAAACAACATTCTCTCGACCGTTCAACAGGGACAAACTGTCAGATTGTCAAGATGAAAGTAAACCTTCGATTGTGTTATTTTCCCTTGGACATCTAAGTTAGCTACAGAACCTGTTGCAGCGAAGCATTGATGTTTCGTCCCGTAGCTTAATATCGAGTCTCCCCTCAACCTGTCTTTTTTGATTAAACACACATTTTACCGGCAACACTTTATTGGTACACACCATATCAGCCCTATCTCAAAGCACACCAGCCATCTCAGAGATCTTATCGCCTAATCCTGTCAACTTCTAAATGTTGGATATTTTGCTCTGGAGCATTTGATTGAGCTCTTACACACATACGATCTTCTTCCTGATCGTGGTCAAGATGAATGTGGAATACAGATAAAACGTGACTGAAATACCCAGGGACCTCTCTGGGCTCACTGGCCTCCTTCCTCTGTGTTCTGGTATGGAGGGTGCTTATGGGAGTCCCATTCCACCCTCCCATCTGTCCACACTTTGCATGTGACAGCAGGATAAGAGAGAGTGTAAGTGGGCTTTTTCTGGCTGTTGTCTTCTTAGGAGGAGGATAACGTGCTAACAGGCCAGCTCTGGTTATGTGATCTAAAGACAGTAATGCACCGCCGTGCTTTGCTTCTGCCTTGCATAGGCAAGATTATTATTGATAAATAATGCATATGTTCCTTTCCACTGCAGGAAGCAACCTGTCCCCTCACACACACTCCCTCAGTAAAGCCCAGCTAAGTAGAGCAATATAACCTACACTAATTTAGCTGCAGCATCACATCAATTCTGTGATCTATGTAGTATGCTGTTCCTGTCCATTAGTGTTCTGTATTTTGTCATATTCTATGTTTTGTGTGGACCCCAGGAAGAATAGCTGCTGCTTCTTCAACAGAGGATCCAAATAAAAATCGTATAGCACAGCAACAAACTCTTGGTACATTCTTTGATTTAAACAACATTCTCTCATCCGTAGCAACTTTTGCTGCACACTACAGTAAAAATGAATCGCACTGGAATCTGTGGCAATCGCTTTCATGAGTATCTTCGCAATATTACAGTATATTGGAAACAAACATAAAATGTCAAAATATGCATTTCACTGTTAGTCTACACCTGTTGTTTACGAAGCATGTGACAAATCAAATTTTATATGATTTAAACTTTTTTTTTTGCATTTGTTTTCACATCCTTGCTATTCTTGTCATGATTTCTTACCCTAACAGTGGTTTTCCTGGTTAAATAAATGAATAATAATACAAAAAATGTAAGTATCAAATACATTTTCATTGGCAATGCTACATTAATGACATTTCAGGGAAAAGTGTATCTGAAATATATCTATTGATTGTGTAATATCACCCGTAATCTATCTTGCTGAAATTGGAGTTTCTTCCTCAGTGTCCTCATTTATTTGAAGAGAGTGTTTACTGCATTTGCTTATCTGTAAGGTTTTCCCAAAACTACCCTGGAATGATTTCTGTTTTAAGATATGAAAAAAGTGCTGAAAAGTGCAGGGCTTTTTGAGATCGCATCCTCAGCCTTTGCCTCCAGGATAAAAACACCAGCAAATATTCTATCAGAATCTAATCTAAAATCAAGAGAAAATAATGCATTTGAAATGAAAAAACAGCAACAAACAAACAAAAATGTGTCATCTTACCAGTGTTGGCATCAAAACAGTAATTCCTCCTTTAGATAAAGACCAAAACATCCCATAAAATAGGTTCAAATCCAGGACTGGGGCCTATGGTAGTAAAGTAACAGAGGATACCCTCCTTTAGCTTCAGTGTACAGCTCAGGAACAGATTAGGGTCCGCTCCTGCTATCCGCCCCACTCATCAAAGGAGGAGCTCCCTATCCCTGATCACGCCCACCCCATCACACTCACAATGGTAGAGTCCACCCAACCTCTCTGCAACAACAAGCTCACACCTCTTCCCCGGCAGGAAGGAGAGACACACTACTGAGCTGAATTGTGCGTGTGTGTGTGCGTGCGTGCGTGCGTGTGATGGAGGGAGAGTGAAAATGAGAGGAGAGCAGAGATGTGGAGGAGGGATTGAGGCTGGCAGATGGGTGGCTGGTGATACCTAGTCAGTTGCACAACTAACTGCATTCAACCAAAATGTGTCTTCCGCACTTAACGCAACCCTTCTGAAACAAAGAGGTGCGGGGGGCTGCCTTAATCAATGTCCATGGCATCGGCACCTGGGCAGCAGGTGTTGTTGGGGGGTTAACTGCCGTGTTAATTTTTCCACCAGATATACGAACCAGCGACCTTTCGTTTAGTAGCCCAATGCTCCTAACAGCTAGGTTTTCTGCTGCCTCTGTGACACGTGTTGGCTTAGGTTAAAGTGGAAATGGATGATCTTGCTGTACTCCTACAATAGACAGTGGGAGGAGAGGCAGCTCAGCTCAGAGCTGCTGTTTGTCTTGTGACACTTTCAGATGCGTTTTCAGGAGCAGGAGTTCAGCAGTGTCACACAGGACAGGTGAATTACTGCAGGCCATCTACAGTATGCTGCTCTGGCTCCTCTCTAAGATGGAGTGATGTTACACACAGGAGGATGCGGCTGGCAGCATACTGTCAAATACAACTGTAGGCTTCCACACTCAACTGAACCTTGAATGTTTTACAATAGTGCTTTAAAAAAAACATATTTTAGCGTTTTTTATGCTAAAGCGTGGCAGGTAATTGAAGCTACCCTGTCATATTTCTCGTTCATCTTAATTGATGAGAGTCCCTTGGGTAGAATTGTACAGTGATAAATAACCAGCTATTATAATGGAATAAAAGCTCGCTGTCAGGATTAGATTAAACAGCCACACTGGCCCACAAATTTCTGTCCAGAGCTGTTTAGCTGATCCAGATCAGCAGGCCCTCTATTCTCACCTTTCTGTCTGCCTAACTGTGGATGAGTGTGTGTGTGGGGGGGGGGGGGGGGGGGGGGGGGGTAAAGCACCAAAGGCAGTCCATATGGAGCAGCACCCACTGTGCTCATTAAAAGGCTTGGCACAGGGGGACCCTGGTCCTTGACTTTCACAGACAGATGATGTGGCTGCTGTTTACTCTGCCAGAAGACCTATGCTGTACTGAATAAAGGTAGTTGTCTTCTAAGATTCAGAAAGTTGTCTTGACTTAATATGGTGAGTCCATAAGATGGTCATTCAGGATGTCAAGTTATCTGACAAATTCCAACTACATAATGTACATAACGTTCAATAAAAATAGTTTGACTGGAAATGGCATCTGTGAGATGAAATAGCCAGTCTGTCTAAAACACAGTTAATTTCTCCTATTACCAGTGACATTCAACTGAACATTTGAATGAATTACATTCTCTGTCTCTGATGAGCCATGAAAAGCACAGAACGAGAATAAAATGTTTGTACTTCCTATCCTCAGACTATCCTCAGATTGGTCATCAATAATTCAAATATCAGCATTCGCATCGTTCTCTTGTATATTAACTGTCTACGATGATGTATGTACTGTACATGCTTCTCAAATGGTGTAGTGGGACTTCCGCTATCGTCCTAAAATGGAGTTCTGTCCTAACTGCACAGCTGTGATGTGGGTGATTCCCCCTAAGCCCCTCCCTGTAGCCAGGCAGCCAGGCATACAGGCAGGCAGGAGGGCCCACCCCTGGAGAGGGCCAGTTGGTTTGTCCTGCTGCTGCCTACTAGGACATCATTATGGAGAGTAGATGGCCAACACAGCATAGGGGGAAAGATCCCTAATCCCCATGCCATATAATTCTGATCGAAAGAGGATTAATTCCAACAGATAGTCAGTCAGGCGGAAGAACCATCCACTAAATATATTTAATAGACTATCTGTCTTCATTATTGACAATTACTTTACTACAGTATAGTACATTTATTTAAAAAAATATTTAACCTTTATCCATTCACAAACCTCATTCACCAACCTCATTCTTACCGGTCTGACTTAAAATAACTATATGCCATCCGGTCCAATTTACCCTCCACCCTGAGAGCAAACCAACATGTCCAGTTGTTGTAGTCGTCAACACAGGATCGATAAGTGTTGATTCCAACCGACCCCGTGTATCTGTTTGCTTTTCAGGCAGGATGCTCTCTGAGGTAGATATAGGGATTATGCTGGGTACACACTAGGGGTATAAATCAGCGTTTTATTATTCTCAGTGGTTTGAATGAGTTGAGTTCAATTCATAATTCCTGGCTGGTTTATATTTCTCCAGTGGTCATCCATCATCCTTTGTATGCATAACCACTTTGATTATATCAGTGCGGCTGMATTTCATTAAACCTCATAGGGATCACTATGCCCGCCGCCTCAAGATATTCTGCCATAGAATTCGTTTATATGCAGATGACAAAATGCTACATTGCTTGAGATGGTATCAGTGACTGGTTAACTGGTAGGAGAGAGAGGGAGAGRGGGAGAAAAAATATATCAGCCTGTAGGGGGAGGGTCCTGGAGGAATGGGGCGGGTGTTTAAACCCACACCAGCATCATCAAATCCCTCTGAACAGATTGGTGCAGCAGGGCCTCAACATGAATCATTGAGCTGTCTCCCTCCATACTATGCTGCCTGCCACTCTGCAGGCCCTGACACAAATCATCATTACAATCCAGTGGGGCAGAGTCCCCCCTCCCTCTGGCTCTCCCTTTCCCTCACTCCATCTCTCCCTCCCTTTCTCTCTCATAAATCAGCGTGGACCCAGATGAGCATCTCTCTCTAATCTTCTGCGGAGCCTATCATCTCTCCTGGATCAACCGTCGTTAAAAAGGGATAATGTATGCTTTACTACCGTCAGCTGTACTACCACTTTACCTCCCTCCCAACAGATCATTATCTACAAACAGATGGCAGTGACCAGATAAGACAGGCCCATTTGGCATCAACCCCTCAAAACAGGGTAATTAACACTCAATGGGCATTTACCAGTAAATTACACAAGTTAATTTATAATTATTATCCAGAAATATACAATGACTCCCCCCCCCGATCAGACCTGCTGTAGATATCCTAGATACACAATTACCTTACCTAACTTTGTATTTTTTTTATTTCCCTGGTTTATAACCCCCTCTGGACGCCACATAAATAATGATCAGGCCTTGTAATGTCTGCCTCCCCTTGATCTAGCCCAGGGAAAAGAGGGTGATTCTTAAAAGACCTAAAAGGGAACAGAGAGCGCTACCTGCCTGACAACCATGCCCATGAGAGAGGCCAGGTGCCGAGGTGTGGGGGCGGAGTGTCTATTCTCCTGCTCTTTACACAGCTGAAAGGCACTAGGGCAGGTGAATGAATGACGACACCCACTGCACTAGCGCTGTGCTGGCTACACAGTATGTTAGTAGGGACACCAAGGGCCACCTGTGGTAATTKTCTTCAATAACTATATTATGTAAGTAATGAATAAGTCATCTTTGATATAGTACAATGGCAGCTCTTTCTAATACTGTATTATGTCATGCGTGTCAAATACTACTAGTATCATATAAACGTGTACTGCTGGAACATGTTAGGATAAACAGGAAACGCTCCTATCCATACCATATCAAAACCACTTAAAATATATATTTTGAATGGTGCCCATATCACTATGATCTTGTTAAAGCATTACTCTGATATATGAACTGTTATATATCTGGGTTATTCAAATATCCTGAGAGCATAACCCTTCATTACAAATGGGATGTAGGGATGTAACACCAGCTCCAGCAGCTCTTGACCTGTTGATTGGTAATCCCTATAATTATGTTATGGGGTGTGTGAGCTGAATGAAAACTATGATAATGATGGACTGCATATTTYTGAGCCGCGTTAGCTCCCCTGTAGGGTCAATGGCCTCTGTGTCCCCGTCTTAGCCCTCATACATCATTTCTATGATTAATTACCTGGTACTGAGGCTGCGTTTACACAGGCAGCCCAATTCCTATATTTTGCCCAATAATTGGCTAAATATCTGGGCCGGTTTCCCAAAAGCATCTTAAGGCTAAGTTCATCATTAGAACCTTTGTAGATGCATCGTTAAATCTGTTTCCTAAAACCATTGTTACTAAAATTGCACTTGAACCCGCTAGTTATTTACCAACTGCCTCAGACCACTTGTAGAAAAGCTAAGTGGGTCGTTAGATGCTTTAATGCCCTTCCGCTTCACTTTATGCCCAGAAGGGTCGTGTTCCCCTGCTCACATATTACGTGTTTGTTTTTCATGAATCGTTTGGGATACGTGGATAACTCACCTCCCAATTAACTCCAGCAAAACAAATGGCTTGAGAATCAATAGATTTTCTATTTGTATTAGTTTTGTACATCCAAGTGATACCCATCAATCCACAGCCTTTGTTAGGATAGTGGACTGTGGATGGAATAATGTGTTCTCATAGTTCCATCTGAAAAATGGATGTGCTTCATACATTTTCCTTTGAATAACTGGGACATTGCTGGATGCACTGAGGAAATGAAGGCTTGAATCAGAAACATCAGTACCTGTCTCAAGTCTATATCAGTTCTCTCAATACTCTTTATCCTTTCAGGCAGCCCATCTCATTATGTTTCGAGAAACATAAAGACATTCCACTCCTTTTTAATCTAACCATTTTCACAATCATGGGATGTTAATGTTACGAAGGGAATTCAAATAAACAATGTGATCAAGATTCATGAAATGCAGTGATACTGCAACCCCAACCCTACTGCATCAGAGCACAACCAACACCACAACTAAACCCAGAGTTCTTCAAGACTGAATGATACAAATCTGAATATTCACAAATATAATTCGAATACAAATAGAGAATATTAGCAAATCAAAGTTGCAATAAGCTACAGGTGAATCCCCACCTTGGGACTGTGCAAGTGAATCTCCTGACCAACTGCAACAGCGCTGTCTTTATGCAACATTATAAATTCTGCCTTACATAAAAAACCAACAATAAATTGAAATTGTATATGAAAACCTGTTCATGTATCAATTTATCGATTGATCTTTCTACGGAGTCAGAATTGTCATCAGTAGTGATAATAGAGTAATGAGTCAAGAGGGAATGCTTCAAAGACATGGGATTATGCTGCAGTATGTTTTCCATAAGTACACTGATATTCCCACAGCAGTTACGTAATGAGGAACCTCTGTAAAATCATCATGCAGAACTTACTGTACACCCAGTGAGTCCAACAAGTATTGATTTGCTTTTAAAAAAACCTTACAATAAGTTGAGTGCTGTTTATTTTTTGTAAAAGCAAGAGAATATGGAATTTTGTTTACCTTTTATCCCTGAGATTGGAAGACCCCTGCACGGCATTCACTTTGTATTGGAGGGTCCTCCCGGTCCAGCAGAATGATGCAGAGAGAGCGAGAGAGGTGAAAGGGAGGGAGAAAGGCGTGTGGAGTATTAGAGCAGTGGAGTTTCTTGATGCAGTCTGGGCACTAGCTGAATGCTAATCAGATAGTGGAGGCCTTTCCCCATGAGTGGAGGAGAGCAGAGCAGACCCCCTCCATATATCTCCCTGTAACACCCACTCACAACCAGAATCCTGCCCAGTCAGCACTATCCACTGGCTGGATCAGACCATAGACCCACTGCCAGCCTGCATCTAACTCTTGACTGACTGCTCATACTGTAACAAGGGTTGTATGTACCCGTATGGCAGGTAGAGCCAGGTATCCTACAGGCAAAGTACACTCTCTATGGGAACAAACAGGATCAAACTAAGAACGGCACACTTATATTTTCAACAAAAAAATGCATTTCTATTATATACTGTATTTGTTGTATCACCAACTCCAGAAGCCCAGGGTCTCTGACTGCATGCAGTTCACAGCTAAATAATGTATCAATATCAACGTGACATTACACACTGGCTGCTGCAGGGCCATGCTGGCGTCTGTCATACATTATTGCAGAGTACAGCTTGTAGCAGTCATCTTTCATATTGTCTGCAGCGTGGATGGGCATTCCACATCACATACCACCACCACCATGCTGAAGAATTTATACATMAAATCAAAATTGAATTTTATTGGTCACATACACATGTTTAGCAGATATTATTGCTGGTTTAACGAAATGATTGTACCAGAACCTGGTACAAGCATTTCTGGAGTTGTTTATGGCACACCCCTTATCTCTGAATGTGTAAGTTTGATTCCTGTTTTGTGTAATCAGAGATGGAGGTACTGACATAGGGGTAACTTAAACTGGTTTCCATTTTATTGCCATGTTATTATCCCTCTTTTCTGTAATGTAAGGTGTTATCGAAAAATTGCTGTTTTATAGTGTAGTCTTTGAGAGAAAGAATATGTTGTTTAAGAACATATTCACTCCATAACTTCAGGTGTAATAATGCTGCCTTCAACGCAAAAGATGAAATGTGTGCAGTCTTGTGTACTACAGTCTTGCAGCAACAGACTATATTAGATTCATTGTTCACGGGTAGATCACTTGAATACAAGCAATATAAWATGTCATGTGGCAAGCAACTAGATGTAAATTGGGGTTTTTAAACTGTCAACCATTGAAACCAAAGACTAAATGCAGGCCCGGAGCCAGGATAAGGTGACTAAGGGAGCAGTTGTAAATGTCAATGGGGGCACAATTTTTGGGGTTCTTGCATTGGAATTATATTGAATTCTGCTTATATCACACTATACCACAATAAACAAAGTTCAAATGCCGAGATTCCGAGACCATTGAGTGCTTTTGAAGTGACAGATTGCCACGAAATCTGTAGCCTTTCTCCGCTGCGCTGTATCAGCACAATGGACAGCGCCCTACACACTAAAGCAAGGCCATTTTGATAATGAATATAGGTTACAAGATAGACTGTTTGTAATAGGTGAATTACCCTATGTGAATGCAGCCATACACACCGCTGTCTTACCAAAATAATGCAATTTAAATGTTGAACGTAGTAGCCTATTTATTCATGCATGCAAACACTGAATAGCAGTTTGGCTTAGAATACCGACAACTGCGAATGCAAACGAATGAATGCAAACAGAACAAAACAGAGCTACCAAATAGGCATAGAAAACAAAATATCARATCGATAAAGGCATGACACAATCTATATTTTACATTAATAGTAAACAAACACGGTAAACAAAAGGTGAATGGAGATCCAAATAAACAAAACATACCCTACAGCCTACTACAGTGAAATGCAGCCATCCACAGCTGTCCTGTCAAATACATAGACCTATAGGTCGATTCAAACATGGAAATCATGAGTTGTAATACAGCACGATACACTTCTGTGAATCAAATTCAGCCCACATAATCAATTAAGCAATGCCAGCCTACCATAAACACATTTCCAATTCGTACAGTACCATTTATAACCACGAAAACCAATAGGCTACCAAAAAAGTCTATTATGGTTATCTATTTCTATGGTGAAACATACCGATATGTAGCTATACGCAGRGGCGTCATTTGGGTTCTTGCATTGAAATTAGCTCATTTCCCCCCAACATCGGACCGGGCAACGAATTGAAAAGTTGACAGGTACGTTTTTTATTTTTTTTATTTTACTGGACGACTAGCCAACTAGTCAACTATCTAGTAAACACTTCGCATAYGAGGTTGGTGTCTCTTTTTTGAACAAATTAAACAGATATATCTTGTAATTGAACAAAATAGTAAGGGGGCCAATATGCCGATGATAAAGGATGTATTTATTTGCTAAAACACTTATCAAAAAGCTGATAGTAGTAGTATTTCCACTGAAATGTCAAACATGCTAATTGTAACCCATTAGCTAACTTTTTTACGACACCAATAATCACAAAACATTAATGGCTTGATCACAAGATAACATTATTGAAGGCAATATATTTTTTAAATGCTGTTGAATATGCTGATAATACGGATTGTTACGTTATATTGAATTCTGCTTACAGTTGAAGTCGGAAGTTTACATACACCTTAACCAAATACATTTGAACTCAGTTTTACAATTCCTGACATTTAATCCTAGTAAAAATTCACTGTTTTAGGTCAGTTAGGATCACCACTTTATTGTAAGAATGTGAAATGTCAGAACAATAGTAGAGAATGATTTATTTCAGCTTTTCTTTCTTTCATCACATTCCCAATGGGTTAGAAGTTTACATACACTAAATGAGTATTTGTTAGCATTGCCTTTAAATTGTTTAACTTGGGTCAAACATTTCGGGTAGCCTTCCCACAAGCTTCACACAATAAGTTGGGTGAATTTTGGCTCATTCCTCTAGACAGAACTGGTGTAACTGAGTCTGGTTTGTAGGCCTCCTTGCCACAATTGCTCTATAGGATTGAAGTCAGGGCTTTGTGATGGCCACTCCAATACCTTGACTTTGTTGTCCTTAAGCCATTTTGCCACAACTTTGGAAGTATGCTTGGGGTCAATGTCCATTTGGAAGACCCATTACTGACCAAGCTTTAACTTCCTGACTGATATCTTGAGATGTTGCTTCAATATATCCACATAATTTTCCTACCTCATGATGCCATCTATTTTGTGAAGTGCACCAGTCCCTCCTGCAGCAAAGCA